>NW_008239054.1:1506011-1628154 GCF_000691975.1 Corvus brachyrhynchos | reverse complement strand
GAGCTGGAGTCCAAAGCAGCAAAGTGGTACGCCACTATTGACATTGCCAATGCATTCTTCTCCATTCCTCTGGCAGCAGAGTGCAGGCCTCAGTTTGCCTTCACCTGGAGGGGCGTGCAGTACACCTGGAATAGACTGCCCCAGGGGTGGAAGCACAGTCCCACCATCTGCCATGGACTGATCAAGACTACACTGGAAAAGGATGAGACTCCAGAACATCTGCAGTACACTGATGACATCATTGTGTGGGGGAACATGGTAACGGAGGTATTAGAGGAAGGAGAGAAGATCATCCAAATTCTCCTGGAAGCTGGCTTTGCCATCAAAAAGGGCAAAGTAAAGGGACCTGCCTGTGAGATCCAATTCCTAGCTGTATGTGTATGTATAAACGTGTGTGTTTAAAGTTGAAATGTATTAATTTGGGCATTGAGCAGACAGTATGGAATAAGGGGTGGAATGTCATGGGGTGATGTTATGAAGCCGCATTATTCCTTAACCCTCCGCTTAATGCTCAAGGACGCTGTGCCTTTAAGATGGACCCGGGACCGAGTGCGGGGCGGTTGAACGGCTGAGCCCAATGGTTCAGCCCAAGGGGCTCTGGGGGCTCGACAGGGCTTGGGAGGGAGTGCGCCAGGAGTGCTGTGCTGCTTTTTGGGTTTCTTTTGTGTTCCAGCTAGCTGGAAAAACGTTCTGTTGGTTTGTCTTGTTCTTTTTCTCTTCCCTTCCCCCCTTGCGTCACTGCTTCCCTTCCCTGCTTGCCTGCCCAGGGAGCCTGCGGGTTGGCCCCAGCGGGCCCATGGGGTGGCCCTGGCTGGTCTGAGCCCGTGTCTCTGTTCTCTGTCCGGGAATTTGTTGTATTTTGAGGGGTTTTTTTGCCTGTTCTACCCTGTTTTGTTTGGTGGTAATAAACAGTTTGTTTTTTCCACTTTCACTTGCTGTGACCCACTTGTCTTATTGGTGGAGGAAAAGGGGAGGCCCTTTTCCCTTCAGAGGAGACACTCATTCCAGAGTGTTTCCTCCTGAAGTTTTGTCTCCAAAACTGAGACACTCCCAAAGCACGTTGGTATGGCTGAAATGAGGTGGTGATGTTGCTACTCCCCATTCTGTTTGAAGTTGTTTGGCAGCATCTTGAGAGTCCCCCTGGCTGTAGAGATAGGCAGAACTCACAGGCATTACTTGGCTACTAGTTTGCCACGTTCTTACCCGTTCTGACTATCTTTTCCTGATACAGTAAGTTTTCTTCTAGGCACTCCAAAGGCTGAAATTCTACTTCCATAACTTTATAACTTATGTAGTAAAACTTTTGAAGGCTTAGCCTGGAAATGTCACTTTTCTGCTTGAGAAACCTTGTTTTTGGAATATCCAATTCTGGTGTGTAGTAGGAGGATTTATGCTTGCTGACAGAGGTAACTGCTGAGGCATGGCAAAACACATTTACTTAAAATTTCAGCATTTTTTTCCAGGTAAAGAAAAGAAATAGTTTGAGTAAATGAAGTGAGGAATGTTTATGAATTAGATGTGATATAAAGAAATGAGTTTCTTACTCAGCAGCCTGAATTGCTGCAAATGTTACTATATTAGAACTGAATGTCATGGATGCCCTTGTCAATATTAAATCTTTGCTATAAATACTATTTCTCGCATATATGCTAGGAACGTGGTGGACTCTTCAAAGGAATTGAACTAATCTGTAAGTAAGCATGGTCTTTAAAGATTGCATGTGGCAGTGCAGGCTATTCTTCTTAAAGGGAGTTAAGCAAATAACAGTTATCTTCTTCTAGAATTTTAAGTGTGAACTAGTTATTTCTTATTCATTTGCTTTCTGCTTCATGAATACTTATAATGTGTTTGCCACATGTCTGTGATATATTGATTCCATTAGTCTTCCTGGTTAACTCAAAAGGCATCAACACTTGCAGTCTTAGCCAGCCTTCCTATAGGGGATAGCTGTGGGAAGGCTACAGACCATGTTTAACTCAGCCTGTTTTCTAGTTCTAGCAGGTTATTTTTTGGACTGAGCATTATCACTCCTTTAGTGGTTATATAAACTCTGGGTATGCCACCACTGCAAAAGCAATGTCATTTGGTACTTTTCAGAAGTCCTTAATACTGCAAGTGAATCAATAATAGCAGTTCGTGCTGTCCTTGGAAGGGATTTGGCAAAGGGGTTCACAATAAATAGACTAATGGTGAAGTTTAGCTAGTCCTCTAAACTATTTGTCCTTAAAATTGTAAGTGAAGGAACAAGTAAATTTTCAATGGGAGATTTAAAATGGACACAATGTTTTTCATCAGAAGGTAAAATCCTTTACTGCTTCATTCTATTGTGTCTAAATATAAGAAAATGGATACTTGATCAGCTTTGGGGTTTTTTTGGTCATTTGTTTTTTTAAAATAAAATGATAAGCAATAAAAATATAATACCACTTATCTCAACATTGTTTTTTCTCCTCAAGCTTGTTTCTGTGCATTCTCAATTTCTGAGTTCTCATTCCCCAAAATCAGTGTTACTGCTCAAATTGTTGGTCCTTTTGCATGGAATCAATAACTCATTATTCTTCTGTTTTTAGTGTACCTGTGTCTTGCTGAGAGATCAATTTTTCAAATATGAAATCCAAGTAGGAATGATCATTGGTGTGTTAAATGTGTCAGGTTGGTGGGAAAGATTTTGAGAAGAAAAAGACCCTTTCCAGTGTGTGAACAGAGCCATTCCTGAATGATTAAAGTAGAATGTATTTATTGGTCTGGCATTATGATCAAGCATAAGAAATCCTCTGGTATCTTATTCTTTTTCTTCTGAAGTGGATCATGCTGTAACTTGATTGTGGGAGGAAAAATGTTAAGTTCTCTCTTCAGGAGTTAAAAAAACTGCATGTGGAGTTTCCTTACTTATTGTTACAGTACATTAGTGCTGTCTTCCATTTATGCTAATTTGTTGGCAAGATGATGTGTGAACACTCAACAAACCCAACTTGAAAAATCTTTATTGAAATAATAGCTTGATTGAGGAAGGAAAGGTGGAATAATAAGCCAATCAAAGAAAATTTATATTTAACTTCCACCTCTGTAGCTAAGTTTTTGTAACATGTGGAACTGTGGTTTTCAGCTTTTCTTAATTTGTCACCCCTTATGTACTTTTTTTTATGAGGATGATCAAGTTGATGAGTCTGAAAGCAGTTTTTTTGTGTACAACTCTCTCTAAATTCACCCTGAATGCTGGGAAGTGGTTAAGGGGGAAGGAGTGTTGTGAAAGCACATCCTTGCAGTTGTGATTTACAGGCCTCTGTAAGTACATGCCCAATGGTCTTAGGAAAATAAGTCATGTATGGCTGACCAGTTTTTAAGAGAAAGAAAGTGAATGTGAAAAATAAAAAATCAGAATATTATTAAGTGAGGCTTTAAAAATAATTAGATTTGTGTTCCAAATTTGAGATTAGAGGCAGCAATAATGGTTTACCTGTTATTCCAGTTGTGATCTTACTACCCTTTTGGGAAGGATCAACACTTATTCATAAGGTTATATGGATAAACAGGAGAGAGAATGTAAATAACTTGCAGATGGTGTTTGTGAATTTTACCTTTTTTTCAGACCCAGTTGTATTCATAGGTATAAGAGTTGGAGATGTTTCAGTCAACTGGCAAAATTACTTAAACCAAGATCTTACTTTTTTTTCTTCCTGTTTTCCCCATTGTTATTATGTGCTATTATTTATTTGACTTTTGTAGTAGCAAAATGCAGTATTTAAGTAAGGTGGCTCTATGAAAAGCTTGGACGTATTTCTTGCCTTCTGAATGTGGTATGAAACAGTTGACTGGCACTTCGGTATCTCACTACTCTGCTCTACCAGCTCCAAAGAACAAATCTTATTTTGTTTTCTTACTAAAAGGACAGCTTGTGTCTTAGGACTTAAACCTTACAGATGTACCTTAAGGCTGTACAAAACTTGAGGATTAATTAGAAGCATTGTCTTGAGTCACTGGTCCTTTGAGCTGTACTTTACTTCTCATTGAATATTCAACATTTGAATTTAAAGTTGGGGAGTTTTGTTTGTTGTTTACTGCGTAGGCTGTACCCCCTTAAGCCAGTTAAATTATTATCTTTTGTGAGTACTTCCAAGTTGTTTGTAGGGTGTACTCTATATCTTATGTAGAGTTTAGCTGAGAAGGTGCTTTAAAGAACTGACTTGTATTACATTTTACAACTGATCACACTTTCTGTGTCTTGTGAAGACAGACTGGGATGAATTAAATCATTTCACTCAGTGAATAATCCTATGTCATGATACAGATAGCCTTTCTAACAACTAAGTTGTGATTTCAGTGTATTATAAAGTTACTGGTAGATATCTCCAACATAATCTGTGTGAGTCGCTATCAGACTCTGGTTTTGTTAGTGTTGGGGTTTTTTCTTGTGATTCTCTGTGCTATTTTTGTTGTTACATTGTCATTTTGTGTCTCGCAGAAAAGAAGAATGCTACACTATCTTACTAATGAGAATGAACAAGCATTCATTCTAAAAATTCATAAGACTTTTGGGATTTGCAAGTGTTGTTTTTACACAGCTTGCTACTACAGTGCACCTAAATAACAACAAACAAACAGCTCTGTGAATTACACAATAAAAATGCCAGGTAATATTTTGTTGCTTGAAAATCCGTTCTAAGGTCCATAGCTTTGTTGGATGGCTTGCACTGACTATTCCAAACAGCTGTAAAAGTAGCTGTCTTCTGCAAGGACAGGTATTGAAAGGGAAAGTGACTATTTACTTATAAAATGTATTTCTGGCAATGCATCCAGGCAATGTTTTTCTCCATTTACCAGTGCTTCTCTATTCCTTTGTATCCACAGATTTTTTTTTTTTAGAACAGCAGCTGCTTGTATTGTACCAGAGCTGCCAAAAGTCTCAGTTAAACACTCGTGTGTAATACAGAAATTTCAAGAAAGCTTATTCAGAAATGCTGTAGCATATTTTAACCTACAACCTGAACATCTTTGTATCTTTGCACTAGTCCATCATTGAATACATTTAGAGTGTGTAATCTGTGAGTGTCCTGGACCTTGAAGGTTTCAGACAGCTTCCTCTTTCCCTGTTTTCAATGATCTCTACTTACCTGAAATATTTCAACCCACAGACATGATTCTGAATCCTGTTATAACATCATACAGTTGGCCATCTTGAACAGTCTTCCAAAACATCAAAAATCGCTTGGATTGGTAACTCTGCTCCTAGAAAAGGAGAGTGGAGCAGTTCTCCCTTACTAAATTTGTTTGTATTTGAGAGCTGGGGAACATAAGGAGTAAGTGAGCTCATGCTGGGGAGAGCAATGTGCATTATGGTGGAGAGCAAGAAGAAATTTCTGCCTTTCTTTGGGGAAAGCTCGTTGCAGGGTTGTCTGTGGGAAGCACTATTCTCTGTCACCCTGCAATATTGGTATCAGCACAGTGTTGGAAAAAATCTCTCCTCAAGGTAATAATTGACTGCAAGTATGGCACTGCTCCTACTACCCCTGTGACAGGCACAGCAAATTAATTATATCCCCTTGTTAGTGGCAGTAAGTGAACTCTTATGATCATGAGAGAATTTGACAAAAGAAAGATTTCTCCTTTTTCTCTGCAGGATATAATTGTTCCAAACAGATGTAAGCATTACCCCCTGCTCTAAAGCAGGCCACGGTCCAGATTAGGGTGAAGCAGGGAACCAAGGATAAAATTCATGTTAGAGCATTTACAGAGGGTTTAATTTGCTGTTCCAGCTAAACTGAGTCCTTGTGGCTGCCTCAGTGCCCTGTCCTGATATGCAAGAGGGCTGCAGGGCATCACTGCTACCCCAGCAAGTGCAGTTATAAGCTCAGTTCAGAAAGACACTCTCACACCAGGCTGATTCATGTCATCCAGGAGAAGTGAGCAGAAATTCTGGGAGAATTTTTCATTCTCCACCCAAGAACAGGACTTGTTCTCTTTTGCATGTCTTGCATTGAAAGTACTTTAAATTTAACTGTTGAAGTAGAATGCTTTTTAAGGTGCATTTTAAGTAACAAGCTTTAAAGTTCAATGAGTGCTTAGCAAACACAGAAACTGCAGCCTTCTCTGAAGGTTTTCCTTGAAATTTTATGAGGTTTGCAGTAATGTATACTTGTTTCCTAGAATTTACAGACAGCAATGCATCCACCTTGCTTTTCTTTGGGTGTGGCAGTTTGGTTTGTGTTTGTTTTTTATTTGTTTTGTTTTTTATTTGTTGCTTTTTTCCTTCCTCAATAGCTAAAAATGTTTTGATGGTGAAAAATCATAGACTCATAGAATAGCTTGGGTTGGAAAGGACCTTAATGATCACTTGGTTCCAACCCCCCTGCCATGGGCAGAGATGCCACCTACTAGAGCAAGTAGTTTTTCAACTTGGCCTTGAACACTTCCAGGGATGGGGCATCCACAGCTTCTCTGGGCAACCTGTTCCAGTACCATCACTGCCATTTGAATGATAATTTTGAACTAAACGTGAGTCCTCCTTGGGTAATATTAATTTTTGTATTTTTAATTTATTAGCCCTGTGTTCATAAGTTCGACTTGTGCTCTCTTAACTATTGTATGAATTTTTTTTTAATGTACTCTTCCAAGTGCCACAGCTGCATCTACAAACCCTTTAAAGAGTATTCAAGGCAGCCTTGTAAATAACTGTTATTGACTGTATTGATCACTTTTTTATCCTGAGACATTATTGTGTGGAGTGCAGAAGTAGTTCTTCCAGGTAGCTCTCCTGAGGGCAAGTCCTGTGTCATGCTGATGTAGGCTGTTTGAGCAATGGTTTTCTGTATTGCAGGTATTCTGTGTGTAGGCCAACAGAAAATACATGTGTATTCCCTCTTTAAATTCACTAATTTACCTCTAAAATGTTTAAACAAATCTAATGGAACTTTCCCATCTTAAAAAGAATAAAGTAAGTTTTCTCTGCTTGGTAATGGGACAAATCAATTTATAAAAGAAGATTTTTTTTTTTTCCCCCTTTTGTAATAGAACGGAATTCTTTGTTTAAATGTGGAGTTTATTTTAACCAATTTGTTTTGGAAGCTGGGCAAAGGCATGGTGAGAGTGGAGAACAGAACATAGGAGTAGATACCAAGTATGCAAATATGCTGAAGCCCACTGTTTCTTAAGGACCAGAACAACACTGTGGTTATGCAACCAAAATATCTCTGAAAACTTATGATTGTTCCACCAATAGTTGAGAAAATCTTGTTAGATACTTCGGTTCACTGAAGACTTGAAAGCATAAGGACTCAGCTCACAGTTTGTAACTTGGCAGTGTCTGGAGCCAAGAAAGCAAAGAGTGTCGACATTTCCCTTCCTTATCATTCTGTAATCTAATCCCTGCAAAACAGTCACTGTCCAATTTGGGCTCTTTGAGATACTTTTGAAGAGAAGTGTGTCATTTTTCAAAAGATGTGATTGCTTAAATCTTCAATATGTAAAAACCCAATGCCTCTGGAAATGAAAGTCTTTTTGGACAAAAGAAAAGGATTATCAGGGAGTATTATCAACATGCTGCATTTATTTTTAGAAAACACAGCATTTGCTTCCAGCAATGTGCAATTATGGTCCCAGTACTAGTAAATCTTTCCTATTATATATAAGGAAGGTTATTTGGTTTAGTGACAAATAGATTTCATCAGATTCCTACCTTTTTTTTGTCAGATCTGTGCTGTCCAAGGGGAAGGCATTGGGGATACACTTGCCAAAACATGACTGCAGATGCTTTTGCAAATTAGGTTTTCCCAAAGCAATGTAACAGCATGAATCTGCTCATAAAAGTATTGCAGAAAAAAAGTAGAGCTTTATTCAAGTATGTGTAACAATAATGTGGCATAAAAGATGATAATTTTGTCTTTGTATTGACATAAATCACTTACTGGTGAGCAGTACCTTTTTGTGAAAGTGGCATCATAAGAGTAGGCAATAACTGACTGGAAAGGTCATTTGATAAACCAAGAACTTCAGGCATCTGTTTATTATTGACATTTTTCTTTCCTCTCTCAAACAGAAAACAATTTTCTTTCTGTCGCTCTCAAATCTCCATATAAATTGCTAAGAGTAGCCAAATACCTTGGCTTCAAGACTTGAGGGTATTTCTCCCCTTTTTGTCTGCAGTTTCCAGATCCTGTAAGGCAGAGCATGTGCTTCCAATTGGTGCACCCACACAATACAGACACAAATTTTTGTACAGAGATTAAAACAGACAGGGAAAAAACACTTTTGGGGTCATCCCCAGAAAACATGAACAAATCTACTGGCCTTCCATGATTCTTCTCTTCAGCTAATTTGGCTTAATGTGTGCTCATGGAACACATGCACTCATGTATTCTCACTCAGCTCATAAGACTGGCATTATTAATGGGGTTATCTGTGCACTGCTGATCTTGGAAGAGCTGTCTCCCCAAAGATCTCCTACTTTCCCCTCAATTAGCAACTGAATTTTGGGCATTCCTTGCACAACTCCCCCTTCAATCATCTGTGAAATCCATCTATCTCTTAGTGCGCTTTCAGGAACATGTAAGCAGCTTGATGTTATCCATTTATGTCCACCAATTTCTTATGTCACCTCAAATAGTTTCCCATATCAGGTAACTCAGTTACCTAACTTAGTTGGCTCAGTAAGGTAATGCTTGAGAGAGGGACTAGTAATCTTTCTCCAACCTTAACAAGTTTTTTTCCCCTTTCTTTTTGTGCCCACTTCTATGTATTAGTATCATATGGCTTAATTCCAGGCAGTTGTTGAAGAACATCTCCCACATGAGGCTATCTGATCTGCACTTAAATGTATCAAGTAAATACCATCTGCATGTTGTGGTTTAGGAATGGTACTCCTAAATCCAGAGCTCCCACTGGGATTGTCCCAAACCACACACTGCTCTCTCACACCACCCCACCCCTGCCTTTCCCTTCTCCTTCCCACTGCAGTGAGGTGGAGTTGAGAATTGGCGGCACAAAAGGTGAATATTATAGGCTAAGAGAAGAACACTTTACTGGAAACAGCAATGAGATTAGAAAAGGGATAATAACAGCCACAATATTAATAACAAAAGGTACAAAAGAGAGGGTAATTCACATGCAAAAATGCTCACCATGGAGCCCAAGACAATGAACAATGGTAGACAGCTTCGCCACTACCCTACGCTTTCAGGCATGAGGCATCCACAACTTCTCTGGGCAACCTGTTCCAGTGTCTCACCACTCTAACAGTAAAGAATTTTTTCCCAATATCTAATCTAAACCTACTCTCTTCCAGTTTGAAACCAGTCCCCCTTGTCCTGTCACTACATGCCCTTGTAAACAGTCCCCCTTCATCTTTCTTGTAGACTCCCTTCAGGCACTGGAAGGTTGCAGTTAGGTCACCTCAAAACCTTCTCTTCTCCAGGCTGAGCCCAATGCTCTCAGCCTTTTCTTGCAGGACAGGTGCTCCATCCATCTAAACAACTTGGTGGCCTCCTCTGGACTCACTCCAACAGGTCCATGTCCTCCCTGTGCTGGGACCCCAGAGCTGGATGCAGCACTGCAGGTGGGGTCTCACCAGAGCCGAGGGGCACAATCCCCTCCCTCACCCTGCTGCCCATGCTGCTTTGGATGCAGCCCAGGACACAGCTGGCCTTCTGGGCTGTGACTGGACATTGCTGGGTCATGTCCAGCGTCTTACCCAGCACCCCCAGTCCTTTTCACAGAGCTGCTCTCCATCTGTTCATCCCCAGCCTGTGTTGATACCAGGGATTGCACTGACCCAGGTGCAGCACCATAAACTTGGTCTGGTTAAACCACATGAGATTCCTGTGGGCCACTTTTTGAGCTTGTCCAGATCCCTCTGGATGGCATGCCATGCTACAGGTGTGACAACCGCACCCCTCGGCTTCCTGTCATCTCCAGATTTTCTGGGTGTGCACTCAATCCCTTTGTCTATGTCATTAATGAAGATACTAAATAATATTGGTCTCTATACAGACACCACTTGTCACTGTTATCCATTGGGGCCCTGAGCCATTGACTACTACCCTCTGGATGTGATCATCCAGCCACTTCCTTATCCATCTAAAAGTCCATCCGTCAAACCTATTTCTCTCCAATTTTGAGAGGGGGTGTTGTGAGGGACTATGTCAAAGGCTTTACAAAATTTCAGATAAATGACATCTGTAGCCCTTCCCCAGTCCTAGGATGTCGCTCTGTCATAGAAAGCCACTGGACTGGTCAGGCAGGACTTGCCCTTGGTGAAGCTCTGCTGGCTTTTGAATAACAGCATTGGAACAGATTCTCTGGATCACATTTCTTGGTATCGTGTTCAATATTGATACTTCAGCTTTAGTTTATGGGGTCTGGATTTCAAAGGGAGAATTATTTAATATGCTGAGAAATCCAGGTGATTCTAAACCACGTGCCATTTAGGCCCTATTATTGTTCTGTTTCATATATCACAAAGTTAGACTTAGCAGAACACAAACTAAGAAAATTAGTATCAGAGGAAATCATGGAATTTTTGATACTTCTCTTTTGGTTGTGAAGGCAAGGCTGAGGAAGGAGGCTTGAGAGAGAACAATTGGAGTAAATAGTCAAAAAATCAGTATTTTGTTTAAAAATAGTACATAATTATGTGTTTATTCTAAAAATATGAAAAATCTACATGACATTGAGTAAGTAAGCAAATTTCTTTCAACAGATGTGAGGATGCTCTTCTTCTAAATTGTGTAGCATTGTATGATATTGCTTGGCATTCAATATCTTCCTGTAATTATTATTGAGATTTGTACTTCCTTGCTTGTTTAGAAAAATTTTGTCGTTTATTTGTAAAACTTACTTATGTTCTCGAGATCTTTTCAACAGCCTTACATATCTTCATGCAGGCTTTATGTACCATATGACAGGAACTGCTTCTGAAGATCCAGTTTTCCTTTCTTTTTTTTTTATTTTTTATTTTTAAATTCTGGTTCTTGAAAATCCCCACTGATGTATTCCTGGGTGTATGAATATTGCACAAAAAAAGTGTGATGTAGAAATGAGCCTGATGGATAATACAGCACTTCCTCAGATTTTAAAAAGAGCATTTATTTTTCAGTATGGCTATGCATTTCCACAGATAACTATTTAGGAGCAGGTGCTTTCTCTCTCCCTCTATCATCTACTCCCCTAAATTCAACTACCCGAAACTACCAGAGAGATAAAGGAAGATAATACTGTTTCAAACATCTTTTCAGCAGCAAAATGGGATAAATCAAAATATTCCCTGAGATTTTTTTAATCTGGAGTTGCTTAACTACCTTTAGCTAGTTTTTGTTGAGGTTGGAGGTAAAATAATTACAATAATTACCCAAATATTGCCTATGAACTTAAGTTAGACTTGACTCAGTTTCTAGCACAAAGAGCTCCTTCATAGGCCATTTCCCTTCAAATTATTCATTTACAGAAAAGCAACAATCAGTATGGGTTTTTTTCACTCTTAATGAGGTAGAAAAAAATGTGCACACATTTTGTCACTAATTATATGTTTCTAGCACTTTTGTTTTCAACATTTTAATGGCTTCAGTTCAAATATAACAGTTCTCTTAAGGCTTTACTTCCACTTTGTGATCTTTTTTTGAAACATTGTCAACTTGGGAATGTTGGGTACTTGATATAATAATGAAATTTCTTTGATTATTAAATTAATATATATGGTAAAACTCACTTCATGTAGCTTTGGCTGTTTACTTCTAAGCAGTAAAATACAACATGAAACTGTAGATTCACAGAAGAATGGATTTTTTTCCTAGTATATAAGTACAGGTTAGTTTTGGCATTGATTAAACAGATTACCTAGAAACTCTAAACTGTTTTTTTTTTTTTTAAAGATACTCCATATATATGTGCTTATGTTCCAGGAGGTTATGAAAGATCCAGAAATAAAGAACATGAAATATGTCACTTTTCATAACATGAATAAGGCTTTATTTTTATAGGCTGGAGAAAATTTCTGCCACAAGAGGGGTAAATAATTAATTTAAATGGTTCTAAGAATATTTAGATGCAAGGATCCAGTACTTAACCTCTAATCTCCATCAAGTCAATGCAAACTGACCACTAGAAAGTGCCAGGTTCCTATGGGACAGAGATGAAATGCTGCAGTATGAACATGTTATTCCATTCAGTGGGAACATTTCAATCTTCCTCATTGCAGAGGAACCACTCTATTTCTCAGTGGTCATGAATGTATAATGCATGGGAATATTCATATTCATTATTTAGGAAAAGAATGTTCATTGCGTTATGGGGAAATCTGAGTTACATCAGTTTGTGGATCAAGATAGGCATATTCTTGATGAGTTTTTTCAGGACATATATTTTTGAGAGAGCAACCCATTAAAGCAACCCTTCTGTAGTACTGCAGAATGTAAGTTTATTTGTGGAAATACAGACATTAATAAATTAAGCTTTCCCTTTACACTTTTAAGTAGGTGTCATGGGTTGACCCTGCCTGGATGCCAGGTGCCCACCAAAGCTGCTTTATCTCTCCCTTCCTCAGCTGGACAGGGGAGAGAAAATATAATCAAAGATCCATGGGTTGAGATAAAGACTGAGAGAGATCAGTCACCCACTACTGTCATGAGCAGAACAGACTTGACTTGGGCAGATTAATTAAATATATCGCCAATCAAATTAGAGTAGGCTAATGAGAAATAAAACACCTTCACCCCACCCCTCCCTTCTTCTGGGCTAAGCTTCACTCTTGATTTTCTCTGCCTCTTCCCCTTCAGTGGTGCAGAGGGACAGGCAATGGGGCCTGTGGTCAATTCATTATGTGTCGTCTCTGGGTCCTAGTGGACAAGAAACTGACCCAGTAATGCTCCCTTGTAGCAAAGAAGGCCAGCAGCAGGTCAGGGGGGGTGATCCTTTCCATCTCTTCAGCCTGAGAAGGCTCAGGGGGAATTTAGTATGTATAAATACTTGATGGGAGGGAATGAAGATGGAGCCAAGCTCTTTCAGCAATTTCAGTGACAGGACAAGAGGCAATGGGCACAAATTCACACATACAAAGTTTCATCTGAACACAAGAAAACACTGTTCTGCTGTGAGGGGAGCCAAACAGAGTAACAGCTTGTGCAGAGAGGTTGTGGAGTCTCCATCTTGGACCCACTCAGGAGTCAGTTGGACAAAGCCCTGGATGACCTATCCCTTCTGACTCCCCTTGAGCAGGGAGTTAGGACTATACAATTTTGAGAGGTCCCTTTCTAACCTCAATGATTCAGTGACTTTGATATCCCTGATCATAGCCATCAAAATTGTTTTTATTTTTTTTTAACCAGTGCATCTTAAATTAGTTCAATTTACACATGCATTTAAAAGCTTTTTTTCTTTTTACTTGATGAGAAAGATTTTTATTATTAAGCAGCAGAACTCATCTGGAACATGGAGACCAATTCACAAGAGAAATTCTTATTCTTTTTTTCTCTCTTCATGCAGTGTTCTGAAAATGTAAATGATTTCTACAGTCTTTTCTTTGCAGAATTTTAGTAGAGATGTTTCATCTGCTAGAATAAGCTATCTAGAAAAATTAAGGTGCATTTGTTCTCTGAATTTGTTACATTATTTACATGTCAAAATGTAGACTGGGTACCAATATGCAAAATACATGCAGTAGCTTGAACATTTCTCTGGTTTTCATGCTTTTTTGCACGAAAAAAAAACCCAACCCAAACTAAAAAGAAATTAGATGATGATACCTTACATTCTTTTTTAAGAAGAAACAACATTAGGCAAAAATGTGCGAAGTGCAAAACACTTGTACAAAGATGGGGAATTACCCTTATTCTTTTCCATTCTGAAGTCAAATGGTTAATTTATTGGGACAGATAGGATTTAAGCCAAAATTTAGACAAGTGGATTTAAGCCAAAATTTAGAAATTTTGATTAATCATAGCTTTGTTATTTATGTATTTAGCATTTCAAAAGATCCTGGGGACTTCCACATATTCGTTGTGTAGATTTGTGTCAAAGAGATAATTCCAAGTTATCAGCACCAGCCACCTTGAAGGCAAGATGTCATCAGTAACCCCTTTGGTTCTTTAAGATGTGTCGTTCTCTTGCTACATGTGGCATTCAAAATCAACAGATGTGGCCACTTTGGAATACGTACAAGAGGAGCTGGCGGAGTACTAAAACTACAGGTTCAATCTCTAAGAACAACATCAGTAGTTTACAGCCACTAGATCTGCCCCTGAGGAAGAGATAGAAGTTTTATTTTTCCTTTTCGAGTACAGAGACTCTTATATTTTCATATTTTTATTTCTAGCAGTCCACAACTCCGTGGAGGTCACTTCTTGTGGGGCAGCAAGAAAATACCTTACACTGGGGATTACTCAAAAAGCTAGGTGCTAGTTTGCAGGGCAACAGACATTTTTAATGCTGAATAGAGAGCAGGTGTTTTTAGAGGAGAAACATAAGTCCCAGGAATACTATTGTTTTAAAAGGACTAAAAGAAATTAGAATATTTCCTGAGAAATCTATTGGTCAAGAAGGACCTGTTGGTCAAGCATCCACCTTACTTTCCAAGATTTAGCTTAATTAAAGTGGACATACAGCAATTAAACCTTTTCCAGCTGTGTTTTAGTTTTAGATCAGTATATTCTAGATATGTGAGTCATAAGCAGAATTTCTTGAACCCAATTACCAATTAATTGGCAATAAAAGTAGCTACAGGGAGAAGAAGAATTTCTGAGGGGACAGGAGGCTTTTCTGAAAAAATAAGCACCTAGTGAGAAACACCTGAAGAATGTGGTATCTCATTACTGCTACTGCATTTAATATTGATGTTTTAATTGGTTGTATTAATAGCTAAAATTTATGGCACTTATTCCAGGGTCTAATTTTACTTGCAGTTACAATGAATAAGAGAGTCCTTGAAAGTGTTTTTTAGCTGAAGGTTTCAAAGTAGACACCTTTATGCCATGTAGGTTGATCAACAGGACAATCACTCACTGAACAGAGTTTAGCATTAAGTCCAGTCTCTCCAGATACATGAAATGAATTATTATACCGTAGTGTTTGGCTGCTCTCTCTAAATGGAAATAGGTTTTTCAGTATTTGCATGGTTTAAGCAAAATGATGAAAATAAATTGTGCGCAGAGCTCATGCCTTTTCAGAGGTAAAATAAAAACTGAAGAAAACAAAAGAAAAACAGAAGTGGAGAGAAAAAGCAAAACCTCAGGGAAATAATAATTCACTAGCAGATAACCTGCCTAAAATTTTCACAAAAGTTTTCAAGGTAAAATGCATTTCCCATTAACAAGGTAATTATTTTTTCTTATTGTATTGTGTAGATACGATAGGCCACAATCCATTAGCATTAATAGTTGTGTGCTTTGTTTTTTGGTTGAAGTTTGTAATGACTGTCTTACAATGATTTGTGAATATATGACTGTACAGGTCTTGTCTAGTAAATGAATTTAAGATTATCTGAGTTGGTTGGGGCATGGTGCTAATAACACCAAGGTGGTGAGTTTGATCCCTGTACAGGCCATTCACTTAAGAGTTGGACTCAATGATCCTTGCGGTGAGCCCCTTCCAGCTCAGAAGAGCCTGTGAAAATTGTTTTGGCGTCATTATTCTCTATCTGTTTTATCTTTCAGGATAGTGTTTGCATAATTGCAAAAAAAATTTATTGATTGTTGCATTTTTGCTTTATTTTCTGCAAAATGTCCTGCCCATCCAGATGCATGTGGATGTATGCATATTGTGTGTATGCAAAAATACTATTTTGTATGGTAAATATAATATCCATTGTTAGACCTTCAGAATTTCAGGCTTTTATATTTGAGCAGCCCCCTTTTCATAAAGTGTATGGTTTTCTGAAATAAGGTACACTTTGTTCAAAACAGCACTAGTTCTAAATCTGGTTTAGGAAAAAGCTTTAGGATCTGTGAAGCCATGGCATTGGTTCAGATGACTTAAAGGCTCCTTCTTTCTACTCTGACATGATACTGACTTTTCTTGTAATTTGCTGGCTTAAAGAAAACTTTATCTTGTCCTTTAAAATTACCATGATGATGCAGGTACAGAATTTCTAGAAGTATGTCATGATGGTTGCAATTTAACATCTTTAGCTTGATTCACCGTAACTTTTGTAGTCCTACCTAAAAAGGTGATATTAGTACTTGGCGGCATTTTATTCTGATTTTGAAACATTTAAGGAAATGGAAATGAAAGGTCATTTTAATACACAGCTCTTGAATTGTAGACACTGCAGTCATCAGAGACAAAGCTGAATATTCTCTGTGTAATGTAGCTAGGAAGAGATAATAGTGAGAAGACATTTCTTCACAAAACCATACTGGGTGCTCGCACTGTCTGTGAATCTTAATATTTCAAGATAATGTTTCTTTAAAAAAAAAAGAAATTGGATTTTTAATTGAAGTATTGAATGAATTGTTAGCCTACTGCTTATATTATTATGTGCCAAATGCTCTCAATGTTTATATGCCCAATGCTCTCGGTGTTTGATCTTTCTGCATGATTGTGGTAAAACTGAGATATTATTGTGGAGAAGTAGAAAAACCCCTCATTTTTAAAACAGAAGTTTTTTAATTAAAAAAATTTAAAAAGAAGAAACTTCTGACATAACAGAGAAATTTAAAGTCAGTGCACCAGTATGGTTTTAAATTAACAGTGTAAAACTCGGAAATTGGAGCCTGAAATGCAGAAATTGTTTGCCCTCTGTTCCTCCGCAAGCATTTGTACGGATTGAATTAATGTTACTACTGAATTCACTTTTTAGTTCTTACTCCATTTATTAGTGAGAAGTGTTATGTGCAATCTGGGTAGCATACATACTTTAGTGTCTTGGTTTAAGCCATAATAGAGTAGAATCTCTTTAATCCCTACCAAGGGGGTCAGCAATATGCAAATGGACCTAAGGACATTATATTCATTTATTCATAAAACTAGGTTTTATGAATGTTGAGGCTGTGTAGAGTAGCTTCAGAAACTTGTCAGTTAGCCATTAGAAATTGCTATTAGTTGTTGAGATGATTTCTTGACTGAGAATGTAGTGAAGCATTAAGTTCATTGGATTCAAGCACCTTGACTTTGTCTTGCAGTCTCCAAGAGTCCAGGCATTCCTAGCTGTGTTAACCCTGCTTCAGTAGTGCAGAATTTATTGTTATAAGTAAGACAGCTGAAAGTCAGATTTGGTGTTACTGCTTTCAAGACAAGGTGTTTGCTCTTGTGTCTTGTCTTGAAAACTGACTATTTGTCAGGAGGAGAGGTGGTGTGGTAAGTAATGGTAGAAAGGTGAGGTGCATGACTTGATCTTCATGAAGAGAGAGTGCTAGGCTGAAGATACTGAATCTCAAAGTACAACCTACAAGCAGATCTCAGTGTAAAACCTGGAAATGCCATTTAGGGGGTTTTTCTAGTTGCTTTCAGAAAACCTGTGAAAAGATAGGATGGAGTATCATGGTTTGGTGTGAAATGGTCTTTCAGGTTTAATGTAGCTTTGTCGAAGTGCACCCAAATATATGTGCAAGGAGCAGTGGTTTCCGTACCTTTTGTAACAGGATATAGAATGCTGAAAGAATGTAGGGCAGTCAATAGTTAGCATCAAGTTGGGCAAGAATGAAGGACAAAGGTATTTTAGGATCAGAGTGTTTTAGCAGTGACTGAACAGGCACATGACCTTGACTTAGTGCAACAGAAGCTAGCCAGCTATTTCCATATTCCAGAGGCATGTTGCTCTCTTCCATACCACTCTCCCTTGGTACCAATGTAAATAAGGCTAACACATTAAAAAGTCTGATATGGCAGCTATATAATTAACAGTAGGACAAATAAATTATTTACTTTTATTACATTGTTCAGTTTATTTTAATTTGCTGTAGTGTGAAAAACAAAACATCTCAAATAAAACTGAAAGAAAGAGTGGCATTTATGTAACTGTCCTGGATTTAAATCACTTTTCAAGGAACGGGGAAAATTTAGGATTTATAACAGACAGTTATCAAAAGGGGATGTAGAGAGAGAAGTTATCAAGTCAGGCCGGAAGAAATGCTGCAGAAGGGAACTTGGTGCAGGTGAGCAGTGAAGTTGCCTATTAACAGCCTCAAAGTGGTTTTTATGAGTATCTCAGTCATTCCTTTGGTGGTAGGCAGTTCTTTCCCTGCCTTGTGAAGCCTATTGGAAGGATGAAGAGGTATGCAGCTGGCTCTTGCTCTCCTCTCTTTAGTGTGTGGAGCACTAGTTCAAGATGCAGGAGTCTAAGCTTTGGCTGTTTTTTTCCTTCTGCCCATATACAAAATGGATTGCTAGTCTGTGCTCTCTAGCTCTTTGGCTTTAGTCTGAATAAAATGCTTGAAAACAGAAATTAGTTTGGGGAAGAGTCTGTGTCTCCTGTTAAAGCTGTGCTGTTTTTCAGCCATGACTTCAAGGTTTATGGACCAGACACAACATGAGAGCGAGAACTTTACTTGTAGCCTGCTCATGAGGAGATCCAAGTGCTAGAACAAAACTAAGGGTACCAACATGGCTTCTATGGTGGGGTTTTTTTGTGGCAAATATAAGGACTTCCTGAAATATGGCACCCATTTTTACCATCTTCCTCCCTCTGTCACCCTCCTGCCCTGGACCTCAATATCATAAAACAACCCACGTTCTGCCACCTATTGGAAGGATAAAGAAAACAGTATAAAAATACCACTGTATTTTTCAATGCATTCCACCCCGTTTGCATAGTATCAGCAAGTCAAGTTATTCACATTCCTCTCCTGTAAAAGGTATAAGGAAGGTATATTGTAGCCTTAGACATGAATGTGGGAAACTGCTGAAACAGAGGATTATATCTGCCTTTTTGTTGGGGTAGTACCACACACATGCGTAACTAAGAGTTTAAACATAAAATTAAGAATGGTTTTGTGTGCTGCCCTTGTGAAGGGGATGCTTTCCTGAACAATGAGTGTTTATATTGATGACAAGTCATGTTGCTCAATATAGCTTCTTACTAATTACAAATTTAAATAGTTTTTACTTTTTAACTTCGCTATCTCCTTCTTAACTGTGTTTCTAAAACAGTTCTAACAGTTCTAAAAAATTGAAGATGCAAGTATTCAGAAAAGTAGGGAAGGCTTACATCTGTGTGGTGCTGTAGTGCATAATCTAGACTTCGAGTAAAGTACCAAGCTGAATTTCCAGTTTAAAACCAGTTCTGCTGATGAATATCAAGCATCATTTTACCCCTGCATATGGGAATGGCTCTTCTGCTGAATTCAGAGCTGTTTCTCTATTCTTGAGTTTTCAGTAACAATTTTTAAATGAACGTCTGACTACTCTATGTTTGAATTGAAAGTTTCCCAGAAACTTGGTGATGCATGGAATTACTTCATTCACATTTTCCTTTCTCTTTTCTTCCATGCTTCTTTTCTTCCACCTCTTCCTCCCTTTTCAATTCCTACTAACCTTTAAGTTGAAGACTAATCACAAAATTAAAATTTAATTTTGTGGTTAGGGCATCTATTCTTATTAGCACAGTAGAGATTAATAACTGCCTGCTTCTTCAAGAGTTCACATCTTGTACACTGTGGCAATTTGGAGGCATAGGACTTTTCCCAGCTGTAAATGTAACATCTTGCTTGTGTCTTACTGTGACTGCTACAGAAGGCTATATTCAGCATTTCCTATTGCAATATATTAAATTCTTGCCCTTTTGTTCTTTCAAAGTCTAAGATGTGTGTGGCTTTTTTCCCAAGAAATGCAGATTTGTTTGGTTTTGAATTGCAAGTATTTCTACTGGGGATATTGGATTTATCTCTGCCTGTGTAACTTTTTCTTTTACACATATTGCACGTTTCCTCTGTGCATTGCCCATACCTAACACTAATCAACTGATTTTTAGAGTCGTGTAAGAGTGAAACAAAAAGTATGCGCAATAAATCTTTAAAGGTTAATACTGATTGGAGAAAACTATTTTAAAAGAGCTGAATCACAACAATTAATTAATTAATTTGAAACAATGAGCTTTCCTGAAGACATGTTCTAAAAGCAAAGCAGTAGATCAATAGGGATCTTAAAATTCAAGTAACACACTGGAACATCTAAATCACAATTATTTCTACAGTGTGTGCTGAACAGATTGGCACTGGTTGCTGTTGAGGAGTAAAAGCCTGCCTCCAAAATGAGCATTTTGCCTCTGACATCAAAACTGGTTGGGATTTTGCTGTTTTGTGGGTGTAGGAAGTAAACACCAAGAAGTTAATGACTTGTCTGTCCAGGGAATAGAGTATAAGACTTGGGACTATTCTCCATCCTGGTGTCTGTCATAAAAATACTCTTCCTTAATGTCTGAAAATTGCTGCCCTTTTCCTGTTGCATCTTATAAAAAAGAGATATTGCAGTCTGAGAGCACTGCATAAAAGTCTATTTTGTAGTCTCCTCTAAGACCACTGTGAAGAGACGTGTTGCATGAGGAGGAAAGAAGGACTATTTCAGGGCAGTTTTGCCAGGATGCAAGGGAGTCTAGAGAAATTCATAAATAACCATTATACCAGCTTTCTTTGGCTGTTCTGCACAGATGTTGCAGGAGTTGTTTCCCAGAAACCTCTCTGGACAATTTTTTCCAGAGACATGAGGCAGCTGTAGGTGGCCCTATTTACTGACACTGAAATCTGCAAATGGAAACAAGTTGTTTATGCTTTTTGTTTCTTTAAAAAAAGGTGGAAAAAAGAAGCAGGGGTAGACAGCAGAAAATGGATAAAAGCCACTGTGCATTGCTTGCTGTTCTTTAGACTGTTGTATGATGCTGAGCAATATCCCCTGATAGAACTTGAACAGGGGCTGAGATTGTTATTAACGATCAGTACAGGATATTTGAATGTTTAGCAGTCGATGCTGAATATCAATTTTGTTCAAATTACACCAAGAATGTTTTTCTTCTTTTCATTCCCAAGATAAGTTGTACATCTTTTGTTATCCTGGAAATAAATAATTTTGCTGCACATTGGGTTGTAATTTTACAGTTGCTCTGATGTAATTGATTTACTTTTTAAGATGGCACCTTTCCTGGGGATGTAATTGAGTCATTTGTTTTGAATAAGTGAGATTTATTTTCAGCCATGTCTCAGTAGAATATATGTATTCAGGGAGATAAAGACCTCTAGTGTAAAGTTTTCCATGTGAAAAAAATAATATTCAGTCTCTATGCTCCTTTAGAATTCTTCTACCATGGTGCTGCAGTACAGTGTAAGCTGTAAGACATTATCTAGTTCTCTGTAAGGTATAGGTAAATGACATTAAATGAGCTCCATTTACCAAAGGGAAGTACCACCATGATAATCCTCCCTAATATGTAGAAATTCAGACTTAACTCCCAGTCAAATAAATTCACAGCAATATAATATTAGAGAGAATGATTTTTTAGAACTAGGTTGCAGACTGGTCTGTTAAAAGAATATATTATACTAAAACAGTAAATGCCAAATGTCCATTAAGGTAGTTGAATATACATGTGTCTCAGTACTGCCAAAGGTGAAGGAAAGAAAATGAATATAGAAGGACATCAAGAATCAGATAAAAAGTTGAGCTAGGAATGCCATAGTGTGTGTTGCTTTAGTTATTGCAAACATTGGCCAACAAAGAAATAGAGAAAACTTCACAGAGAGTTATCTATGAGATCTTTTAAACTGTCGTGGAACTGCTTTAACAAATGCCTGTTCAATATTTGGCAAATGAAACATTTTTGTCAGGTATGAGCAGAAGTGATTCTGTTGAGATTATCACTGTAAAATAAATACATTTTATTCCTCCCTCAACTGCTTTCATTTGCAGCATCTATTTACAGAAAAGAAACTACAGATGGAGAACTTCATCATTTAGGCCAGTCAGGTGCTATTTAGGGCTAGTTGTTTACACAGCCAGGAAATATAAACTCATTGGTGTTCTAGATCTCCTAGTACTGGGCTGCTTCATGATGGATACCTAACCTGAAAATGTCCTTCTTAATAATGCCTATTTATGAAGAGTTAGCATCTGGGTATATTCCTGTCTTCCCAACAGTCTTGAGCATTGAATCTGTCACTACATAACTTCTGGGGTTTTTTTTTTTTGTTGTTTACTTGAATCAGTATAGTCGGGAATTACAGAGGAGCTAAAACCAATTCTTTTCAGATATCCTAATTTTCTAGTCTCACATTTCAGATGTGGTTGATTAATGCCTGTAGCTGTGTAGCTGTAACTTTACTCTTTCACCTGAAACTAAGTCACAGCTACACGCTTTCAGCTGTTGTAAACTAAGTTAAGTACAGTCACGGTTTTGTAGTGAATTAGGATGTGCTGAGTAATACATCATTGGTGATTAAACTGTGCTGGAAGCAAATTATCATCTCTCTGAAAGTCTGCTGTGGCAACAAGGGTGTCATGCTGACAATATAAACAGAGACCCTCACATCCCCCATGAGCGTGATTTGGCTTAGTAGTGGGATATTTCAGTGATTGGAGTGGACTGAATTTTCCTACCTTTCTTATTTGTAGGCAGGTGGGGAGGTACCTCCCTACAATGGAGTCACTGCAAAACTACATCAGCAGTTAGATCTGGCTTAAAAAAACAAACTATCCATTCTGAGGTAAGGATGATGTTTGGTCCCATTTAAGATTGTTTAAAGCTTGTATTTCCCTTTGGGGAAAATGGGAAAATCCTCTCATTATATTTTCACTTGAAAGATAGTGCTTCCTTGTTGTGTATATGTTTATACATGTGTTTTAATAGAAGTGCTTTAATAGAAGTACAGGGAAATTGAAACTTCTGGTTTAGAAGGAACTGTATCTTGCTGTACTGGCTCTAGGTAGTAAGGTTTTGGTAGTGGGGAGGTGGGAGCTTCAGGAGGGGGCCTCTGAAGGAAGATATCAAGGTCTGCTCTGTGCTGGGTACAGCTAGTTCCAGCCCTTTCTGTAATGGACTCACTGGAGAACACAGTAAGCCCATCAGCCACAGTGGGCATTTCTGGGAAAACTTATGTAAGACAGGTCAAGAGCAAATAGAAGATCTGGGGGTGGAGCTGAGATACAATTTGTGTGCTGAGAATTATCTTAGCATGGATGTACTGGCAGTTTGGGAGGGTAGAGGACTGTGAATGCTTGTTTGCCAAAAGATTTTTAATTAAATCTATTTATCAATTATCAATAATATATCAGCTCTGCTCCTCTTAGATGTTGCTGTAGTTCTTTGGTGAGGACTTAACCTTGTACAGATTGTAAATAAAGCTAATTAGAGTGGTGGTTTGTTTGTTTGTTTTTTAATGCTTACCTTTCTACCAAAGAGAATTAACTCATTTACTACAGTACAGGAAGGCATATGGATGGTTCACGCTTTTTTTTCCTCCTTCCACATTATATTATCTTGCCTTCATCAGTATTTTGAGTAACATTTCTGTGACACCTCTGCTTCAACACCTTCAACATACACATAATAAACCAGTAAACAAAGTCACTATGAGACCACAGGGCAAGAAAACACCTCGGTAAGTACATATTTACTTTATAATTATGAGCTAACTATATGGAGATACTGAAGAATTTCATACTAATTTTACTAAATTATCATATGATTACGCAGGTAAATTGACATCTGCAAAGTTGTCTGAATACCAGGCAATCCCAGCAGCAACATATTGTTTAAATTCACATTTTAACAGCATGAAGCTCAGTCCCACAGGTCTGCTATTCAGTTATTGTTCCCAATCAAGCTGTCAGTATTATTTGGTATGATTCAGGTGCTTATATGTACTAACATTGCTATATTGTCTCATTCTGAAAGCAAAAAAAAATTAGTATGCACCTAAATATGTAAAATAGGATTACCAATTCAAGTAATTATATGCTAGTATACATCACCAATAAAACATTTAACTCCAGTTCCCATCCTCATTTTTACCTCCGTCTTGACTTTTATTTGTCCCTCCTAGGTCCCATTACTTATCACTTTCCCTTTGTGAATTAAAGCTAGATCATTTTACATGCAATATCTTACTGTTGTGAAAATTATGCATAACAGCTTTTATCTGTGAGATATTTAATCACAATATTTTGTACACAGCGTAAGAACATTTGTGCTGAAGTCTCAGAGAACTTTAGAGACATCAACAGTGATTTCTAGCCTTTTTTCCCTCACCAAACCAGGGGAATGGAAGGCAAAACTTAAAAATTATACTGTCAGGCAGCGGTCCTGCCTGAGGGTCCATAGCTGTGATTGTTCAGATGCACATGGAACTCAAAGGGGCCTTCTGTGAGAGCAAGATGTAATACCATAAGATGAAGTAAACAAGCTTCCAAAAGGGGTAAGGAAGACAGTCATATTCATTATTCAAGCATTGTCCCAAAAGGCCACAAACTCCTCGTGCTTAGTCCTTATTCCTTTCAGCGAAGACCCTCCTAAGCTAAAGGCCATTGGGCTCAGTTCTTCAGTTTACTACTAAGGGGAGGTAACCCACGTATGTGAAGAGGGCCAGCCATATGTCTAGTGGTAAGAACTCAGTTTCAATAAACCATGGGCCTGCCCCATGAGTGGGCCCTTTTCCATGCGGGGGTGTTGATCTGCTGGAAGAGTAGGAAGGCTCTGCAGAGGGATCTGGACAGGCTGGAACAATGGGCAGAGGCTAACTGTATGAGGTTCATACAAGTTGTATAAGGCAAAGTGTTGGCTCCTGCACTTGGGTCAGAAGAGCCCCTTGCAGTGCTCCAGACTTGGGTCAGAGTGGCTGGAGAGCAGACCAGCAGAAAAGGACCCCAGTGGTGGTGCTGACTGACAGCAGGTAGAACATGACCCAGCGGTGTGTCCAGGTGACCACAAAGGCCAATGGCATCCTGGTTTGTATCAAAAATAGTGTGGCCAGCAGGATCAGGGAAGTGATCGTCCCCCTCTACAAGGCACTGCTGAGGCAGCACTTCAAGTCTTTTGTTTCGTTTTGGGCCCCTCACTACATGAAAAACATTGAGGTGCTGGAACGTGTCCAGAGAAGGGCAATGGAGCTGGTGAAGAGCATAAGTCTGATGAGAAGTGGCTGAGGGAGCTGGGGGTGTTTAGGTTGGAGGAAAGGGAAACCTTATTGCCTCTAAAATTACCTGACAGGAAGTTGTAATGAGGTGGGTTGCAGCCTCTTCTCCCAGGTAGTAAGGGATAGGTTGAGAGGAAGTGCCCTCAAGTTATGTCAGGGAAGTTTTAGTTAGACGTTAGGAAAAGTTTCTTCATGGAAACAGTGACCAAGCATTAGAACAGGCTACCCAGGGAAGTGGTGGCATTGCCATCCTGGAAGTGTTCAGAAACTATGTGGGTATGGCACCTGAGGACATGGTTTAGAGGTGAACATGGTGGTGGTACTAGCTGATGCTTGGTCTTGATTTTAGAGATCTTTTCCAACCATAATGACCCTGTGATTCTATTGAAATACAAATGAGTGAATACTGCAAACCCTTTTCCTTCCCATGCTCATTTTCACTGTGCATGTAGGTTGTTTCATGTGACATCTAAATAAATCCTCTTTCATTATTGCACTGGGCAAACTGGGAATCAGTTCAACCAGCAGCTCTCAGACAGGACTGGCAGGGAGACAGTTTTGTCTTTCTTAGGGAAAATGGCTGTGTTGGTGTTTTAGTGTAAAGCATTCAGTAACTGTATGTGCAGAAGCAGGGTGAGGAATAAAGCTGTTGGGATGAGTGATGTCTGAAATCATTGACAAGTCTGTGAACAAAGGGCCCACCAAATGGCGTTCCGGCATCAAGTCTGATACCCACTACTCTTTGTTGTTCCTTGTTTATGGTTCTTCTCTGTATGATTTAGTAACTTTGTGATTGCCAATTTGATGCATCTGGTGTTCACCCAGGATAAAATTGTTTTTCCCAGACCTGTTAGTCTGGAGAACTTTTTACCTGTACAGAACATCTCCTTTGCATGGCAATGCCTCAGATGATTTCAGTGGTTATATCAGAAATCAAGAAGGCTAAGGTAAGAAGGAGGGTTTGACCAGTGGAAGAATAGTGGTACTGTTTCCAGTGAATCCAGCCGAGAGCATCTGGTGGACCCAGCTGGACTACTATGCTGGGCTCAGATGAATTAGTTTAAACTTTGGCACAATCATCTGCAGTGTGTATTCAGTATGGTGTGTCATCATAAAACCATAGTATGGTTTGGTTTGGAAGGGACCTTAAAGATCATCCAGTTCCAACCTCCCTGCTGTGGACAAGGACACATTCCACTAGACCAGGTTGCAGGAGACATCCACAAATCCTCTGGGAAATCGACATTCCACTACTGACATCAGTAAGCTGCAGAGTTTTCATACTGTACAGACATGACACATGCCTTTAGAGTCACATCAGTCTTCAGGATCAATATGTAAACTGATCAGATATTTGCAAAAGGGGGAACAAAGGGGAGTGAGCCATATTCCTGAAAAGAAAGTGCAATTTTTGCTGAAAGCTTCTCCACAGTTGAAAAGGCAACCAGGTTTTTGTTTATTTTCATGATGACTTTGGATTCTGTAATAAAGCACAGCCGGTAGGTTGGTTCTGCACAGATTTCAAAAGAAAATGTTCATCTGCACAACAGAACATATTTTTAAGCAATGGTGCTATGTATAATGTGATTACTTTCATAAATAAAACTGCTAAATGTCTATTTTAGAAGTCATTCAACTTTGAAAGAGGTTGAACAAGATACACTTGTCAATAAATAGTACATTTGCAGAAGAGGATAAATAGCAAGAGGGCACATGTGAAAATTCCCACAAGGTCTAAATAGTCATATTTAAAGGAACTTGCAAGATGAAATGAAACAATAGAGAATCTCTGCACCAGTATCCTGATTTGTCTCTTGAATTATTATGGCCTATTTGCTGACTCTTCAGGATATTTGAATGATGTTTCATAGTTGCAGTAGGCAATTTGTTTGATGATGATTTCAGACATGGGGGCTGGATGTCATCTACAGTTCTAGTTCATCTGGACATTGTCCTGCAACTTATCTTCAGAACACTGAATCTCTTGCTGTGCTAAATTGGAAAGAGTTGGTATTTTAGTTCAAGAGAAGGAACTGTTATTCCAGGATATGCAAATTGCTGGGGTTTTTTACTGCATATCAGTTAAATATCTTAGTACTATACTCTTATCTTCAGCAAAGTATGCATGCAGTAATTTAGGAAGCAGTTTTTAATAAATTTTAATTAGGAGGATCTGTAATGTATACTAAATGTGAAAAAAGGGGAAAGATTGGAAAGGAGAAATTACCTCAATATGCAACATTCTGCTTCTAGTTCTGCAGTTCACATCCATCACTTGAAAAAACAAAGACCACCTTCTGTACAGAATTTTTGTCTCAAATGGTATCTATTTAATAAAATATATTTATCAAATTTAATGTATTTAATCTACAATGTAGAAATTAAAGATAACTATGGCTCTAAGGCCTACTTACATAGGCTATCTATTTCCACTGCTGCCTTGTTCTCGTTGCAACTTGGCTCTATCCCAGCTCTCTGCTTTTCTTGCTCCCATATTGAATGCCTACTCTGCTCCCAGTGGGCTGTTGATTGCCTAGCCTTCCATTTCCTTTGTCCTTACAGTCATACCATGACTAACTTTATAATTTTTGGGTGCAATTTTCTTCAATAGCCACTGAGTTGTGTCAGTATAAGAATTTTCACTGATCTCCTTGCCACCGTTGTTCTTTGCTAGTCCCCTAATTTACAGCTGTGCACTTTTGCCTTATTTTGTCCCAAGTGCTGTGGTCTTTCTGCAGTGACTAATTTTCTGACTTGATATTTGGAACACTCTTCTGACTCTAATTTTAATCATCCTGCACAGATTTCATCAGCTTTCATCATTTCTCATGCTTCTTGTCTTCCATCTCCTTGTTCATTCCTTTTGTGATATTTAGTCACTAACAATGCTCAGGTGTCAAAGTTGTTTGACACTGAAGTGCAGAGGTGTGTCCCTAGGATGCTGCAGCTCTGTGACATATCTTTGAATGCCTCATTGATTAATTGGCTTAAGTAAATTAAAGCAGCCCTGGAGAGGTGAGATGAGTTGTCTGAAAAGTCACTCCCTATTTCCCATTTTTAACTCAAAAGTGTTTCCTTTGGGAAAGATGTGGAATGCCTAACTTTGTTTCTTCCTTTGCTGGTTGAGCAGCAGTGTATAGAATTGAAAAAGTCAGTGTTGATTCTGGTGTCATTGTTTACAGCACAGTGAACAGAAGTCATTGCTCTCATCACCTGCCACTGCAATGTGGAATTACACTTTTTAAAAATTCATCCATCCAGCCAGAGTAGTCAATCTGTGGCTACTTGAAACCCCCTTCTATTAGTTTGTGATTGTCCTGGGTGTTTGACCACAGATTTTGGTGTTTGGCCAAAGATCTCCTTTTCTCTTTTCTCCATCTTTTCACTGTTCTCTCCCTTTTCAAGTCTAAGTTTAGAAACTTCCTACTATAAATCATAAAATGTTAACAGAAGACTGAGCATAGCATTAAGATCTAGATGACCCATTTGAATTTAGTATCTGTGAATTGTACATTAAATGTGTTCAGTGAGAGACAAACTGGCGAGATGTCTTGCTTTTCACCTGGGTGTTTTTCATGTGCATGTGAACCTACTTTTTGAACTGGTGCAGGAGAATAGAGCAAATGTTAGGAGGGTGAAGAGGTTCTGCATACAGGCACTAGCACCTTACAAATGGTGCTAGGGCTTAGCTGGTCTTGGCCAAAGCCCCAAATGTTTTTGATAATATAATACAAGTGTAAAAGAAAAAAAAGTCATGCCAGTTTTGTTAAATGCTGTAAACCAAGGCAGTATGCAGCTGCCACCTCCTTTCTCGCTAATTGTGTTTCGTTAGCGAACGTGTGAGCAAGGTTAATACCTTTGCTAATAGTGATCTCACTCACGATGCATAGTGAGTTTCAGAACTCTGAAACTGCAACAACTACTCAAGCCCACGCAGAGTGAACAGTGTCTTGCACCTGGCATATTATCCTGCCATGAGTACAACATCAGGCAGTTCAAAGAATGGATAACAGGAGATGTCAGATCTGCTTTTAGGCAGAACAACTGAGAAACATTGTGCTAGTTATGTCCAAGTGTAAAAACCCAGCTTGGTTTTATTGTTCCTTTTCAACAGAGCAAGTGCTATGTATCTAATTATTTCTTACCTCTTTGTTTAGTTGTCTTTATTAACAAAACGAGCAGGTTTTCTGCATAAATAAGAAGGATATAAATTAAACTAATACAAATAGTTTTAATTTGAGGAATTACAAAGCCAGTATTTCATCAAATGAGACAACTGTAATATTGAGGTTTGCAACATTGGAGCTGAGCACACAGATTAACATGTTCCACTCTTGACTGAAAAGATCTAGGCTCAATGTCTAGGGTAAAATTGTGCCATTGAATGTGACTCTTTGGACTTTATGGGTTCTAGAAGCTCAAAAGACAGCTGCAGTACAGAGTTAAAAATAAGTCTCATTTGTGCTCCTGCTTTTTGGAAACATCTGAGGCTGATGCTGGGCTGCAGTGGGATTTTACAGTGAGATACCCAAGGAATGTCCATCCCATCAAGTGTTCTAGTGCACAAAGCCATATCACCCGGCTACAGCTCTGTAGCCATGTCAGTCTAGCACTGAAGCCAAGATGATCACTCTGAGGATATAATTAGCTGAAGTGCAGTGTGGTAGAGGTAGAGCTATACTAGTCCTGGCTCTGCAGTTACTGCGATTTTTCCCTCCTTTTGCTCTGTCCTCACTGCAATCAATAAACTTCCCTCTCCCCCTTTCCCCCCCTAAACAATAAACTCCCCCCCCCCCCCCCCTTTTTTTTTTTCCTCCCTTTTTTTTTTTTTTTTTTTTTTTTTTAAACTGAAGTTTTGGTGAGTTGTGTGGTCACATTTCTCAAGTAGAGCTTTAGATTTGTGCCTTTAGGTGGAGCTCCATACTCGTGCTGAGGCAGACTCAGTGGTGTGAAAGAACAAGCAAACCAAAAAGGCAAACCTGAAAAGACCATTTCTAAGTACAGTATCCAATTCGTAAAATTTTACAGAAGAACATGCTTAAAATTTTATAACACAATGTTTCCAGTTTTCAAAATAATGAGAACTGATAAGAGTTTTATTGTTAAAAAACCTACGTTGTTTATTTCCTTTACTTGCTCAATCATCACTATGGAAGCAATTTCTTCCTGTTTAGGCACCTTATTTAGCCTTATAAAATTTTAAATCTTAGGAAAAGGTAGTAAAAGCCCTCTTATTTTTCCTTCTTTTTAATGGCTGCTCTAATATGAATGTTTAAATGTGAGGCTATGACCTGCTTCCTGATAAAAGGATGCATCAGAGGTCTGGTTTTGTCTGTGGTTTTCTTCTGTGAAGCATATAGATGTAGCTGATGTCACAGCCTGGATCGGTCCCTTGCGTTATAATCCGCTACTTAGCAGAAGGTAATTTCAGAGTCACCTCTGTCCCAGCGAGCACTGTGTGAACTTCCTCAGGTTTAATGGAGGGATTTGAATTCTGTCATGAGAAGAACAGTGCAACCATGCTATAGAATGGCTACTCCTTCCATATTTCTTTCTGAGGGGACTAGGAGGGTTGGAATGCTGCTGTGCTGAGACAACTGAATTTGGGTCATGATGTGGGAGTTTTCAGGTGATTTTTCACCTATGTGTGTTTCAGAACTTCACTGAATGACCTTTTTTGTTTGTTTGTTTGTTTTCTTACTGTTTAATCAGAGGAAATAAAAAGAAATCTCTGTTCCTAATGATTGCTACTGGAAGAACTGTGGTTTTGCTTTGTTGGCTTTTCAGTAACATAATTTTTTCCATTCAAATATCAAGATACAAATGCTGCAGTTAAAAGAAATCTCCTCTCCACGGTGACTTTATCCATTCTTCTCCAGAAGAGTAATGGTAATTAGCTGTTAGTGTGCTTGGAAGAATGGATGTGAGTAAATCACTGGTATTTGGAAGACAAACTAAGAGAACCCCCCAGGTACAGACTCAGCAGCGTATGCTGAGTGCTCCTACTGTGCAGGGAGATGCATATGTACTGTTAGTCTGCTTACATGTTATACTATAAACCAAAACTATTTATTCTGGGACAAAAGATTTTTAAGAACAGGCAGTGGATGTGTTTTGAAGCACTCAGTTTTCATTTTGCAGTGTCTTTTATATAGTATGTTGATATTGTCCATTCACTGCATTATGCTGTCAAAAATGTGTATTCTTCTCAGAATCTGTCTTGTTTAATTCCTTACCAAAATACCCTTGCAATATATGGGACTACATTTATGCAGATTGAGGAATTACTTGTGTGCCTGGAATAAAGATTTGTTGGAAAAAAAGGAAAGATGGGTAAGATGTCAGATGATACACAAATATCCCACTACCCTCTCTAGCATTACAATTTTACTGACAGTGCTTATTCCAGTTTTTGAACACTCGAAATAGAGCCTACAACCTTGTTTACAAATAGCTCTTGCTGCTTAAATATTTAAGAGCACTTAGATAAGATTTCCTGAATTTCAGTGATATAAATGATAGCATAGTGAGGAAATATTAGATTCTTAGAATCAAGAATAAAAAAACCCCTATTCTTCTGAAAATAGTGGCTAGCTTAATTTTGAGAAAATGAAGGGAAATATGAGATAGTAAGAGTAGGTGGGAACAACTTTTGCGAACTAAAAAGTGACAGCTTGATAACATATCTGAAATGTGGTGTGATATTTGTTTTCACAGGTAAGCAGACTTGTTACTGACATGGTTTTGACATGAAAGCTTTTTTTTTTTTTTTACTTGATATATATTAAATAAACGGAGTATTTTATGTTGAATTGACAAGGCAAAATCTTTCTATGATGTTTCTCTGATCAGGACTGTAATTTTAGGGAAGGTTTTGGTCAAAACCATTCTGGTACTGCTTTACAGACTAGGAGTAAGACTTGACATCTCAGTTCTGTTTTATTTACTTTACCCTTTCTTTCTTTTCTTGTTTTTGTCTTTCCTGAGTTCTCTTTACCAAGCTTCACTCCAGAAGGAAATAAAAACAAGACTGCTTGTATTTCTACAGAGAAAATACAGTATGTTACTTTTTGCCATCTCTGGACATGGGTTAGCTGATTCTACCTTCACTTTAGTCTAAAGTTCAGACTGCAAAGGCTTGTGATGGATGTCATAACCATGCTGCCCTCTAGATAAAGATTCACCTGGTCTGTCCCCCCCACTAAATTCTTAATTTTAGCTTGTATCTTACATTAAAGATATGGATATAAGGAATTTGTGATTTGTTTTAAAATCCTAGAGGCTGATTAGGTCTGCTCTAATCTGTTCCTGTTTATTTGTAGATTTTCAAAGGGGCTGAGACAGGAAAATAGATCATGCCAGTGTGTTTCATGCTGATAGTGCTTGGAAACAAGTGAATGCTCTGGGTGCAAAGCTATGTCAAATCTGTCTTATGGGTATGATGCTCAATTACTGGAATGCCAATTTTACTCTTCCCCTGCAGAATGGATATTTCTGAGGCACCTTGGGGAACGGATGTATTGATATATGGATGACTTGTGGGAAAAGAAGAGGAGCTGTACAACTGACATAAAATCAAAAACAAAGAAAAAGGAGTGGGGAGATCCTGGAAAATGAGTATACAAATCAGATGGAGGAAAAAAGTTATGGAGATGTATTGAGAGCATATTGGACATATTCTTGCTCACAAATAAACGTTCCTTTAGTTTCAGAGTGTGTGCTATCTTAGTTATAGGCTTTTTTCATACTGAATGTTTGTCTCCAAAAGCAGTTATAGACCCAAGGTTACACAGTATAGCCAGTTTCTCTTTTTCAATTACTTTTTTTTTGACCAAATTCAATTGCTGGTGGTAGTCTGCAGACTTACTGTAAGAGCAAGCCTAAAGTGTGTGATTTTGGTGATACAGTATTGATCATGTTGTAGAAACAGAAGTTGAAGGGCTTTTCTTTCTCTGTCTCTAATTATTGAGTGTTTTATTTTGTCAGTACAGCTTCCTGAGGAGGTGGGATTCTGTTATTGACTTGGCAAGCCTTGAATTAACCCCTTAACTGTGGTTATTGTGGTTTGTGTCCATTTGCATTGTGGTGTAATTCCATGTATACATTCTTAATGTCCTTGGCCCATAGCAGTGTCATAGTGAATAAAAATCAGAATGGTAATAGCGAAAAAATTAAGGATCTATTCCAAAGTCCATAGAAGTCACTCAAAAGAGTCCCATTCAGCACAGCTGCCCCACTGCATTAGGCACCACCAAAAAAAAAAACCACCAAACCCTTGCTAAAATAATTTCCCATTTAGAAGTCCTTATTCCATGACACAATGATTTGATTACGACAAAATCCTAGAAATGGCAGTTCCTTTAAGAAATTTTATGAACTAGTCTTTAAAATTCTATATGTTACTTGCTCTACATCTCTAAAGTTTATAAAATCATTACTAGTTTCCTGTTGTGGGGTCTAAACCCTGTGAAATTCTGTGAAATATTTCCATTTGTTATGTGCTTAATACAAGATCAAGTCATTTTTGCTGGTATCTTCCTGTTAAAACTTGTAGCCGTAGATCATTGTTTTCTAATGACAAAAATAATTAGCAGTAAGACATATTAATGACTGTGTTATCAGGTAATGATGTCTTCATTAATGCATGGCTCTAATCTCTGAAATAACTTTGTCAGTAGCTGCCCGTGAAAGGAATGCTTAGACAGGAGGGAATGCTTTGATGTACCCACTGTCCAAATTCATTACTGCATAAAACTCAATCCTGTCTACTGGATGGTGGGGCTACATCTGAGGTCTTTAAAGGCCAGACTTGAATTCCCTTGAATTTACAGTGGAAACTCTCAGTGATATCTGTTTTGGTTTTGTATGTGCATGCATTTGTTGAATTCAAATGCCCTATAGCTGATCAGTGAGAGTTCATTCTAAATCTAAGGATTATGGAGACTAATGTGCTAAAAGAAATATTTGTTTGGATTTTGTACTTTGCATCAGCGCCTTTTTTTTGCTGTGGACTGAATCAGACTGTTCTATCCTGGACCCTAGAGACAAGGAGAAAGAATGAAATTTGTTTCCAATTGGCTTGGAACAGTTTCTTTTTTTCTTTTAATAAAATACATTTTTCCAGGATTATCATGGAGACTGGTATGAGAACTTGGAGGGATTCAGTGAAATGACTAATGCTGTCAATATAGCAGTAGCTTTGAGCAAGTTGATATTTTTTACAACCTTTTCAAATACATTATATGTTAATTTTGTAGTTGACAGAGGGAAACAAAACAGGGAAATCCTTCTGTAATTAATTTTTCTGTTCTTTATTTAATAATTTTTATTTAGGATGCTTACATGATTATGTTCCTTTTAATATTTAACTTCCAGCTCTTGGACATTCTCCTGCAAACTCTAATTGTGTTTTAATTATTAAAATAAGAGTGAGTTTTTGTTTGCAGTTGCCTTTATAGCAGATATTTACAAAGCTGGAGCTACATGACAGACTTTCTATAACTTTTCTCTAGCTGTAAGTTCTTAAACTGAATAGGTTTCCATTCTAAAAACCTTTTTTATTGCAATGTTCAAAACATATATTGGCTCCTAATAAGTTTATACTTTTTCAGAATTTCATTGGAGCTGTAAAATTCTAAAGAAATTATTTGATGTGAAAACAACATTTTTTTAAATTTCATGATTTTTTTTTTTTTTTTTGTGATAACCTACAGCCTCCCTGCTTTCTGTAAGAAAATGGTTAGGTATCAAACTGTTCTGTCCTTTCATCCTCTGGGCCTAAATGCTTCTCCTCCAAGCTCTGAAGAAAACCCGTCCTGAAAGCCTAGCATCCAAGGCCAAAAAGCAGAAGCAGCTTGACAGGTAACAGATGTAGGTGTGAGGATTTGTTGTGTATTTTTTTCCTAGTAGTAACATCTGTCTTGGCTAGTTTCCTCATAGTTACGTGGAAAACCAGTGATCTGTCATTGTTTTTGTTCATGGAAGTGAATACTACCACTTACTCCTGTGAATTCTAGACTGTTGTTTTTCTTTTATATTGTCAAGTGAAGTGTAAGTCACTTTAAAAACTACTCTGTTATCTTTGATGTAAATCTGTTGTTGCTTTTACAAGATTGGAGTGTTCTAAGACTATTCACCTGTGGATACCTGTAAAAATATTGATGGGTTTCCAAAAGTTATCACTAACCCTTGAAAACATACTAGTATCCTGTTCAGAAATGTTGATTTATGGGTGGTTCTGAAAATGTAAAATGGTTTTTTAGTAGAGATGATTATTGGTTTTATTATCTGGCTGTAGTAGAACACCCAGTTTTCTGAAAAGTGGGGCAAGCTCTCTTTTGCAGCACCATCATCGTTTCAGTACATCTCTAAAGACAAAGAAAAACGAGTGCTCTGATATCTCAGCAATCCTGTGTCTAATGATGATAAAGAAATGAATGTTATGTTTTCTTTCCTCTACCTTGTAGAGGTGGTATTTGCAGAGGTAGTCTTGGGGCTATTTCAGTTCTTTATACTTTGAAGTGTCACTTGTAGTTGACCAAGTAAACACAGGAAATGGATACGTTTTTGACAGCTAAAATAATTCAGTGGGAGCATAATGAAGGCTGACAGCTACAGCAGTGTTATACTGGTTTGGGAGATATTTTTTTCCCTGATTTGTTAACTTCCCTTCCTCTAAAAATGAATGATACCTAAGCCACTGTGGGCATAGTGTGACCCACTGAGACATTCCATTTTAAGACAAATATTAAATGAGTCACACTGGTGTGAGAGACTGGAAAGTGATGTCTTGAGACATTTTGGGGTGCATGTGGGTAGGGGCAGGGGCAGGTCCATCCTTGCTGTGGTGAGGCAGTGCACTGCCCTGCACACCCCCCCCCCCAGTGCCTGTATCCCAGCATGGCAATGGCTGCCAATCCCTGGCACATCAAAGGCAATGCTCCACACTCGCCTCTGGAGCCACTAACCCAGCTCCTGAGTGGCCAAATGACCAGAAATCCTAACTGTGGGAAGGGCCCAGGAAGGCCAAGGGGTATTTAAGGCCAAACACGCAGCAAGCACAAGTTTTTACCTCCTCTTGGAATTTCTATCTGAACACTGCTGGAATCTAGGAGTTGGTAGCTATAAGTGTGCTTTTCTATATATTTTCTGTCTTTCTCTCTTTCTCCTAATTCCGTCTTCTAGGAATTTTTGAGTAATTTCTATATATTTTCTGTCTTTCTCTCTTTCTCCTTCTTCTAATTCCATCTTCTAGGAATTTTTGAGTAACTTAAAATTGAATGGGCTTCGAGTTTGCTAAGTTGAATGGACCAAGTTAATGCTTTGAGAAGTGTTTTATATTGATAGAATGTTGCACTAAACCTTTTGCCAAAGTTCTTTGATTTTCCAAAGTTGCCAGTAAAGTATTTATTTGACCTCTTGAAAATGTCTTGTCAGTATTTCTACTGTGCATCTAATTCAGTATACATGAACAAGAGTAAGCCCTTTAAAAAAACCTCATTGAGGAAGTGTTTTTTGGGGGATCCTTACAACTGGAATTTAGATATTCCAGTTTTACAACTCTCTTCCTGGCCGCAAGTAGTGTGAGGATAAGAATAACTAAAAGTGTATTATGGTGAAAGTGATAAAGTCATGTTTATTCATGTGCTGTGGAGGGGGTGAGAATAGGCATAAAGATGAGAAAGAGTAAATAAGACACACAGTCTGGAAGAATAATTATACCAGGTGTGTGTTTCAGTGAAGCACCTCTTGCACTTTCTGGGTTTCCTTAAAAAATATGGTTTTATGGAGTGAAAGTAGCTTGTTTCCAGTTTGTTCACTCTCATGAAGTTTAAATAGTGTAGTTCCTTGAAATAACTGAAGTTGGCAGTTGGGGTTTGCTATCATGCAAAATTTGCTAAAGAAGATGTTTATTTGCATGTAGTCCTCTGAGAATCCTTTCACCAGTTTCATTATGTTCTAACTTATAAAAGAGATTTCTTTATGGCTTGTTGACTAATTCACAGTTGAGAAAGCTCCTTAAAATACAGTTTCCAGGATCATTAGATCATTTATGGACTGTAATTTCCTTCACTGGAATCAGTGGGAAAAATCATGCTGTTCTACACAACATTATCAATCCATTGGAACCGGCTTTTGTAACATAAAATGACTATGGTGTGAAACAACAGAGACGATCTGCATTGCATATTCAGGCACATAAATTGTTCTCCTTTTCCTGGGAACTGATAATTATTACTAAAAATAGAACAGTGAATGAGGAAAAAATATTTTTTTTAAAAAATGAGGAGAGTATCTCAGTGACTTAATAGTGTAATGACACTGAATGATTTGCCATCAATTCCTGATCTATGCATAGATTTTTTTTTTACACCTTTGTCTTGCGTGTATTGTGTTTGACTGGCAAACAAAGAGCAGTTCTGTTACTTTTGTCCTTTGAAAGCTTTTTACATTTAGAGAGAAACAAAACACTTCATAAAACACCACTGTGTTTTGTGCTATATATATTTTTTTTAAAGTTCTTCCATATGACAAAGATTGACCAAATGTTCCATGAAAGGATCTTTTTCTTTTAGAAAGCTTGTCACTTGTTATTTTATTAATGGTTCGCAGGGTTTTGGGCAACACCTTGCTGTACTGTTGCACGTGAACTTTGCAGTTCTCTGAAGACAACTGAATTTATTTTGACAAGGTATTATCTGCCAGAAGTAGGCAAATGCTCAATGATACGCCTATCATTCTCATGCTTTGTCATATTAAATTTCTTTTTTTTTAGGGCCCAGGTGGAGGCTTGTATATAATTTCCCTCATAAGCATCTTGCTGAATGATGTTGACTTCTGCAAGAGGTTTTCACTTTCTGCAGGTTTTCACTGAGTTACTCTTGCTTTTTTGTAAAAGTATAAATCCTGCAGAGTAAGAAATGAATACTACATGTTTTGTGTATACAGTGTATTGAGGAAGTACTACTCCTCATAAAAGCCTGTCAACAGACATTGTAGAAATAAAAATATTTGCACAGATGTTTTGGACAAGGAAGCAGAAAGGATAGGATAGGAGTATACAGAGCCTAAATTGCTACATGGAAAATGTGAAATTATTGTGGGAGACTAATCCATCATCGTAAGAGAGATGAGGCAGCTCTGTATTCTCAGGTCCAAGAAAAAGCAAGGCTGAGAATGTGTTGTACACACACAAAATATGTAGACACTGTGTACATGCATGTAATGCTCTTCACCTGTATTTTAGAATGTGTTATCTACCCTTAGACAGTGACCTCCTCAGACCAAAAGGTGCTCCAGAGAGCTGTCTCCTGTTAGGTCATCTTGGGTTTCACACCTGGATTATGGGGCTGATGGCTCTCCTGGGACAGCCCTGGGGCAGGCTGGACACCCTGGAGAGGATATCCATTGGATTCCTCACTGTTCTTGTTCTTCTGTGCATATCTGGACCTGTGGGGATGGACCACTGATGCGCCTGGGAGGAGCTGAAACAGGGTGTTAATTTTTCATGTTGCTGCATCTGCCATTGTCTCTCTGCATTACTCTGTCTGTGTACAGAGGAGCTTTTTGTTACATGACATAACACTAAGAAGTTCAGGAAACATTTTTTTGCCACAGGTCACCAATACTTGTCTAGAACATACTTGACATAAGACTATTGATGACAAATAAGCTATGCAGTCTACTGCCAAATTATTTTCTGCTGTAACAAGCATGCTGATATGAGCCTGTCTGTTGTTAAGCTAAAAGTTGGGCTTTGGTGTTGGCAGTTTGTTAACTAACAGGATAAAGAGAGCTGACCTTGAGCTCATCTTCTGGAAAGCCTACTTTTCCATAAGGGATATAATCCACAGGCTTTTGGTATCAGTGGAAATAATTCTATTGACCTATTGCACAATTGTTATGTGTATAAGCACCTTTGAAACTTGATTTTTCAAGCTGCCCCCTTGCTGGTGCTTGACTGATTGTTTAAATATGTGTTATAAACTGTCTTAGGGTGACCTTATGATGTGTATCCCATATCGCTGCCTATGCCCAGAAATTAATTTCTGTGCCTTTCTATACCTCTAAACTGAGCCTGAGAGGGGGAAGGAAAAACTGAGCAGCAAGACAAAACTTTTGTGGGTTTTGTGTTTTTTTTTTTTTTTTTGTTTGTTTTGTTTTTGTTTTTTGTTTTTTTTTTTGCCTGTGATAGGCTTGAGTGTGCTAACTTTTACATCTTAATTCTATAGAGAATTTGGTGGCATTCTCAATTAAGGCAGTGTAGTTGGTGGACCTGTGGGTGAGGGTGGCCTAGTTTCTTTGGTCAGCTTGCGTTTATTATCTCATGTCAAAGTACTCAATTCACCTTCGGATGCTCATGTTTCTTTTATTTTTCTTGGCCTACTTGCTTTCTTTAGCTTGAGAGATTCTTGGGAGTTTAGGCTGTTGTAAGTTTGTGTAGCAAGACAAAAAAGTTGCTGGTATCTACTGTAAAGGACTAGTTTATTCTAAACAATAAAACTAATAACTAGGTAAGTACCTTGCTACAAATGCCTTTATCTCTGAATATGGTTTATGTACACTATTATTGCATTTTTGTAGTCTTAGCATGTTTGTTGCCTGTATAGTTATATGTGCCTTTTAAAATTTATTTTTTATGCAAGGAAAGTGAGACAGGAAAGAGAGGTTCTGTAAATGCATGTCTCCCTGTTATTTGATCACCAGGGTGTACCTTTTAAACAAGCTCACAATAGTAGTATAATTTCAGTTTTCCTCCCCTTTAAGCCAGAGAGTGTGAGCAACAATTGTCCTGCTACAAATGTTAGGTGTGCTTAATGATTTAAACATGAGCCAAAACTCTCTACCTAAACATTTCTGGTTGATATAAGAAGCAAGAGAGATGCTAATGTAAGTGGTTGTACATCTTCTATGCATGCATAGCACGTAATTTTTCCATTGGTCTGTTGAGCGCAGACTCCTCTACTTCTAATTTAAGGCACACGAATGAAAAAGAAGTGTCAGAAATTTTCCTTAAAAAAGCTGTTTGGAGGCATCATGACACTACATAGATGATAGCCTTCTGCCTGAGTGCCCGACATAATTGCCACTCTGCTGCTAAAGTGGCTGTAGGTATCCCTGGAACAGGCTAAATATTACTGTTTAGTTCCTATGGCTGATCCAGTGCCTCTGCCTGGTTTATCCATTCCTGTGAGTAAGAGGGACAAACGTCTGAGTGAACCTCCAGGATAAGTTGATAATGTACAGAAAATGGAAGTTAGTACTATTAATCTGACTTAACAGTCATAAAATCAACAGTAGAAACATGAAAATGTTGAGATGAGAAAGTGTTGTAACTGCAGATAAATACTTGCAGCTAATCCTTTAATGGACAACATGACAGGAAAACTACATAAAGGCTTTGTCTGTGTACAGCCTCTGTGCTTACCAAGTTCCACATCTTATACTTTATAGCTATACCACACGTAACACTCCAGTGCTGTTGTTGATCTACAATGTAGGGAGTCACTGGAGATTTATCTTTATTTCCAGCCTGACATTTAAATGTTCTTAGGTATCTTTTCAAGCCTTTTCTGATTTCCAAATGCTCAGAACTGTTTATTTCAGTATATAGTGCAACTATATAGCTGTATTTTTTGGTTCTGCTGACATTTTAGAAAACAGTATCTACTTTTCTTGGGGGGGGTTTTGTTGTGTTTTTTTTTTCCTTACTGCTTTATACTAAACGAGATTATTAATGCTTCATTAATCAACTGTTCAAAGTGTGATTGCTCCTGAATAGCTCTCAAAAGCTGGCTTTTTACCACTTACTTTCATTAGTGCTTAATTAACAGAGGAGATGAAAACTAAAATCTTCAGCCCACTCAAGGATGAGATATTGCTTTGCAGAGGAGGGATTCAGAAAAGGCCTGTGTTTTGCAAATGTGCTGCAAAAATGCTGTAAATTTAGACCAAAATTTTCTGTACAGACTAGAAATATCCCTGCTTTATGCCAAGAGGAAAAGTGGTAATACTGGGCCATCACCTTAAACTGTAATGTATAACTTTGCTGGATGCATAAGCAACAGTAAATGCCTGAGAAAACATTAGCAGATTTGGAAGCATGGATTACCCCATTACAATATTCCCTCTGTACCCAGTCTTCTCAGCTGATACAGTAGTCATCTACTTGATGTGGCATGGTCTGCCTAATACAATGATAGAAAAGGATGAAAATGCTTGTGGTGCAAAAGAAGCTTGTGAGTGAAACAGTTTCCTGAGCGCTTTGTTGGTGCTGTTTGTTGGCAGGTAGCTCAAGAGAGCCAGGCTTTGCTTGACAAACATAGTAGCCTCAAATAACTGACCTCGTATTATGGTTCCCCTTATTGCTCTTCTCTTTAATTATGATTCAATGTTTGACACCTCACCTGATTTCCTATAACAGAATTACAGGAATTTAAGTCAAAAACAAGTACATAAGATTCATGTCCTATGAAAGAATTGGCTGGAATACACTTAATTATTTAAAAGGATTAGGATTTGTTTTCCTATTTCAGGATTATTGATTATTTTAGAGCCTGATCCAAATTTAGTCAGTACCACTGACTTGTGCTTATCCAGTTAAATGACTGGACATCTTGGATTTAGTTGCATACAAAAGAACAGATTGTCTTAATGTTCCATGGCAACAAAAAGTGTTATGCATTGAAGTGATGCTATGTAACAGTCTAATGTAATAAAATTATGAGTACTGTATTTCGAAATATGATCAGACATTAAAATATGCATGTGTGTTTAGGACTGACTTTTGTGTTCTTGTTTCAGACATTCAGGTTAAAATATTCACTCAGGTTTCAAATACTTGAATCTTTGCTTGTGAGTGCAAATTAAGGACCATTCTTAAATGTGGCTTGTTATTTTATTTTACGAGAATGTGTTTTGAATTTTTCTACTCCTCTGTAGGTGCATACACAGATACGTTGCTTTCCCCTTCCTATACTGTTCTAAGGTTTACTGTAGCAACAGTACATGCTCTACCAGCATGCTGGTACTCAAAGGTTTTTTTTGTCTTGTTCTAATTCCCATTATTTGATATATTCTTGCTTTAGATGTGCATTTACAAGAGAATGTATGTGAGAAACTCTAAGATATCAGACTATAATAAAATTTACAATAAACCTGCAATAGCCTGACTACAAACAACTCCATCACTTTTTAGAAGGAAGTTGAATATAATGCTTTCACTTATCTAAAAATATCAAAACTGGTTAGGACCTCAAATAAATGAAACTGTACGTGTTTATCTTCCTTGAAATATGTGACGATTAGTTGTGAAAACACATTTAAAGATTTAGCTTGAAATTTGGAAGAACTGATTCTTCAAGGTAGCCTGGCACATGCATTAGCTGCATTCCTGACTATGTGTGGCCTGCCCTGGTATTCTGTTACGTGGGCATTTTTGATCTAAGAAACAAGAAATCTTCAGGCCAGGGTAATTTTTGAGAGGTGATGACAGATTAGGGAAATGAGCTGTCAGGAACTCCATGAGGTTCTTCAAGGAGAACTGTCAAGTCCTGCCCTTGTGGAGGAGCAACCCTGGGCACCCAGTTTTGCAGACAATGCCCTGGGGGTGTTAGTGGACACTGGGTGGAACATGAGCCAGCGATGTGTCCTTGCTGCAAAGATGGCTGATGATACTCTAGGCTGCCACTGGCAAAGCACTGGCAGCAGGTCAAGGAAGCTGATCCCTCCACTTTGTTCAGCACTGGCGAGTCCACCCCTGGAGTGCTCGGTTCAGTTTTAGATGCTCCCGTACAAGAGAGACATAGACATATTAGAGGTACAGAGAAGATCCACAAAGATGTTTCCTCACGTATGAGGAAAGGTTGAGAGAGCTGGGACTGTTCAGCCTGGAGAAGAGAAGGCTTAGGGGAATCTTGTCAGCAGATATAGATACCTGAAAGGAGGATGCAAGGAAGACAGAGCCAGGTTCTTTTCAGTGGTGCCCAGTGACAGGACCAGAGGCAACTGACACAGACTGAAACATGGAACGTTCCATCTGAACCTCAGAAAATACTTTTTCATCGGGAGGATGATTGAGCACTGGCACAGGTTGCTCGAGGCGGTTAAGTCTCTGTCCTTGGAGATACATTCCAAAGCCATCTGGACGTGGGCTCGAAAAATTGGCTCTAGGTGACTGTGCTTGAGCACATTTGAGTTTGGAGAACATGACCCAGCTTCAACCCATTTTGTAAAAATTCTTTTAGAAGCCATTTTCTGTTTCTTCTTGAGAGACTTGCTGCCTCTTTACAAATTTTTCAATCTGACTCATGGTGCTATGGATCAGATGCTCTTTGGGACCTTCTGAAGTGATTTTCTTTTCTGAAATTTTTATGATTTAAAGCTGCATAGCTGTTGGAAATGACTGACATGCATAAGGCAACCATATGTCATGGCTGCAAAAGAAACAATGTTTTTAAAGTCACTGGAGGTCAGGTGATGTGGACACAAAAATGCTGTTAGCAAGAAATTTTCCTGCTTCTTTCTAGGCCTGTGGGATACTTTTCTCTCTCAAGAAGAAATTTGCAGAGTTCTGTAAACTATGATCACCTGTGACCTTGCAGAACTTTGTTTATGGTACAGTAGAAAAGTATTTTGAAAATGGATGTTTTAGAATTCTAGACAATCACCCCAAGGGGTGGCTGATCCTTTGTCCAATTAGACTATGGAGAAAAAAGTCTACAAAAGAGTTTGTAAAATAATTAAATAAATCAATCTTGCTGCACAATTCCTGTCTGCTGGATCTCTCTCCTCCTCCCTATGACTGTGGGACACAGTGATAAGGTGACACAGCACACTTAAGACTAGTTCTTTCTCATTCTAAATGACTTGAGCATATTTTTCTATACTTAATTGATACTGGGAGGTTTTATGGGAAATTTAATCAGTCAGGCTTTGCCAGTTCTCAAAAACAACCCTATGGAACAATATTTATGTGATATTAAACCACTAGGAGTTACTGGAAAGGGTAATTAAAGCAGATTTATTTGCTAGTTTAAAGCTATATTATATTTTTATATTTCATTCATGTCTGAGTATTTAAATAGATGTATAGAGAAAAATCAAAACAACAACTTATGTGTGTGTGCATATATTCTATATATTTCACTTGGACAGTGTATCATGAACCAGAATTAATTTGATCTGTGGATGGTTTTTTTTTTAACATAAAGGATAAAGTATGTGCACCCAACAGGATCACAGCTAATTAAGCAGGTACTGTTTGGCTTGTTTATCCTCAGTGCCATAAATTGTTCCATATCAGCTAATAAAGGTTGGGGTATGGTTCATTATGTATTTTCGTTTCAAACCAACACTTTAAAATGCAAAATTAATTTTTACATAGTTCAGCAGTATTAATGGTCTTATTACAGAATGGGAGTATTTACTCTGAAAAAGGTGATAAGGAGCTAATATAATTGACTGTGTTTAACGTATGGCTTCAATCCTCAGAAATGTTTTTTTGTTATTTTACAGGATGGGAAGTTTTTAGTGACCTAGAGATGAAGCAATAGGAAGAACAATCTGTCCACTGTGGACAGGAGCAGAAATGGTGATGGATGGTCTGGGAAGATTCATTTGGTTTTCCAGGGTAAATATGCCTATAACTGCCAAATCATTCCTTTCCTCATGCCATAGATATGTCATTCAGTAAACCATATATTTCCATCAAGAATTCTCATTTTGCAGCAGACTAAAAGCTTAGTGTTTGATGAAGAAAAGTGAACTTAAACATCTTTCTCATAATCAATAGCAGAGTTGTAAAAATGTTATAAATAAAAAGATGTCTGTGATACATTTTTATTTATGAGTAGCTTTTTAAAAGAAAAAAACCAGAAAGCTATATTGCTACAAGGGAATGCTCAGGTGAGTGTTGGTGTATGTATATATCTATAAATTTGAAAAGCTTGTGAATTCTTCAGTGACCAGAAGAATGCAGTTTCTGCTGGAAAACTTTGTATATTTTTGTATTAAGAATACAAAGATGAAGTAAAAAAGAAGTAGTGACTCACCTGACAATTACGGGATTTGTGTCTTTTTCTGTCAGAATACATGCTGATATCATGTTTTCTTGGAAGCATTATAAGGCAAGCACTGCATGTAGTAGTTATTCTTTTATTGGAGTAAAACCTGTATGAGTAATGTAAGCTAACTTGAAAACAGAATCGGTATTGATATAATCACCCTATTGTTTTCAATGTTTTAAAAATGGCACAGCAAATGTTTCTCAAATATTCACATTTGAAGTGAAGATAGATACTGCAGAAAATACAGAACCCCCCCCAGACTTTATTAATCGCAACACCTCAGATAGTAGTCTTGAACTGGTTTCTTTACCTAGCTTTAGTCTTTTCAGTGGTAGAATTACATGCCATGACTTTAGGTGAGAATTCATGAAATTGTTAACTTAATGAAGAAGAAACTCCAAAGATTATATAGCTGGTGTTATGCCCCACTTATTCCAGAGCTTTATGTCTTTCTGCTGACTTTGTCACAGCAGTAGTTTGTGACATTTACAGTAGACAGCTGTGCAGATCAGGTGTCTGCTAAAAGAAACACTTGCATTTTTACCCTAAATCTGTGCCAGGGTGTTAAAGAAAAATGCACGCCAAAAATACTGATGTGTGATTTTTTTAGTGTCTTTTAGACTGGTATTTACATCAAGTCCTACAGCCTTGATCCCTGGAAAAACCCCCCCCATTCTCTCCATTTGAAAATGTGGACTGACCATGGCCGGCAGCTGAGCTCCTACCCAGTAATGTGCTCACTCCCCCACAGCAGGATGGGCAAGCAGGAAAAACCTTTGGGTTGAGATAAAGGCAGTTTAATAAATGAAGGGGAAAACCAAACAAACCAAATGATGCAAAGGCTGTCAATCACCACCTCCCACTGGCAGACCGATGCCCATCCTGTCTCTGAGCCATGGCTACCTTGGGAAAACTGCCACCCGACAGTTTTATAGCTGAGCATGATGTTATGTGGTAGGGAACGTGTCTTTGGTCAGTTGGGGTCAGCTCTTCTGGCTGTGTCCCCTCAAAACCTCTTGCCAATGTTACTCCTCCCATATTGCTTCCACTTCAACGTGGTTGTGGGAGCCATCACTCTGGTGTGCCATGCAAAGGTGGGCAGTCCCTCTGCACCAGGTCCTCTCTTCTCCAGTGATGGTTGGCATCAGAGGGCCTCAAAGCTCTTCAAATTGCAAGCCAGCTACTGGGACCCCCCTGTAGTTATAGGGCCTGGAACAGAAGGCAGTGAGGTGGCTTATGACTTCAGGAGGCCACTGTGATGACCCCTTCCAGATAGTGGAAGGACTTGTTTTCTGTTCCCTTGTCTTTCACGCAGTGCTGTGACAGTGTGTACAGCCTGCATGCCACAAAGCCCACGCATCAGGGACTGTGCACCATCAGATTGCTGCAGGTGACGGGGGAGATGGTCACCTAAAAGCACTCTAGTCCCCCTTGGCTGAAACCATTCTGTGGTGACAAACCCTTCAGCATAAGGAGAGAGCCCTCCACAACCATCCTGGCTGCCAGGTCACTTGCAGTCTGACTCTCTTAGGCCTGTGCAGTTATATGGCTTTCCTTCCCATCTTCCATGCCAGCCCCTGCCCCTATTCTCTCCTGCCATCTGTCTCCACAGCCCTTGGTTTGCTCCTGTTCCACTCTCTAGTTTTAAGGACAAACCTTCTCACCACCCTTTCAGGTTTCTTGGTTAACCACTCCAGAAAACAAACTTTCTGGGTGTGTTTGAAGATCTGCAAAGAGCTTCTGAATTGGAGCCTGCAAGCAGGTTTCCAGGGTGAAGCTCCTGCTCTTCCAGGACTTTGGGTACACAGAAGTTGGGGGAAGATGAGAGAAACAGCATTATTTTTCTATCAGTATCTTCTTGAGGGAGAGTAAGAATAAGGAATTAGAAAAGTGAGTAATGAGATCAGTTGAGAAATGTGTAGAGACACTAATTAGTAAAGGTTTATCTTTGCTTAATTAGGAGGTCTTTTCAGGCTCAGGTTCAGTTCTTGAAGTAGACAAGACTTTCCTCCCTGTTTGACACTGGGTGTTTGGCACCACTCTTTTTCAGGATTATAGTAGTATTTTTTTTCTAGTTTAGTTGATAAGCTGTACCACTTCCCTTCCTTTCTTCATTCCTTTATGTTCAGTCTGGTGATACCTATATATGAAAAAAGATTGTAATAAATCAAAAAGATAAACCAACCCTTAAAACTTAATGGTGTATTATTTCAGTACATATCTTGAGAGATCTGGGAGACTTGGTCAACAAAATGAGGTTGAAGATAATGTCATAGTGCATTCCAAGGAAAACAAAAAGACATAGATACTACCTCAAATGCTTTTCAAATGTACAATATGCCTTATACATATGCACATATAATTAATATTCTTTGCTTGCCTTTCTTGTACATGTAGTCATTTTAAATTTTAAGCAGCTGAAGTGAGTTCTCAGTGTCTAAGTTTTACAATTTTCTGTGCTGACAAGAAATATTTCCTGTTTTCTGTTCTCTTACTTATCTAAAGTAGTATGTATATCCTGGAATGTTTTGTTGGAACTCATGGTGAAGTGGATTTGGCATCAAAAGGCAAGTACTCAAGTCTTTTCATCACATGATTTCTGTGAGTTCTTACTTCCTATTTCTGGTTAGTGTTTCCACATTTAAGGAAAACAAACAAGCAAAAAACCCTGACATGAAAACAAACCCTTTTAATTTTCAAATATTCGATAAACAGGAAAGAGGCATAGTTTTGCAGACATGTAAATAGTCATATTACTGAACCTCTTTAACTTGTTCAGTTGCAACTTCAACATGAAGTTACAAGTATGGACTAACATACACTTCTGAAAAATGCTTTCTTTATATTAATCTTTATCTTCCAGTGGCTTTTTAAAGTCATAACCTAGTTCCAGATTTGTTGAATGATGCTGAAGTAGTCTATCAGAAAACAAAGCACAGAACAGATGGAATGGCAAACCCATTTCATCCTGATTTATTGTGTTGGTCTTCTTATATTGCAAATTCATTAAGAACTTGAAGGAAAACTGTCCCTTTTTCTGCACAGCTTGCAAAGTTTTGTGTTGGTCTTCTTATATTGCAAATTCATTAAAACTTGAAGGAAAATTGTCCCTTTTTCTGCACAGCTTGCAAAGTCTTCTCTAGCATAATGAGGCAAAATCTGTGTGCTTTCATTTAAACTTGCCTCTTTTTGTCCAGTGAATTTAAGGAAGTTTGCATAATTTAGATACTTTCTGTACTTTCCAATATCATCAGTTTGCTGTGATGCTTGTTCTATTGGATCCTTTAAAGCCTCCTATCTAGGAGTTATAAAACTATATTAAAACCCCCGAACTATATAAAATATTTATCCAATGCAGTCATATCCATTTTTCTAAGGTTCTTTTATGATTAGTTTTCCTTCCTCCTTTTTTTAAAAGTAGTCACTGACATGTCTGTCTTCTCTTCCTGAAAGATCCAGATTTTTTTGGTATATTGCAGTAAGAGAGAACAAAAGTTTCAGCAAAAATTTGAGAGAAAACTGCTGGATTTTCTCCAGAGTTGGTCTGCTCTCCACTGGCTTTGTTAAGTGAGATATGTAGACAGCTCTTTGATAAAGAACCAATTTCCATTGTCACTGAGAATTTGTTTTCCAAAATGTCCTTGTGTGTCTTGTTTCTAAGTTTCTGTATGACTTACTGTTTTGAAGTCTTTGGGTTTGAAGACTTCAAATTCAAATACTTTTAATCATAACATGTGGACTAGAGAAAACTTTTTCTAGTCCTGATGAGAAATTGTTGCATTGAGCTTTAACAGCAAGTCCTTAGTGGAGGATAACTAGACCAAAGAAATACGACTGAGAGAATCTCAGAGCAAGGAGTGAAAAGCAGTTCCCTTAATACAGAATTCATTACATATGTAGCAGTAAAGGCTCTGGCAACAAAAAAAAACCCCATTATTTGACTTATGATTAATTCTAGCACGACTTGTTTGCCTATTTTTTTTTGTTTCAGAAGAAGGATTTTGTTCCCACAAGTAGTAGGGGTTTTTTTTGAGGAAGGGCTACAATATCCAGTTTACTTGGATTGATAAGCTCATGTTATTTTCCATGCTTCTTGTTGCCTGGCGGTAATGTAGTCTTTGGTGCTCCTAATAAAGATGGCAATGCAAAATCAGTGTGCAGCATTGCTGTCTGTTAAAACTGTTTATTAAGTTGTGGAGACTTTTTGCCTTTCCTTGCTAGTCATGTATCTCTGCTCTTGGGTTTGTTTTTTATTTTGGCATCAAAAAGAGTAAACAACTGGTTGTTTTGCTGATTGAAACTGCCAAAGAAACCCCTTAAGGCTGTACACTGAAACACCTGTATTACTGCCACCTGTTTCACTATTCCTGCAATGCCAGAACATATGGTTTCATTCAACTTCAGAGTTGCATTTCTTTGGTATTTTTCAAGGCTATGCCTTAATTTTTGCAGCTGAGGCTTATCAACAGGAGCAGCCTCCTTATCCATGCCATCTTTCCATCTGATCGCTGAGGTTTGGGTCTTTATTTTTTTAATTTTGTGAGTTCAAATCTTCTATGCGTGAACGTGCAAAGTGAAGTGTGCCAGTTACAGCATGCCACCCAAGTAATAGAAATCTCTTAAATCAAGGAGGCTTTGACTTGCTTGTTTTTGACAACATAAAGATAATAGGAGCTCTGTGTTTTTAATGGGAAAATTCATCAAGGCTTTCTAAATCCTAACTGTGACATCTGTGTTCTATATCTGTATCTGTTTGTAAATTAGTTAAGTTAGTGTTAACTGGAAGGTATAAAAACATTAACATGTCTCTCTCTTGTTGGAATTGCTCTGCTTTTCTGAAGATATAGGGATATTTAATAGGCCATGTACTGGAACATTTCATCCACTCACACTGCATTTTGTACACTTTACTCCTTATTGTGTTGTGATGTCAGTGGATGATCCTAAACATGATCTCTTTCCTGTTTATTTTATTTTCCCTGAAGTGTGCTTTGCTTCAGTGTGAGATCTTCTGTGACTCATTTCCATCAGATTACATCCTGTCACTTAAACAAAAAGCGATTTCTCTTTAGTGAGACTTTAATAACATGGTCTGGTTCCAAACAGAACTTATTTGAAGAAAATATTTTTAGCTGTGTTTTCCATGAGAGTTGCTAACACATCCCTCATTCACTTTCTCACAAAACAATTATAGCATCAGCTTAGCAGGCAATTAGCAGTAACTTGTATTTTGTTGTATATTTTTTCACTAGGGGAGTGTTGGTGGCTGAAAATTATTATATTCCTGTTGGTAAGGAATCTGATGCATGGGTAGTTTCGTCCTATATTTCCTTTCCTCAATAAAGCTTAATTTCAAGCAAATGTTCTATGCCTTCAGAGTGGTACTGTACAATTTTAAGAATGTGGTAGATGTTATGTGTGGTTTTTGGGTATGATCAAGACAGGTGTCATGGGATGTGTTGCTCTCAATATCTGTAGGCAGTATTTTACTGTTGATGGTATTTAGCTTGTCCATGCAGAGTGAACCAGCAGGCTTTGCAGGGTAAGAATAGAGCTATTAACACTGCTGTTACTGCTTCTGGCAGTTTTGTTGATCCAAACTCTGGTTTCCATTGACTTTTCCTACAAATTCCTGAGAATGAAGGTTTTCAGCTTTGTTACAATGCACTGTTTTTTTCAATTCCCCAAATGTAGTGTGTTTTGGGCTTGGTTTTGTCTGAATCAAAATGGATGCAAACTTGAGAAACAAAGGGAAACAATTGCCAAGACCTATGTTTTGGTTCAGAGGTAAACCAAAACACAAATTTACTTTTTTGCTCTTAGTCATATATGTTTCCAAAATAGTAAGAAAAATATGCTTGCTTTCTTTCTTTCCTTTTCACAAGCTATAATTTGAGATTTATATGCTTCTTTACTAACACCAGAAGATTTTCATCACAAAAGCGATAGCTTTAGTAGGAGGTACACTGTAAAGTGGGAATTGACTTCCATAAAAGGTCCCAGGGCTCTGAATTGATACTTTTGGTGCAAATGTAAGACCTGTGTCCTGAGGGTTACATCATCCTCATGCTTGCACTGTAAGTGTTCATTTGGTTTCAATTGAATATAGGATGAGTGACTGGGTAAAGTTTTTTTCCTTCTTTATGACTCTGACTTCTGAAAAGATTGTGGGAAGTATTCAACCTGCTGACATATCCTTGGAAAAGTTGAAATATTTTATCTAGAAAATGACAAAAATTAAATGTTTTGACTTTTCAGAGTGAAATGCTCTATTTTGAAAATGTTGCTGGAAAATGTGCCAATATTATCAAGTTCTCTCTTTCATTAAGGCTAAGCTACTTTGCCCAATTTGACTTGCATATGTGATTAGTTTTTCTCTGAGACAGGGCATCTGATTAATTTTCTATTCTCTGATGTGCTCTTTGAGCTCTAAAGAAAAAGTCTGTTATTTTTTTCTACTTTTTTTTTTAATATATGACATGTATAATTTAATTTAATCTCCCTTCTTCTCACAATTAAGGACTACTGGCAATTGTAGCCTATATTTATGCATCTATAATATATGGAGGTAGTCTGCTATTTTGAACTGCTTTGAACTGATCATTTACATGTTAAAATGTTTCCCTCCAAGTAATTAATGTGTTTTTTCTTCTTAAAAACAAAACAAAGCAAAACAAAACCATCTCGCTTTACCTATATTGTTATATTCTATCTATAGCTTCCCTTTTAACATGAAAAATTAGATCTATTAAATAGAGGAAAGTATGAAGAATATGATAATACCTGTCCCCTTTTTATTAGAGGAAGAACGGGGGGGGCTTCTAAAGACCAATGAAACCAAGGAAGGAGGGAAAACTTTCTGCTAGAAAATATATCTCTCTGATCAAAGAAGGTATAATACTTATATAACACTTATTCAGGTAGACTCCCTCAGTGTCTGCACAGACAGGTGTTGAATGTTAAATGAAGAAGGAACAATTAAAATCTCTTCAGGATGTTGCTCCAAGTATAGCAGTGGTAATTCTACTGCACCTGTCTCAGCCAGTCCTCACAGGAGATGTGTTCCATCCCTCTCATCGACTTGCTGTCCTTCCTTGGGACTTGCTCCAACAGGCAATGCCTTTCCTTTTGTCCCCAGAGCTGAGTGCAGCACTCGAGGTGGGATCTCAGGAGAGTGGAGTAGAGGGGCAGAACCCCTGCCCCACCCTCCTGGCCATGCTGCTTTGGATGGGGCCCAGGACACGTTTGGCTTTCTGGGCTGCCAGTGCACGTTGCTGGGTCAGGTTGAGCTTCTCATCCACCAACACTCCCAAGTCCTTCTCCTCAGGGCTCTTCTCAATCCATTCTTTGCCCAGCCTTCCCTTGTACTTTGGACTGCCCCAACCCGGGTTCAGGACCTTGCACTTGGTTTTGTTGAACTTCAAGTTTCACGTGAAGCCACCTCTGAGGCCCGAGGTGTTACATATTAGAAATCTGTTTTAGATATTAGATACATCTGTCTGTCTCCTTGCTAACTGCTTCATCATTAGAAAAGAATTCTTTTTCTCCTTAGATATGAATAGTCTCTACTGAATGCTCCACCTGTAGGAAAGGAGAGAGATTAACAGGTCATTCATGATGCTTTTCTCTGTTGAGCTGTATTGTACAGCAGAATCAGTTCATTTTGTCAAACTTTTGAAATTTTTATAGAGTCTGAACACTTTCAAAAAAACACGTTTGACTACTTTAGCTTCTTAGTAAGGTATATATGTGATTAGATAAACTGAGAAAAAACATAACTTGGAAAGTTTTTTCTTTTAAGCCAGGAAATAATGAAGTGATTGTAAATATTAATATATTTTTGGAAAAGCATGAGAAATTTTGGTTGTCTTTCCTTTTTCTTCCCTTTGAATTGGTAATTTAATTGTGAAGTTTGCTGTTCAGTGCATCTTAGTTTAGAAGTAAGATTTGCCATTTAGTACTGTGTGCTTTAATTGTAAGAGTATGAAACACTGTAGAGAAACACTTCTAAATTACATTGTTAAGCCTTTTTAACATGCTATACATGGCAATGCAAAAGACAGGCGGTCAGAACCAGAATGGGAAAATTTGTGTCCAAATATTATATTGCATATACTGTTTTTACTGCAATTAATGTTGTACTAGAACGTATGCTTTATGTATTTTACTTGAAACAAATATTTCACACTTTAATCTTACTTGTAAATGCCGAAAATTCTAAGCATTTGGCGAGTTTGACTCAGACCTCCTATTTTTATACTTTATTTATGGTGTAAACCATAAATATGTATGGTACAAAGCAGTCACTAGTCAATTTTTAATCATAATTAGTGAAGTCATGCTTGTCCTTTCATTTGCCTTTGAAGGAAGTGGGGGTATAAAAATGAAGGGAATTTGATGTGACATGCATCTTTCATTGATTAGCTTGCAAGAAAGATTGTTATTGTGGTATGGCAAAGGTAATTTCACTTGCAGATATGGATTCAACGTGTCTTCTAATTTTTGTGGTTGCTCCTTGGGTAGCATGTAACCTCAGTTACACTCTCAGTGCACTTTAACAAGATTGTGTGGTACAACTGACTGTAGAATTATCTACCTAATGCAAATCTCGTGGAAGAGATTTGGATTTCAGTAACCTTCAATTGTGTCTTCAGAACACCAACTTGACATAGGGTGGAAAGCAAGATGTTTTCATGTTACTTGTACAGTTCTGCAGTGGTCAGTGCAAAATTAATTGCTGCAAGATCAAGAGATCATCATCATCATGCCAGCCACGTTTCCTTTGAGAAAAGATTTGTTTCTCTTACAGGATAATTTAAGATATTTTTCCTCCATTTTTACGGTGGGTGTCACTGCTTATTTCTAACCTCAAACCTCTCTGCTGACAGAAATATCTTTTCCAGTAAAAACAGCTGTAGGGTAAGGTAAGGAGGGAAGCAGACATCTTTTAAAAATCAAGGCTTTTATATGAAATAATCATGGATGCTGCTGATTTTTTTCTTCCTTGTGAAAAGAAGGTCAATGACATTTCTCTATCAAGTGCTATGGTGGTCAGAGAGGCAGGCTGTTGAAAAGAAAAATTAGTTCCTATTGACAGAGGTCCCAGCGGATGACAGGAAGGTGTAAGAAGTACCCTCTTAGCTCAGAGTGGAGGTCTCTCAGTCCTCATACTCCATCTCCAGTGGTGACACTGGGACATGTGGGTTAGGGAAGGCTTTGTGCAGTTGTACATGTTCTCTGGTCCTCTGTCCTTGTACCTTTCCAGGACCTGCAGCTTTATCAGACATGTGAGAGGGTGCATCCTCGCCCAGTCCTTTCAGTACCTGCCATGCAGAGCTCCTGAATTTGACTAATCTGTCATTAAGCCTTCTAATACTGTCTGCCCTCACAGCCTCTTGTGGCAGCAAAGTCTGTCTCTGCTTGCTGTCCAAAGAAACACTTTTATCTGCTTTAGGCTATCTCTCTCCCACTGCTTTTATCAAGTGGCCACCTCATTCTTGTGCTGCAGGATTTGCTGAATCGCAGTTTATCTATCACATTTGTGACTTCACAAACTGCAGTCCTACCTTCCCTCATGCTGCTTCTGTACAAAATTGGAGGTTTCAGGTGGAGGGGTTTTTTTTTCTTTCAGTCCCTGAGCTCTGGGTGTCCCTGAACTTGGCTACCTGTGCTCTGTTTGTGAACACAGTGTGTGTAGGAAGAGTCCAACCCTGTGGGGTTGGACACCCTTGGGGTTACAGGACTGCTGGTACTGAGTTTCCAATATGATTTCTGTGGTGCTACCAAAGTCTGCCACCTCAGATCAGTGAAGCAATAATGTTATTTTCCACCTCTCTAGAAGTTTTCATATGAAAATCTGAAATGTTTATATACATATTAATGAGCTCTACTTTAAACGAGTGTTGCAGTAAGAAAGAAAAAGAAACACAGTATGTCTCTAAGTAGAAGCTCCTAAAATATACTGTACATTAAATGATATTTTGCACTTCCTCATTCTTTTTATATAAACTATTAAATCTGATTTTATTACATTATAAGTTAAAATTGCTTCAATCAAGACATTGCTTGGGATGCTTTGAGATTTGAGGGTTTTTTAAACTATGATTTTTAGATTATACTCTTAAAGTCTGCAGAGAAAAAGTGATTAAAATGTTATGTTCTGCATATGTCCCCCAAGTACACAGAGTTTTTACTAGTTAAAACAAGAAAGTGATGATATTATTATGACAGAGCCTATATATAACCTCTATATAACCCATTTAATATAAAATGATACTCAGTAAATGGAATTTAGGTCAGAGAGCACACTGATTCCTGTATTCTAGATATTTTTAGGATTTCTGTTAGGAATAGGATATTACCCATGTTGTGGTTTTTGAGGTACAATAACTAAATTTTCCAGCCGACCACCCAAATGCTTTGAGAATTTCTTCTTGAAGCTTGACTAAATTCTTGTATCAAATTCAGGACTTATCCACATTTAAACATAATCCTCAAATTTAGTTGAAGTTACTCTTAAGAATATTTTACTGTATAATAATAATAATAATAATAATGATGGAGTACCTATCCTAGAATTATTCTTATTATCCAGTGTCATTACATTGTAAAAGAGGTTATATGAAAAAGAAAAACACTCTGATCACAGTGTTACAACAAACTAACCTCTGAATTCAGTTTTTGAGAGAATAGGTTTCTCTAACTCCAGGAATGTTCCCAGTCGAGGATGGGAAATATACTGTGGCTTTGGTTTTTTCCTCTTAGCATAACAGAGCCAACAGGAATAGGCTGAAAGGAGGGACACAAAGATACCACTGTAGTACTGCACTTCAAAATAAACCTGATAATAAAATTGCTTTCTGCTATTGAGAGACCCTACCACATGACATTGCAGATACCTTTTCTTAGGTACAGTTTTGGAAGACATTAATATTCTATGATTCTAGATATTCTATAATTCTAAGTCTTAAACTGGCAGTCACCCTTTCAAGTGTTCTCTTAAATTTCTGGTGACCAACCCGTTTCCAGCTGGCTCTGTGGACATGTGGAACCATGCATGCATCTGCATTATGCAACTGTTCATGAAACAGAAAGCAGAGGTTATTTCAAGAAGAAATAACTGTTCCTTAGGATGCATCTTTGATTTCATGTCACTATGTTGTCCACAGATGCTGCAGGTTTCCCTATGTCTCCTTGTTTGATGACTGCTTACACTTAAGAAAAAAAAGAAATATTGCAATTTTATTCATTGATCTTCTCCAAATACTGCTTTGTTCTTGGTAGCTTAATTCTTTACCTACTTCTGGAAGAGTCTTTGTACATGTGATTTCAGACTCTGGACTGCACTAAATACAAATCACTTGTCTGCACTTCGGTTTATGAGAAAACACTTGTTTGTTCCAAGAAGAATTTTCTGCTTAAACATAGGTATTAAAGAGATGACTCACAAATTTTGAGGGACACCATTTGGGCTTGGGGGAGAAGAGGGATGGAGTAGGGCAGAAAGAAGTCAACTAAGTTTTAAAACATGTACTGCTTTTAAATTTCCCTACTGGCTCAGTGCATTAGTTGGCATGTCACACCACATTTTCTGAGCGTCTTTGTGTTATGTCACACAACGTGACAGAGATAATCTTTGTGACAAATCACAGAAGCCAGTGTGTCAGTGGGGAAATAGGAAACTGACGGTTTTCTGATTAGTCCCATAAAAACACTCATTAGATGTATGTAAAAAGCTGATTTTTAGAAATTTAGAATTTAGAAATTCTCTTGCTGGAAGCCTTTTCTTCAAACAGACTTATGAGTGTTAATTAAAAAACATTAAGAAAATAGATGAAAAAGCTGATGTGAGAGGGGCGCTGCATGATCATGGGAAAAGCCTAGATTGGAATTGGAAAAAGGGGATCCAGCTACAGTTTTCCCTTCTGCCCCCATGGCACAGTTGTCTGAGCTTTTGATTCCTTGCTCCTGCCCTGCAGTTTTACAGTCTTAAAGCTTCCCACTGGAAATTACCCTGACTCCTGCGTAGCTCAGGAGCAGCTTTTGTATGAGGAGAGCCAGGGAGCACTTTGCCAGCTATACTAAAATAAATATCTGATACTTGCCCTAGAAACAGAGCCAGATTTAATCAGTAGATCCCCTCTCCCACCCCTAAATCTCTTTCTGTCTTCACACTAAATAGTAATGAAATGTTTAGGCTTTCTTTCCTGGTCAAATGCTGATGTTGTTTGTGTATTTGTACTCATTATTTGTATTCACTCATGGTTTGCAGTTTCTATTTCAAAGACCCACCTTTTCCCTCCTGAGTTTTTTATTTAGAAAGTGTCTCCATAACAGGGAGAAAAAGTGATTTTGACAAAATGTTTTTGGTTCTTGGGTGGCACAAGCCTGCAGCTGTTATGAAAAGAGAGAAGTATTAGAGGTGAACTTTCACATTTTGAAAAACCTTTGCTATGTATTGTACCTGGTTTCTCTTTTGTCTTCTTTTTTTTCTTTGTTCTCTCAGTGTGCTGTACACTTACAAACTAACCAAAGGAACACATAGCTCTGCTCAGTCTGTGCAAATCTAGCTACAGCATTCTCACCCAGATTATGTGGGCAGCCACAAATTTAATAGTTTTGGGGGAACCTTTGTCCTGAAATATAAAGAAGAACTTACAGGTAATTGAATTGGTGGGTATTTACATATGTAATGGGCTCTTTTTAATATTTTCAGTGGTTCTTTCCAAACAATACGAAACAAATTCAGTACAGTTGGTGCTAAAATTATGTTATTAAGCACAAACATAAAAGTTAGAACCACTGATATACCATTGCTGTCATTGGTTTCTTGTAATTTTAGAATTTAAAAGAAGTTGAGTGATTGATAAAGCCCTCAGGCTGTTTAAAAAATAAGTCATGTTTCTCTGCTACAAGTACTTCTAACTGTTTCTGTTTTCCATGTTCCTGGACAGCTAAAGCAGTATCATTGCTTAGGGGGCTTTATGAACAATTTGAAAAACTCATCTGTGGGTGGCATATCCCTCTTGTTTTCCATTATTGTTTAACATAAATGAAAGATATTATAGTAGCTCCATCTCTCAGGGCTGTGATTTACATTCCCTAAAATAAAAATATTACAGTAGTTTGGGGTGCTACGGCATCAGTGATTGCTACCCTAGTCTTAGAAGTTATGATCCCCATGTTAGCCAGCACTTCCATCTCTCTTATTAAGAGGCAATCATCTCTGGAAGAGGGGTCATCTCTGGTAAGCCAGAAGGGGTATCTTAAACTCTTGCAGATATAGAGATTTAGCTAGATAGATATATCATAGTGTCTGTGCAGAGTTCTGTTTATTTGTATGGATAAGCAAAAATTGTACTCTGTTGCTGTACTGAAGCTTGAAAGGATGAATAGTTATAAGATGTTTGTTTTTTCAGAACTTCTGTATGTGAATAATGTCTGTATCCTTATTCTGCACTTTGGAGAGGTGGGGGATGAGAGGGAGAGAGAAGTCCTGCAGGGTTCTTTTGGAACTCCGTAAGAAAGACCTGACAACAAATGGAGCAATAAAGTAGCTGGTTTAACAAGATAGAATAAGAAGAGGGACACAAAAAGCAAGTAAATCTTACATGCATTCAGGTGCTGGGAACTGCATTTTCATGCAGCATCAGATGGATCCTGGATGGACTTTCCCATAGTGTGCTGCAGAGAACGTGTTCATGGGGAGCTTCCTCCTCTCTCAAATATCCTTGTGTGTTCTTCATGAACTTTCTTCAGAGAGATTAAATGTTATCTTTTAATAATATCCACTAGTTTTCCACACAGCCTGGCACAGGCCACCATGACAGATTACCTTTGAGCAGTTACACATGCCAACATAAAGATTTCTCCAAGATATAAGGACAGGTAGAGCAGGCATTGCCTAGTCAAGACCCTGCAGAGTTCTTAGTACAGTCCTCTAGTGGATGTTAGTTATTGGTTTTGAAAACAGTGTTTTTAACTAGGGCCAGGTTGAGCATGCATGGGGAGGAGAGGCTGGAACCCTAGAGAAAAGAAGAAAATTACATTTTTCCTGGATTCTTCATGAGTGTTCACTCATAAAAAGCTATATTTATGTGTTTTGCTGTACAGTTATCTAATTTGCTTACTGTAGTAACTCTTGATGTCTACAAAGCAATCTCTGATGGAAACAGCTCAGGGATTTATCTTTGATCAGACAACTGCAAACAGTGAGTCAGAGATGTATTTCTCTGTTTCTAAATTTGTTTTTGGTGATGATAGAATCAATTGCATTTACTCATGCTGATTCTGAAACAGGAAAATAATTTGTTGAATGACTCTTGTTGATGCCATCAATATTTAAGTATTCCTACAAACTTCTAAAGTAAGCTTCTGTTCTTTTAGGAAGATATTGCAATCTGTAATGCAAACCAAATCAAATTTTGCACTTGTACAGAGGGGAAATTCAATAAGGTGTAGGTACAACATAGACTGTGTAAGAGTTCAACACATTTTGGGCCAGAATGATAATTTGGTGTAATGTCCTGTAGATGACTAGTTGTTAAACTTTAGTCATCTCAGTTTTGAACCCAGCAGCTTAAGAACATTCATCAGACTAAGGTCTGCTATTAACTTCTTTACTTCCATTAGCAATCCCATATAAGTCTTCTGTACGAGGAAAAATTAGTGTCTGATACCACAATTTCCCTGCATTCCTGTCATTTGGTGTGTTCCTTATGTAAAATGGTTTCAGCAATGTATTATCCTCACTCCAAGACATCATGATCTTGGGTTTTGCTTGTTAATATAAATTGCTCTCCATAAAAAGATTGCTTACAGTTGATTATGTGTGTGCTTGCATTGGTAAATTTTTTCTTCACTTTATTTTTTCTTCATTTTTGTTACTTAATACTTAAGAGCACCATAAGCCATTATATATATCTGCAGCTATTACAGGAAAGCATAAAAGTCATGTCTTTTTTCCTGTGGTTCAGTGGGGATGTTTGAGAAGTCGCTTCAAGTACACAAGCTGTTTCTTGACCTCTTGTGTTTCCCTCTGGCAGTCCAAGTCTGTGCAATTCTGTAGACTTCAGCTGAACTAAGATCTTTTCCAAGCCAATTTCAAAGTCTGTGACTGCACCAGGCATTTGAAATTTATGTACTCACTTTCAGCAGTGGTGTTACATACCCTCACTGTTACCCATCCTGTTAACCCCTCTTCCATGCAAACATTAGTTGACATTGTGCTTTGAAAACTTATGGCTGTGCTCTATCAGGGTACATTGGGATATTCATGCAGCACTGTACAGAATTGTGTAATTGTTCCAAGTGTGGAATGTCCATACAGCTCTATGACATGCTATTGTAACTAACACTTTCCTGATTTGATTTTCATGACCTTTCTGTGAGTTTTTGTAGAATCTTTGATACAAAAAATTTCTCCCCAAACTGAGATTTTGCATATTAATCCCTATTTATTTTTAGTACTCACTGTCTTTTCTACTTCATGACTGCATTCATTTTCTTAGCCTGGCCATGTAACCTTAAATTAGATAGGTTTTACTACAGCTATAGCCAATAGTAACATGATATACTGAATATTGTGTTGAATTCACCCTTTCTATTTTTTTATTCCTGTGAAGTGGGACAGTTTTTCTGGGGGTGATGTGACAGAAAAGCATTAATAAATATCTCCTCTTTTAGTGAACACACAAATATTACAAAATCAGTGTGCTTTCCTGTATTATGGGATTCCATGAAGGATTTGGCGAAGGATATTTGGTTGACAAATTTATAAAAACAACACTTAAAGCTTAACTAAAATCTTGATACAGTTTCGGGGTTTTGAGACAAGAACCCGTTGGTTGAAAAACAACTCATAAAGGAAGTATATCTATTTTCACTATTCAAAGTGCTTCTGTCAGTTCTTAGTATCTCTGTAGCCATCAGGAAGGGCAATTGATTGTTAACATACACGGCATGTTGGTTGTATACTCTGTGGTATGTACTCCCGACCTTCAGAATGTGCCAGATGAGGTGCTGCTAAGATCTCACATATGTAATTTTGAAATAGTAGTGTACTTCAGATAAGAATGTACTGTTAGATATGAATCTTGTTTAGGAAGCACCTTCCTACAATTTATTGCTTTCCCTCCCTTTTTCTTGTTTTAAAGAAATCCTGGTTGATATTACTTCAGGGATACTTTTGCTGACTTTTACTTCTTTCGGGGTATTAAACCCACAGGATCTGACAGACTTAGCAGTTCATTCTGCATTTGGCTTGGTCTTTGTGCCTTCTGTTTAGAATTCAGTTCTTTTCAGGCAAGTATGTGTACCTTACTTGCACTTTGCCAATTTGTGCTTTATTCCCCATTTCACTTTGACAACTGTATTCATGTACCAAGATTTCTCGTTCACTCTCTTTTTAATGATCATGAATAATTGAACACACGCTTTGAATTCTTCTGATTTCCCCTAATAAAATATGTGAGAAAAAAATATTTTGCTGGATTTATTTTGTTGTAACAAAGTTATATTTAAAGTCAAAGTTTAAGAGATTTCTTCTCTGTTTGTTCACTTGCATAGTTGTTTTCCAAACTGTACAAAAGTCTGACTTCTAAATATTGCATGACAGCTGAGGTTTAATATACCTGATTACACTTGTTTTTATGCATCTGCAAAATTAAATGTTATGAAAACTGAACATAAACATTTTATTATTAGTGATTTGAAAGGTTTCGGTAATAAAATATATTGGGAAATTTCAGTGTCTGTGGACATGTATGTATAACAAATGTCAGCATAATCCCACTGATTCTGGTTGGTTATGCCAAGGTGAATTCCTCTCATTAACGTAGGAAATTTATTTCCATATTTGCAGAGATACTGTGTTGCAGAGATATCAGCAAAATAACAGGAATGTCACTGTCAGCTGGATGTCGGTGCTTTATAGCTTGGTGAAGACTGACATCAGAGCTGGCTGGAAAAATGGCACTGTTGTGACATATTTGAAGATTTTGAAACTTTTCAAGTTAGCAATGGAAAAAAAAACCAAATTCTGTGTAGTTTCATGTAATAAGTTTATACAAAATACTGGAATCTAAACCATTTCTTTCTCATACAGATATTTTACTCATGTACTTTGAGCTTGAAAAGCTCTCCCACTGTAACTTAAATCTATTTTTGTCAAAATTTTTCTAAAGCTTCAGCACTTATACTGGAAAACTACTAATTAAATGTAAGTTTTGATTTTCTTGCTGGAAACCATTAATTGATCAGTGCAGCTTCAAAAGCTGGACAGATTGATGGTGTTCTATCTTTTATCCCAATGGCAAAACAAGTTAGAGCACTGTTGCAGTGATGGATGAGTCTGTATGGATGATTGGCAGTTACGATGCTAATTTTTTTTCCCTCTGCAGCTTTATTTAATACTTTTGTTTCTAAGTTTTTTGGGTTTTTTTTTTTTTTTTTAGCATCATGCCAAAGACTTTGGAGCCTTTTTCTGAAACCATGCATTTTAAAGACTCTGACAGTCTAGGCACAAGGACATACTCCTTGCACATGGCTTCCTTACTCTGACTGCCCGGTAATGCCTTTATGCATGAAATCACACTGGGCAGGTCTTATTTTTGAGATGTATACCTTCACAGGACATTTCTGTCACATCTTCAAGCTGCAGGTAATGAGGACAATAAAAAAGCAAGAGAACCACCTGGTATAAAGTTTAAAAATAGTCTAATTGGTCAGTTGTAAAAAAGAAACAGCAGGAAAATTTGGAAGCATGGGATTATATGAAAACAATACAGATATCTGTCTTGATGTGTCACATCTTGGAGTTATGAATCGATATCAAAGTTTTGAGCTCTTTTGTTTTTATTTTATTGTTCTCAGATCTTTGTTACACTGAAGCTTACTATTCCCTGGCACTGCCTTCACAAGTTCCTGAGCACCTGAGCTCTGAGCTGGGAAACAAAGTCCAGTTAGGAATATGACAACAAATAAAGGCTTTGGCTGCCCTACCCCTGAGTCACATGGCAGGATGTTCAAGTGAAAAAGTCTTTGTTGGATTTCAAGTACAAAATTTATTCAGAAAGTTGATAATGTTTTGGGGAAAAAGAGGGAAATCTTCCTTTATCTATTAAAATAAAGTAAAATAAAATACCGAGCTGGATGCTTTTGCTACTCTTTATTGTTTTTGTCCTCATAGTTCCTATATTGTCTTTGGTTAATTATAAACTATCTTTTATTGGAGACAATCATCCAAGAGAACATTTGAAAGAAGTTTTATGTGTGAGACAACGATGAAGTTATTTTGGTTTTTGTTGGTTAGGTTGTTTTGTTTGTTGGAGTTTGTGGGTTTTTTTTTTTTGTAATGAAAGAAGTTTTACTCATCTTTCTTCCTTAACTCAGGTATCTGCAAAAGAAGCCTTTTCAGAAAGACTTGCAAAACAAGCCTTCTACCAGGAACAGAAGGCTTGTGTAAAGGTGTATGATGGTAAAATATTGCAATGTATACTTCAAATCATAAAACTGGGACTCAGGAAGGAAAATTTTAAGATCATTTAGTGGTAAAGGTGATTTTTTGTTAAAGTGACTTTCTTAGCAAGGTATCATTGCTTAATTATTACAAAGGTTTATTGCTGGAAAATCTAGTGACTGGTGAAATTAAAAAAATTAAGAAAGCTAGGAATAAAGAATCATCCTTCACTTTGCCTTGAGCTCTGTATTTTTGTACTGAGAGGTCATTTGGTACAGCGCTGAAAACAGTTCTGGCTAATTAATATAGTTAGTATTTACTGAGGATGCTTAAGCAAGTTAAATTGAGTTGTTTAGATTCAATAACCATTGTTTTTTCGCTGTTTCCATATCTCTCAAGTGATTCAAAATTAGGTCAAGGGCAACTGAGCAGGGAAAGAAGGAACAGGAACTCTCAGGACAGTGGGTTTGAAGCACAGGAAACCATTACAGGCAAGGCAAGTTGAATGACTTTGTAAATGTTCAGGGATATGCAGTGGTCACTCTGATTTTATCAATGTCATTGGTATTGTGGTGTAATAATGTCATAGTAAAACACACTGTGGGTTTACTTAAACAACTGCCCTACTTTGTAAACACAGAAAAGTTTCGGGAGACACAGGACTGGAGAAATATAAAGCTGATGGATCATGCCTGGGACAAGAAGATTACTAGAAGAGCACTTCAGGATGAAAGGCAACAATTAAAGGTGGGGAATCTGAGTAAACGTTCAAGTCAATAACATATAAATTGGTTTGGTTTCCTGTCCTTTACTGTACTGAATTTTGTTTAGTGTTTGATGTCCATATTTTTTTTCTCAACTTCCTTGATGATCCATGGAGATACCTTCACCTCTGGTACTTGATATTTGATCTGTTTGTCTTGTACTTGACATTTGAAGTGTTTGGGGATTGGCACCAGGAGGTGCTGCTCTGTTATGACTAGACACTTGAGACACTTAAGAAAGTGACAACAAAGACATTTAAGAAAGGTATAATTTAAAAAGTTATTTATTAGAGTTAAAAAGTTAATTATAAGTTAAGTTAAAAAGTTATTTATAACACCGTCTTTCCCCTCCAAACTTCAAACTAGCTGTAACATTACTGACAGATGGGAAGATAATTGGTTGGTATTTCACATGGTGTTTGTTAAAGGAACCTAAGCTGCACGGGAAGCAGCATCCACACAGCAATTGTATGCTGGATGAGTAAATGAATAAAATATTATACAACCAGGGTATTTTTGAATACTTCTTTTAATCATGTTTCCTTTGAAAAGCAGTATGTAGGCAGCTTTTGTGGTATGAATATTTTTTATTGTAAAATGCCTGTTAAGCAACTTAATGCAAAATTTTCAACCATTGTTACTTGTGGGTATTTTAAGTCAGGCTCTTACAAGAAATTAATGCTTATCTTTTGTTTCTTTGTCAGTGAGGCAGTGTCTGTGGGATGTTGGATCATTTTGTTCTTTGTTCTATGTAAAAAAAAAAAAATTAAAAAAGGAATAAATTGCACTAACTTTCTTGTGCACAAGAGAGCAAGGTTTGAAGTGATGAAGAAGTCATTTGTCTAAACATTTACAGTGTGAAAAGAAAGGGAGGAAGGTTTGTACCTTGGCTACAGCTTGTTGACTCCAGAGCTAGTATTATGTAGGCAGGAAGATTATTTTGTTGCTAACATCAGTAGATGACATGGCTTTGAAAGTTCTTGCTCTGGGTGTTTGCCATTTGCCAGGGAAATGACCTTGTTTTTCGCTCAGTGCATAACCATGGGATACCCACAGTACGTGATTTTGAACTCCTAGTGCAGGTTCCTGTGTCAGGCAGAAGGTCTGGACCCTTTGCTGTCAGTGAAGAAAATCTTTTCCAAACACAGCTTGAACAATACAAATCAGCTCTTCCACCAAACTAACAACAGAATTGGGAAAGAGAAGTCTCTAGCTATGGTGTGTTTTTTTCCAGGGGTCATTTTACAGTGGCCTAGATCAGTATTGGAAATTTTATAATTCACAGTTTAAAAAGAAGAAAAGCTGGTGTTTTTATTTGCACAGTATAACCTGGAGAAGTGCATTATTATTTTGGCAATGGTTGCATTATCTGAAGTTGCTCCTGGATTTATATTTTCTATGCATTACTCCAAGAAGTACATCAGAAAATAGACATTTCCTATGACAGGGGCTTTTTTGTGTGTTTTTGTCTAAGAAGTTATTTATGCTGAGTGCTTTATAATATATTCTGTGCTTTAAATAGCTGTGTGTAAGGGGAAATAAAAATTAAGTTTCCTCCTGGAAATTCTGCTGTTATAAAAAGTCTGGGTTAGAAGCTGTTTTTTCTCTGAAGTCCCCATTAGGCAGTATCAGCTGTATTTATTGATATCTGCATCTGGCATGCCTAAATCAGAAGCTGGATCAGATCTGAGTCAGGTTATTTTAAAATATCTCAGATCCTGATGAGCAAACAGGTTTTATTGTCAATTTTCTCACCAATGTCAACATTAATTTAGTGCTGCTGATCACTTTTTTTTTGTATAAGAGCTATACCTTCTGCCCTTGACACTTCTAAAAATATGAAGAAGCCAAACAACAATAAGAAAAAAGAGATTAAAAATCCTTTCTGTTGGTTTTGACAAAACACTTTGTGGAAATACCATGTCTATATTTGTGTTATGGGAAGCTGAGAGTCTTATCCTGTTGCTTTTACTTGAACCTTCTTTGTACCATGAAAAATCAACACACTCTGTGCCAGGAGGCTTGTTCTCAACACTTAACTTGAGTGGGAAGCAGATGATGGCAAATGAAAGAGCAACATATGTGTGTGACACAGCTTGTCTTGTTTTCTAACAGCAGCTATTTTTAAGGAAGGGTAGAAGGTCTCATTCTCGAAAGAGGAGGCTGCTGATAACACATGGCTTTTGCTGAATGGAGCGTTTGCTTTTGTTTTCAACCAGACAAGGGTGAGATTAATTAAAGACATTTTTTAGGCATGCAGGCTTCATCTAAATTTTTCTGTGATGTGTTTTGTAGTGAAAAAAGGTGTTAAAAATGCTTAAAGACAAGTAATGAGCAAGCCTGTTTATTTGAATCTGCAGCTTTAGTTCTAGGGCTGTGTCTACCAGTGTGAATGGCTGGCTGTCTTGCAGGTCAAGCTGTGTGGAGAGTACCTGGAGCGTTGTTTGTGAGCACAGGAGAGAAAGAGCTGGGAAGCTGGTACGGCTGCCCAGAGAGGTTGTGGATGTCCCATCCCTGGAAGTGTTCAAGGCCAAGTTGGATAGGGCTCTGAGTAACCTGATCCAGTGAGTGGCACCCCTTCCCATGGCAGAGGGGTTGAAACTAGATGATCGTTAAGGTCCCCTCTAGCCCAGACCATTCTGTGATTCTAAGCTTGCTGCTTTGCTTGTTGGCTCTGGTGTTTGCTATTATTCCTTGGAAAACCATTTTTTTTGTTGCAGTTAAATGCTCTGTGTAGTTATACTGCTGCATGTTCCTCTTAGTCTGGACTGTGGTCCTAAATACCCAAACTGCTGCCAGGCATGAAAGGGACTGGTTTTTGTGATGTTTACTCTTGCCTTGCTTTGGGGCAAGGAGGGGTGGTGTGGGTGTAGAAGACACCTGTGTGCACATCAGCAGCACAGTTCACAGAAAACTGGAGCTCTGTGGGTACATAAACGTGTTGTGTGAGCCATGTTGACACATTGTGAAAGGGCGGCGGGATAGCTGAATGAGTACAGACCTGCAGCTCTGGAGAGAAGGCACTGGGGAAGCAGGACAGCCAGAAGGGGTAGAATACAGTAGGTATGCGAAGTAGATTAGGAAATAAAGCAAGAGTAAGACAAGTTGGGAAACACAATGAGGAAAAGACGTAACTCAGACAAATGGTGCAGAATTTCAAATGAATTCTTGTTCGTGGTGAAGTGATTTGGCCAGTTTCTGTGAAGTGCACCACTAGGTTCCACAGGCTTGTGCTAACCTGCAGCCCATTAGCTGAAGATAATACATAAGATCTAGACAGCACTCTAACCTGAGAAAAAAGCAATATATAATTGACTTGTTCTTCACTCCATTTGAGGTAATGCTACATGCTAGTGTATTGCCCATAGATTTTTACCTGTTTATTCTTGTGTACAAAGTTTTGTATTTACACATAAACAGATGATCTAAAAAGAGCTATAAATATTGACTGAATTGTATAATAAGTAAATTCTGAGAATATGGCCGGGCAAGGATGAATTCTTTTAGAACAATGCTTGATTTTATTGCAAATACTGGAAGAAAAAAAGGAAAGAGACTGTGATAGGTGTGGAAGTTTGGAGTGGAGTTGGAGTTGGCCATATTACTTTAAAAAAGGGGTTTGCTCGTGTTCTCATTTCAGGTTTTGTTTTTAGCTATGTAAGCACTAAAATTTTCAGTAAAAAGATGTTTTTCAACCTGGTTACCATGCTTTAGCTTGGGTTTGCTATCTTATCTTCAAGAGGAACCCCTTCTCAGGAAGTATTTTCAGTAGATATCTAAGTCATCTTCTGAGTCAACCATCTTCCTGTTTACCAACTTAATGAGGGGGAGCATGGAAAATAATCAGTGTTCTGCATGGAGCTGTAGTGGTATGGTCCAAAATACTCATGACTGTTTACCTTCTGTGAGATAAGAATTAGGAGAAATGCAAAGCAGGCACCAAACTTGAAAGAATATAGAGAAATTTATTAACAGACCTAAAAGAAGGGAAAAAAAAAATCATACCACACCTTCAGAACTCTTCTCCTCCCCCCACCTTCCTCCCTTCTCCCACTGACAATGTAAAAAGACAACCCTTGAGATGTTCAGTCTGTTTACCACTTCCATAATAACCTTGTTCAGTCCATTTAGGAAGAGCAGTCTCTCTTGCCCATGCTATGAACACATTATCACAAGGAGACAGCCACCCACTTCCAAATAACTTTGTTCAGTCCATTTAGGAAGAGGAGTCTCTCTGCTCACATGTGAGTCCCTTCCCCCAACTTGCAGCTTTTCCCACAACTGCTTTCGAGGGTCCATTCTTGAAGTTTTTTGGGGTACAATTTTAAGGTTGAGCCGTTCAGAAACAAAAGTTCTCTTCACCCATCTCTGGGAGCATTTCATCTCTAAGAATAGAGGCCCTTCTCCTTCCCTGGGAGCAAAGGGTCTTCCTCATCTTCATCTTTAGGACTATCTCTGGGAGCATCTCTAGGAACTGAGGTTTTCTCCTTTCCCATTTGGAGCAAAAGTCCTCATCGCTTCCATCTCTCCCTGTCCAAACTTCTCATGAAATTACAGCTGCATCAGCATCTGCCTATCTCAGCGCAGGTGCTTTTGCTAACAAGTTGAACTGAACACTCCACCCCCCATATCTTCATGAAATTACAACGGGTACTCTGATACATCATAGCTTTACAACAGACTTTCAGCTTTAAGCATCTCCTCTTTCTCTTCCCTCAGGTTTTCAGCTCTTCACAGCACTAAAAGGGTTAATCTCACCTAGGCCTTGCAGCTGGAATGAAGCTTATCGCTGTTGCTCACCTGACGCGGGTGGAGCAGGCCCATCCGCTCCGGGATGGCCGTGGCCCGGCCCGGCCTGGCCCGAGCAGGGCCTGGGCTGGGCCCGCTGGCCCCCACACAGGGCCTGCAGCCACCTGTCCCAGCGCCGGAAACAAGACAGAGAAACTCTGCCTTGGTGTTTCCTATTCTTAAGTGTGGATCACAGAGGCAGACACAACTTTAAGTGGCTCAAAGAATTGTCCATATTCAAACTGGTCATCTGATAGGTTCTGTGAGGTCACAGAGGAAGCTGTAAGCACCCCTTAGCAAGAACATCCCTTCCGGGACTATGCTTTCTAACCCATGACAGCTTTGTTTGCTGTGTGTTTTCCCTACCTATTTCTCCGTGTAAGAAAAACGCAGGTAGGTCTCAGTTTGGAAAAGTTACAAAATGCTGCTTTGCCAGCTTACCTGGAGGATATTTTGAGGTTCCAGCTGTTAGAATGAAAGAGAATCACTTACGATCCTGCCTAAGAGATTGCTTATCACCATCTTGCTGAGCCCACATGGCTCTCTCTCTGTGGGACTGGATAAGAATGTGCCAGATACTCAGTTTAGAGGGAAAGCTTCATACTTTTTAATACAAATGGCATTCTTCCCCTCTAGACAATAATCCTAACAGAACAATAGTCATGAGAGACAATTTCTATTGCAGGAGGAGAGGCATGAGTAGGGAGAAGTTTTCCCAGATGTATTCAAATCTTCTGAACTCTCAGTATCAGAGAGCCTAGAACCTTTTTTTTTCTGCTGAACTATTAATGCAGGCACTCAAACAAAAACAGACATTTTCATCCAGCTTCAGAGGATCTGAAACACAAAAGTTTCCAGTCAAATGATGTTGTCAAGCTTGTTACCATGAGTGTAGGAAATGGACATGTCTCTTTTGTAGTAGAACTTACTTTATATTGCTTATTGTTAATTACAGAAGAAGCACAGGAGCTGGGGGTGGGCAAATAATCAGGAATGGGAAAGTGGTATCAACAGCACATCAGAAGAGTGCTAGATCTTTAATTTTTCATTGTGTTCTTTGTGAAATAAGGACAAACTTACATACCTAAAAAAAATAATCTCTCACTAAGGAAGACAAGAAGAAAAGATCTGTCCCTTTATCCTTACAAAGCTGCTATATATTTTATTGGACAGTGTTTATGTTCACAGATAGAACACCAGAAAAAGTCAATAAATAAGGAAGAAAATAATCCGTGAACTTCCTGAGATAGTCCCTTCTCTTTTATACTGGATGTTTGAAAGGCTTTTTATATAGGGTAACTCTGTTTTAGTATTGAAACAGTGCAGTGCCTCAGACAACATCTGTAACTGAAAAAACCTGTAGGCTAATGGAAAAAGTTTTGTTGTGTGCCAAGAGAATAAGGGACAGACTTCAGTAAAATATTCAAGAAGTGGCAGATATATTTTGTTGCCATGTTTTGTGAATGCACAAAATAGTTCCCTGCAGAAATGGAGAAAGAGATGAAGGGAAATCCACAAAACTGATTATGCTGAAACTAGTACTGCAAAGGCATGCTTGAAAGGACAACAGGTATGTAGAGAGAAAGTCTGTGTGTACCACACTTCTATGTTAAAACACTGAAGGTCAAATCTCAAGAGCTTTCGGTGACTGAATTTGTTATCTATTTTCATTCTCTCCTGGTGTCCCTAACCACATGTGGCAGAGGCATTTTGCAAGCGTGAAGCTATTTTCAAATGTTCTAAGGTCCAGGCCTGGGCTGCTTTCCTACTCTTTGCCACGGTGTTTACCTTTCCTCACAAACAAGCATGACATATTTGAGGGGTGGAAATATATATTTAGTGTTGTGCTTATCTCGCTGTATCTGGCTTGGCTTTTTCCCTAAAGCTTCTCTGTATTCTTAACATTTGGAATAAATTAAACTCTTGTATTAAACAGATAGTTTTAACAAGTAGAAACTATTAAAGACACTAATTCCTTCAGTATTTTGGTGATTTCTTCAGTTGTTTTTTAAGGATGTGAATTGAACAAACATGGTTTATTCTGTGCAGTGCTAATTTATATTCAGCTTCCTGATCCCTATGGACAGGTGCACTGTTCTCTGGGTAAAATACTGACTGGATGTCTGAGCCCAAAAAGTGGATGAAGTTACATCCACCTGGAAGCTGGTCAGAAGTGATGCTCACCAGGGCTCAATGTTAGGGCCAGTTCTGTATAAACCAGTATCTTTATCAACAATCTGCATTCTTAGCATTACAAAAATCAAAGGACAGAGCCTGTGCATTGTATGCACGCATGAGTTTGACAGTAATTCATTTGGCCCTGAAAATACATATATTTTCATTGCATTGTGAATTTCTGGAGTCTGTATTTCACTCTCAATGTTTGTCTGCCACTGACTTGTCCTCTCCTCTTCTTCCACTGCATGGCTCACTGCTATTATTCTCACATTTCTCAAGCTCTTGATGAAAATGTAGCACTTAAGGTTAAAAAAGGAACTCTTTCTTGTTTCATTACGATGTTTTTAGTTTGCCCCATTAACTGTTTGAAGGGGACTTTTGTCCTTCAGCTTACTCTTTTCTTCCTTTCACAAAAGGCTTTCATTCCTCTTAAAGGCATTTTCCTATCACAACTGGATTCTGCAGGCTATAGCTTCAAACTGTAGTAAGGCACTTTGGCATCCAGAGTGCCATTCTGTTCTCTGCCCCATGAGAACTCTTTCCTGCCAATGTTGGATCAGCTGCCCCTGTCCCAGAGTACTAGCAGCAAGTTTGCCTTCATTTGGCCCTCTCTTGCTTTGCTCTCTACTCATTTCAGTGTTTTATCAGTTGATTAAATGCAATTGTTCATTATTGTGAGTTATCTGGTGAGATAAATTTTACATTTTGAAGAAAGTGCAAAGAAGAAACTTCAAGCCTTCAATGAGTGAAATGTGTCAGACTTGTAGATGATGGTCTTGAAAAAATTGTTTAGGGTAGAACAAGGGCTGTTTGAATGAACTGTCAAAAATAGGTTTTTCTGTTTTATTTGGCTTGGTTTTGGTTTTTTTTCTTGTTGCTACTAACCCAGAACTGATTAGGGTGATGACACTTTCTTTTCAGTGTGATTTGACAAATGAATGTATGAGTATTTCCAGCACTAGGTCAGGTCAGCTGTGCTTGTGTAGACACAGTGAGTGGCTTGAAAACTCTTGAAAAGCTCCAAGACTGGGGTTTCCTCAACCTGTGCAGTAAACCTAAGTACAAAGGAAGGAGCAGAGAGCAAATCACTCTGAACAGTAGGGCTGAAATACCTTAATAGAGCTGGTTTATGGCTGCTACAGTTACTGGTGCTAACAACTGCCATCTTTGCAACGGCACAGCACAACTTTCAGCTTTGTGATTCACAAGCATTTTACTGGGAGGATGTCCCATTCCACTATAAAAGAGGGAGCTGGAGAGGATTCTTTTTGATAGATTTTTCGGAGGAAAAAAAGCGCAAACGCAGCAATAATATATCTGAGAAACGTTTATTGATAGAAACAGGGTAAATGTTCCTACCGAAGGGGGGTAGGAAAGAGAGGAGAGAGGGAACAGAAAGATGAACAGAATGAAATTGAAGATGGGGACAGCATTACCACAGGAACTCTGGGTGCTTCGTTGGCAGCAGCTCAGCAGATGGAGCATGCGTGCTGTGCACCATGGAGTGCCTGCGTAGCTCCCGCGGCGGGCTGGGAGCAATTTCCCAACAGCGGCAGGCGGCGGATCCCTGCTGTTGTAAACGAGGCTGAGACTTCTGAAAAGTCAACTCATTTATGTATTAACTGCTGAGAGCGGGAACCCAGGATAAGCCCAGGCTCTGTGTGACAAGCCAGAGTAAAACAATACACAAAGAAAGGACAGTGAGACCCACTGGGTGCTCCCTTGGACCCCAAGTTCTGCAGGAGGACCAGGTGCAGAGCACCTGGTAGCTTTTAAAGTCTTTGGTGCCACCGGATTGGTGTATTTCTTAATCCTCGTGCTGATTGGTCCCTTTCCTGTTCGCTGGTTGGTCCATACCTCCGTGCATCCCTCACCAATCATTTTCAAATGAGTCCTCTTCGTTGGTTGGCTCGTTCTCCAATCACAGTCTAGGGCATCATCCTTATCCTTTGTACCCTATGAGGCAATGTACTAGAAAATTCCTTCTATTAAACCCATTGGGTCCTTGTTATATCCCCATCCAGTGGTTACATTCCAGCATTACACCCGTACAGTCTCGCAACTTCCCTTCGGTTAACATGTCCATCTATTCCACCCTCAACTCCCCTCTTTTATATCTCATCTAAACAGTAATAACCAACACCCTAAAACCAATTCATTTATTACACTGCCGTTGGCAGAGAACCGGCTCGGTACAAGCAGCAGTGGCCACAGGCTCGTGCTGTGTGCGGCAGTGCCCGCTCTGTCGGGGGGGAGCAGATGACGAAGTTGTCGCGGTGACGAGCTGGTTCACGGAGATGGTGAAGCAGGCACGGGCAGGGACACAGGACCACAGGGGAGAAAAGTGAAGTTGTCGCGGTGACGAGCTGGTTCACGGAGACGGTGAAGCAGGCACGGGCAGGGAGACAGGACCACAGGGGAGAAAAGCGAGGGCGAGGGAAGAAGGGCCAAGCTGACCCTCCAAGCAGGCCCCGATCCCTCCAAGGAACCCAAAGCAAAATGGCTGCTTCTGTGAGTTACAGCTCCTCCCCCAGCCCAGTTTGCTGGCATCCAAGATCTCTGTCCCACTGGCAAGTGGGGGTCGCTCACAGCCGATTGTGGAAGCTTCCTCTGCTCTGACGGACCCGGCGAAGCCTCCGCAGGACAGGGCTGCCAGCATGTGTACAGCTCTTATAGGAATAACGCATGTTGAGGCATAAATAAAAACCTGACTGGGCCCTCTCAGAGGAATAAACTAGAGATACTTCTGCAGTGTTTCCTCTGTATTGGTTTTAGGACTTGCATAATGCCTTTCCATTTTTTAATATTCACCTTTGTTTGCAGCCATTAGGTTGCTGGTTATAATCCTTTTGTTTTCTTTTATCAATGCTGCTAAGTCACTTCTCATTCAAGCAATGTAAGTGACAACCTGTTCATCAGCATCTCTCTCACTAAACACAATTCCATTGACACCCAGTGAGCTCTGGGGTGACAGCACTCTTGAAGGAAAAAAAACCAGAAAGCAGCCTTGTGTCTTGTTTAAATTAAACAAAGATGCAGGAATCCAGTATCATACCCAACTTCTCATCAAAACTGGAGAGGCTAAGTACAGCCAAGGCAGACAGCAAGTATTCAAACGCCAGTGCAAAATTGGTAACGAGAAGACATAGATTTATTCAATTATCATAAACCCATTTGTCTCACTGAGACAATTATATCTGAAGACTTGTGCAGCACAGCAAATACAGAGGTAAGAGTCCAACACAAAACTCATAGAATGAAAAATTTCATTTTGACTCCAAAAGAGAGATTTTGATATTTTGGGTTACTTCTAGAGTTGGCTGTTAGAAGTCAAACAAAGCTGTTGGATGAATAACAGAATTAACATCCCTGGGTGGTCTATGGATGTGTTCCTCATTCCCTAATTTTCCTTCCTTGTCCCCACTGTAGCCCTTCTACCTGATATATTTGCTGAGGAGAAACCACAGCACACGTGTACAGCTGCATACTAACCACACCGTGCTGACTTAACGTCTGGGGGTTGTCACTTGATTACACAAGGACCTAAGTTATAAATTATCCTTTAATGATCTCAGCTATTTTTTTTAATGAAACCTGTAAGAATTTAATTAAGGTGCTTAAGGCAGCTCCCTTTGTGAAACGTATTCAAATGTGGAAAATATATTCAAAAGATAGAGGAGAATGCAGTCTCTCATCATAAAGTCAATCTGAATGACAGAACATCTTACAAACCTTCATTTATGCATCATGCTGAAGTGTGCTCTTGTATGCTAAAAGTGTGCTGCCAGGTCTTTGAGTAATTAATGGTGCCACATTCTTTAAGGGCTTGGTAGCCTCACAGAAGGGCACCTACCAACACCAAAAGTAAGAACTGAAATAAAGGAAGAGCACAGCTGATCTCTGAAACAAAAAAAAAATTATCTGCCTAATTAATAAAAGATTGTTAAAAGAGACAACTGAGAGCAAATCTGCCATATAACAAACTGATTTTTCGTATGCAAAGATTTACATTAATGTTCCATCTGACTAAATGGAATAGTTTGGATTTTGACTAATATTTGAATTTTCAGTTGTAATCCATAGCATGCATTTGCTAGCTTTGGTGGACAGAAGGAACTGGGAGGTAGATAACCCAAACATTGTACAGACTTAGTGTCTTACATAAAAAGAAATATTACTGCCAACCAGTCACATCTTTCTGTAATGTAAAATATTTGTATTAGCTCCTTAAGTCTGCTTGTTGTAATTTGCAAAACACAAATTTAGTGTTTAGTGGTTTTAGATGTTCAGTACATTGGCTGCAATTGGTTACTTTTTTTCTGTCAACTTATCTGTGTAGAAGAAGATGTAGAAGACAAGTATGAAGAAAAGTTGTGTGAGGCATACAATTCAAACACAGGAGGAAAAACGCAGTCATGATTTTCACTTAAAAGTAAGCTAGTGACATGCTTAACCATGGTCTGGAGTCTGATACTGCATTTTAGAGGTGTGGTGTATTTCTCTAACTGTTTGTACTTTGAATAGCTGCAAAATACTTGGTGATTCCCACGCATTCAAAAAGTGACTTAATACAGTGAGACGTGACCAGACTTTAGTGGAAAATGAACAGTAAACAGTCATCACTATAGAGATTCCTCCTTCACTTTGAGGCTATGTCGTGTAACCTGTCTAGGGCTTCAGGACTAAAATATATATCCTTGTAGCAGGAGAAATGCAGAGTAACTTTAGGTAAGTAATGGTTCGTGCATTCTTTGAAATTGCAGTTTGATTTCAAGCAAAAAAACCCCCAATGCTGCTCACCTCAGCTCTCCCCAGCTGAAGTGCTTTTCTTTAAGAAGAGATATATAATCCATGGAATTGTTTTCACAACAATTTTGAGTCATATTCTTAAGTTTATATAACATACTGTTTAAATAAATCATCCCTCATCTGAATAATAATCTTTAGTTCAATGTGAATGTGAACAATTGAAAAATTTGAAACTCTGGATTGCTTTCAGTGTCACTTTTTGGGCTTCTTTGTTCTGTTCTTCTATTTTTCTAAATGTATCTTATTCTGATTTCCATGGCTTATTTTTTGTTTCTCAATTTTCTATTGTTATAGTTCAAGCATTTTTTACGGTGTTTTTGAAAGCAGTATAATCAATTTGATGTAGTATTAAAATATTTCACTATATAATTAACTTCAGGTCTTTCAATACTTGCTTCTTATATGAAGTACAAAGATGTTTTCTTTATGAAGTCAATAAATTAAAACTCTACAGAGCTTAATGAAATTTTAATGAAAAGCTGTTTTATCACACTATGGTATTTTCTTCCATTCAGTTTTGAAATGGGTAAATGTAACTCTTATATTTCCTAAATATGTCTGTAGAATATGGAATAAAGACAAGCTGCATTAATAGTTACTGGTTAATGATTGCTCCTTTTATAAACACATTTGAGCAATATTATTTTTTATTTTTATTCACATTCTTTTAAACTGGAACACCTGTTTAATTTCTTTAAAAAAACCCATAATTTTGGAATTAGATTCACCACTTAGTGTGTTCTTTTGCAGTTGATCCTTTTACTTTTTTTCTTTAACTATCTAGTTCCTTGAATAATAAACAAAACAAAAAAACCCCAAACAACAGAAAGCCACAACCCAGAATCAAAACCCATCAGGAAGTGGATTAAGAGGTGACATATCTGAAGCAGTTGTCAGATGTCATTTGGTTTGCTGATATGAGGTATATAAAGGACCTTTCCTTTCCTTCCATAACCCTGTAATAATAGAAATGTGCAGGAGTCTCATAAAGCAGTGAAGGGGAGGAATGAAATGAAGGGCTCAATAATACAGATTACAAAAAGGAAGATGATTTATATGAATTGTTTTATTTTCTGGAGAGCTTCTGAGTGACCTCACTTGGTAGCATGAGGGGTTTTTTTAATAAAATGTTATTTCTAGCATCTTATTTCTTCTTCCTGAGGTGTTTTTTTCAGTGTTTTATCACCACAAAATTTTTGTGTGTTTCTCACATTTAAAAAAATAAATCTGTAAGTTAAAAAAGAAGGATAAAACAAAGAAGAAAAGTGATAAAGTACTGGGCAGAAGGAGAATATTTCCTTTTTAATGTACTATGAAACTGTAATTCCCAAGACAGTTTTTGAAGTTGGCCCCACCTCCACCCTTTTTCTTTTCTTTTTTTTTTCCTTTTGTCTGTAAGTCCAAGCTTCCTCTATACAACTACATTTGATAAGAGTGTAGGTCCATTATTTTGGCATAAAGGGGATAAAATTTTCTGTTGCCAAAGGAGGGGTTCTTACTTTCAGTTTTAATCCTTCATAATGCCTACCCCCACCCCCTCTACACCCCTGCAAATTGTGCAAAATAATTCAGATATGTTTCCAGTCTCAAAAGGGTTGAAGGTGGATTTGGGATTTAACTTTTCCTCACAAGTGCGTTCTGAAAGCATGAATGATAAATGAGTAGTGCCAGCCTACTCTGTACTGCACTATGAGGAAAGGCAGTCCTTTCTACAGAAGCTACTAGTTAAAAAATGGTAGGCTAAACAACTCGGATTTCAGCCTCATGATTTTTGAACGATTGCCAATAGCTGAATCTTGATTTATCAAACTGGTAGTTGCACTGATAATTGAATGGATGTGAAGTGAGACCAAAAGTGCATCCAAAGTATGTTGAACTAATAATGAAACTTGGTCCTCTGCAAAAGTTATTCTTTTCCTAGTCAAAGTTAGAAAATAAGTAACAGCTTGTCATCCACTCCATCAGTTTCATATTTAAAGATCTGGTCTTAGATTGAGGCCGAACTAGTCACCATGGTCACATTCATTAATAACTGAGTATTTCTGATCATATGTGTAGATGTGGCACTGCAGGACATGGCTTAGTGGTGGACTTGGCAGCAGTAGGTTAACAGGTGGAGTCAAGGATCTTGGAACTCTTTTCCAACCTAAGTAATTCTATGAATCCATGACTACTGAGTAAGTATATTTAGGATAGTCACTTATGTGTGGAAAGTGGAACAACTTAGCAATTGTCACAGAAAGGCACATGACCAAGTACAGACAAAGGGAATACCTGAAGGAGTTACAAAGGTGGAGTGAGTTTGCAGAGGAGATAATGTAATATTAAGCAGTGTATATAGGGAAAATGAGAGTGAAAGGTATTTTGGAGTGCACAGTTCAAAAGAATATTTACAGCTTTTGTAAGAGCTCATGAGTGAGCCAGGAGGAATGTGATTGGAGGATGGCGTTTAGGACCGATGTTCTGAATGAGCTGTGAGAAAAAAAGATTAAAACAGGCAGCATGCAAGAAAGGAGTAATTTAATAAGGACAGGATTAGTTGTCTCTGTCAGGAAGTTGCACGTGTAGCTTAGTTTAATTTGCCTGGACTCCCTCAGTGTGCAATGCAACTCTTAAGGAACAATTAATCCTATGTTTTTTAAACACCTCTCTTAAAATGAAGCTGCTTGTCTTTTGGGGGTGATTGTTTTCTCTTTTTAAAGAAGAAGGATGTCTTAAGTGGTGGCCTCACATGAACATCCTAGCCTATAGGTAACTGTAACTAAGAGCGTCTCATCCTAAAGAAGGGTTAAAAAGTAGAAGAGTGCCAGAAAATTACAGGGACAAGGGAGTGAGGGTAAGCTTCCTAATTGCCAGAAACTCAAGTTTAGTTCCCCAAATTCCCCAGCTTATTATTGGCTGGACACAAAAGTATGTATGTTTCTGGCCACAGGAAGATCAAGTTAAACTGTAACTCCAAATGCAGAGCTAATTATGATATAACCTGAAGCATGCTCCTTTCTCAGGGGCATTCATGGCTTTTGACAGGATTAGGCACCCTTGCCTTAGTTAATCTGAAGAGTCTGTTTCTACATTCAAGAACTGGTCTTTGTGCATTTTTGAGTAGCTAAGATCTTACTGCTATTCATGACAGTTTTTCCAAAGGAAAAAAGCACTATTTATTGATTAGTTGCATATCACCTAAGGTTCTCTTTCAAAGCAAATAACTAGAAGCCATGGAAGTTTTAAGTAATCCACGGAGATTTCATGCAATTCAGTGGACTAATCTCTATGAAAAATGAAAATGGACCTTTATCTAAAACTTAGACAAACATACTATATATTTAATTAAGTTTTCCACATACTACATTTTCTCTATTTCTATTTCAAATGTCTTTCTGGGAGGATTGTATTCCCCGGGTTGTTTTAAATCTCTAGGTTTTTTTGTTCTGGAATGTAAAACATTGCATTTATCTTAGCACACCTTCCCCCCCCCCACCCACCCTTCAAATGGCAATTGTTCTTTCATAATTTTAGGGATTTTTTAATGTCACTATCACACCAAGTAATAAAGGATTAGACTACTCTGCAGCAAATTTGTATTCAATGTGCATAGTTGAATTAATGAGAAAATACACTGAGAAACTTCTTGAAAAATATGAGAATTGGAAGGAGGTAAGTTTTTTCTTATGTTCTGGGAGAAAAAATTCATCTGTAGCCCTTCTTTAAAATCCAGCTGGCTTTGTGTGCAGACATAAGAACTGATATATATTTTCTGCTGGACATTCAAAAAAACATGGGATAAAGAACATGGCTTGACTAAACCTCCATTTTCAGTTTTCATCTGGGATAGCTAAATGATATTGCATAACAGAATGTTGTTCTTACTCTTTACTTGAGCTTTTCTTTTTTTAGAAGGGGCTGTTCCAGTCCTTTCCCTTTCAATCCATTCCCATCCCATCACAGGACTACTGCTGTTTTCCCTCAATGATACTATATTTCCCTAAATAAACATGAAATTTCAAAAACTGCCATCTGTTCTGGATATGAGGAGTTCTGACCTCCAGATTTCAGATCCCCTAGGAATTTCCCTCTAAGTCCATTACCTTCTGTATTATTGGAAAGTTTTATCCCATGAGCAACTTCTACACACAAATATATTATCACATAAGTAAGTAAATGACAGTTTAATTAAGCCTAGTTTGAGTCGATAGGAATTCTCCTCCACATATCTTTGCAGATGCTAAAGGGTAGGTAATTTTGTATTTGGGAACAAGGACTAGAAATCAAAAGCAAATATTCATAAAACATACTTGGGAGTTTGTTCTGGTTTTCTATTAAATGCTTGTCAGTTCACATGCTATACTCTGTCAGAATAACAGTATTTCATACAAAGTGATAATTCAGCCAATCAAAATATTTGTCCTTTATTGTAAAACAGGACATATAAGAATTTTGAAAAATGTATTCGGAATATTCAGGATTCCACTAGCTAAGAAATAAAAAAAATATATTTTTAAAGAGACACATTCATTTACAAGATTTAGAAAATTTAGAAAATTCCACACTGAGACAGGGTGGGTCTTACAGAATTCTTCTAAAAGATTAGTTTAAAGCTGTTTCCAACTCAAATGTGAGTTGATGTTCTTTGTGCTACTTTTTATAAATATTTTGCAGCAAACTATTATGCATATATTCATCCTTGTATTTTTCTAGATAAATACTGTTTCTTGTTTATATCATATCTGTTCTTTTAGTATTAACCTACTTGGTATATTTGGAAGTTAATCTCTTAAGGACACTGAATTTTAAAACATTCCAAGACTGTTGATTATTTAGACATTAGAAAACAAATAGAGTAATGATCTGCAAATCAATCCTTCTGTATTCTTGAATCAAAGTTCTGTTGGAAGTAAAATATTTTCTTCACAATATGAGGAAGAAGAAAACCAGACTCACAGGCTCTGAAGGAAATAATTGTCCAGAACATGACTTCATTAAACAATAAGTACAAAAGGTTTTGCTCTGGGCAAATTTGGGTATATTTCACATCAGAAGAATTAGAAATTAATTTTTTTTTTTTCATAAATCCCTGAGGCTCCATAGATCTTCCCTTTTTTTGATTTATCCAGCTGAGTATGTGGACTTAGGCTTTCTATATTAACTGCTTGTAATTTTGTTTATGATTTTTTATATTATCTGGTAAGGTAGATCTTGATTTTTGCTGTTGTGTTAAGAAAATGCTGAACTTCACAAATTTAATTTGGAGGTTTCCTCTTAGGTCTTCAGACTTGTGTGCTTTTCTGACCTTGTTTTTAAACTTAAGTCTTTAAGCACAGCTTTCAGCCTCATTTGAAACATATTTGGATACCCAGATTAAAAACAAAACAAAACAAAACCAATGCCAATAGTATTATGTATTTTTAAAATGCCATTTTAAAAAATACTGTAGAAACAGTATCCCATTCCTCTTGTTCAGCCAGGCTAATTAGGAGAGCTGTGTTAAGTGAAAGTTTCCTGCATAGAATTCTGGAGTGCAAATTGGTTAGAGCTGCCTCTGTTTTACAGGTAGGAATAGCTCACCCTCTGTGGTACTTAGGTTGGCATGTTTAGATTCTGTATTGAGACAGAGTGTGTTAGTGTATGTGGTCATAGGAGCTGGCTGAAGTACTTGAAAGAGATCTCGTGTCAACTCACCTAGAACACTCTGCTTATTAAGCAAGAAAATTTTCAGCCAATCAGTCCAGTTAATTAAATGGTGAACTATTTCATTAATAGCTCAGAGCGAGATTAAAGTGAGAAAAAGTAATAAGACAGCAGCTGGAGGAATTACTTGCTCTTTGGGGCACTTTAAAAGTTTGTGTAATTGGAATACTTAATCAGAAATTGGAGGTGGCAGTTGCCGATTTGATTAAGGGATAGAATAAATAGGAAATGGAAATTCATAAAAAGAAACTTCAGGTGATAGATTGCAGGTTTTTGCTGCAGTGCATGAGCACCTTCTGCATGTTTAGTAATCTGAAATGAAGCAGTAGTAGAAAATTAGATAGCGAGTAATGAAGAATAAAATGGATCAGTGTAAGAATTATGAATACCAGTGTTTACTAGATATGAATATTGCAGGAGTATATGCATTTGTGTATGCAGACACACATATTTGTGTTACAGATGTATAAAATAATTTAAGACCCATAGAAGTGTAAATAGCTGTCAATGGCTGTTTCATAAAACTATGACTCCTGTTTTAAGAGCTTTGTTTTTGTATGAAGTCACATAAAGTGTTTGGTAGTATGATCAGTGAAATGTTGAGAAAAATTAAATATTTGCTTGTTGAGGTGCTACAGAAGCTGCTGCCAGCTGGTGAAACAATTGCAGCTTAAAAATAGTACATCAGATGTGCCAAAACCGCCTACCCCCACCCCTGTTATTTCAGTGTCCTCAGCACCCATTCCTTTATTTGGTTGGAGTTTAAATGTGAATACATTTATGTTGTTAAATAATGAAAATGGATGTGCCTTGAATATCATTGGAAATCTGCTGAGGACAATGAAAACAATGCTATTAACTTCAGTAAACACTTAGGTCATGCTTTGCATTAAGAAACACTAAAAATGGAGCCTAAGTCAGCTCATATTTATTGAACTAATTCTTAATTCTGCTACTGGTTTATTGAGAAATAAAGTCTTGCTCAAGATACGTCCCAAGAAACTTTCAATTATCAGTAAGAGTTTTGTAATTTCATACCGCATTTCTACACTGCACATGCACACAGTAAAATGGTCCAAAAGCAGATTTTACATTCATAACCACAGTCTGGAGAATGTTAGTGTATCTCACTGACATTATTTCAAACATCTAAAGTAATCTAATACTTCTAGTTATGGTTTGCAGCAAGGACATTAATTTTATTATATGGTATGTATGCATGCAAATCTCTTCTAAACCTCCTCTGGTGCAGCTTGAGGCCTTTTCCTCTCCTCCTGTCACTTGTTGCCAGGGAGAAGAGGCTGACCCCACCTAGCTACAACCTTCTTTCAGGTAGTTTTAGAGAGCAAAGATTTCCCCCGAGTCTTTGTTTCTCCAGCTAAACAACCCCAGATCCCTCATCTGCTCCTCACAGGACTTGAGCTGCAGACCCTTCACCAGCTTTGTTCCTCAGATCAGATTTCAGAATATTGGGCAGCCTTGCCAGTGTCACCCATCAGCTGTCATATGCACTATATTGATATCCATGGCTCCATCTGTTCTCTACTTTTTTTTTTTTTTTTTAACACTGTACAAATAAAATGTTGTGTTATTTGAAAGATGAACCTGTGGCAAAGCATCACGTCATTTGCAGCATAATTCTACATCTAGTTCTGAATACTGTTGAAGCAATCACATTGAGATCATGGTGAACTTCTACCATATGGAAATCTGCACTTGATTAAATTAGCATTTTCTTGACAACTCTTCAACTTTCAGATTTTGTGACTGTTACGTCTGATAAATGCTTTCCTCTTCAGAGTGAGAAGTGCTTTTAGAATGCTGCATTGTGGATGCTTCTGTGCCAAAAGCAACATGTGGCATGTGTTCAAAGCAGTTTCATCCCACTCTGAATAGATCTGCTTTATATACCATCAGATTTAGCCTGAGTTAAATATAACTGTTGTTACATACTTTTGGTAATTATATGCATAGAGAATGGGCTGGTTAGGTTCAACAGAACTTTCCTTTTCATTTTGGTGTCCAGCATGAAATAATGGCTTGTCCAAGTGTTGTGCTTTAACCCCAGACAGCAACAATGCCCCACTCGGACTCTTGCTCACTCTGCATCCCTCTGAGGAGAGAATGGGGAAGGGTGAGAGAATTGGAAGAGTAAAAGAGAGAAATCTGATGAGCTGGGATAAAGACAGTTTAATAAGGGGAGGAAAAGCCGTGCATGGAAGCAAAACAAAACAAGGAATTAATTAATTGCTTCCCAAGGGCAGGCAGGTGTTCAGCCATGTCCTGGAAAGCAAGGCTCCCTCACTATTAACAGTGACTTCGGAAGGCAATACCATCGCTCCAAATATCACCCCCTTCCTTCTTCTCCCCCCAGCTTTATATGCTGAGCATGATGCCGTATACTGTGGAATGTCCCTTGGATCAGTTGGGGTCAGCTGTCCCAGTTGTTTCCCCTCCTGATTCCCTGTGCACCCCCAGGTTCCTTGCTGGTGGGGTGGGGTGAGAAGCACAAAAGGCCTTGGCTCTGTGTAAGCACTGCTCAGCAATAACAAACACATCCCTGTGTTCCTACTCACTGCTGTGAAGAAAATTGACTCTACTCCTGTCCACACCAGCACAATAACCATGTTCTGAGGACAGTGAACAAAGTCAGTAATGGACAGTGAACAGCCCTGAACAAATGTTATTAAGTGGAAGTCAAGGATTAACAGGTACATTCTTGCTTATTGTTGGCCTTTTGTTCTACAACTAATAATATTAAAAAAAACCCTTTTTCTGTTCATGTGTTCAGGATGTGAATTTGGCTAACAAGCTCACTCTAGATAAGATTAAAAAATGATAAATTACTATTACACATTGTTTCAGGGTATTGTTTTAAATCAGAGGGCATACACCAAGGAGATAATTCAAAGTCACGTTGTTCTCACTGTTGGTGGGTTCCAGCCATCAGGCCCTGGGTTCACCTGCAGGCCTCTGCTGTCCTTGGCCAGCCTGTAACCATCCAAAGTCTACCCAAGACACTACAGTTCTTCAACAGCAATATTCTGGTGCTTGGGGATGGTTCAGGAGGATGTGGTTGTAGAGAAGGAGGGATACATCCTGGCCAGGGCAACTGGAGGCTGCTGGAACGTGCAGGTCCCAACAATGAGGTGGAGCCTTTGGAGTTAGTCTAGATAACACAGAATTCAGGGCTAAGGTTTTCTGTGGACTTTAGCAGATTTTGAGGCAGGCTTTAAGTCAGTTACAGGTGGCTGTGCTTGCTCACTTATGCCTCTTTTTAAAGAATATATGATCTCTCTCACTACCCTTTGTTAGCTTCAATGACCATTTCTGTAGGAGAAGGAGGTCTCATTTCTCCCTTTCTGCAAACAGATGTGTGTGTTGCCAATTTTTACATTTAGCTTGTAATTTTATTTCATTTCATTGCTTCATAGAATTTTATTTGTGTTTATTTACACTTTATGAAGTCCTAGGCCAAGCTGCTAATAGATTATTATTTCCTTATCTCTTTTTAAAGGAGGCAGTCTCCTCTAAAAGATTACTTGCAATACTACAAATTCTGCAAAGTAATTAAGTGCTGAAGTTCTGGGGGCTTTTTTTCAGTGTTTCGTGTTTTCTCATATATAGCTGTCTCATAGCCTCTGAATTTTTAAAAATGGTAGGAAAGGGTATTACAGTCTGCTGCCTATTTTTATGATGTCTGAATTACATTCTAAGAGGAGGTTTATTTGTGTTTTTAAAAAGTAATGGGAAGAATTAACTGATAGAAATTCCATGTTGAGTTGATGACCTAAAAGCCATTCAGTCGTCAGATTTCCTCCACTGATAAAAGTGGGATAAAGATTTGTAAGGTGGAATTTACAGGGACTACAAGAAATTGTGTACTGCATTTGTAATATTATATGGTCACATTATTAGCCTTTTTTTATAAAATGTCTACATTTGAGAAATTAAAAGAAAACATGGTAAATTTGTTGTTTATTTACAATATAAATTTACGTCTGCTTCCTCATGAAACTGTATTAATATCAGTAATTTTAAGATTATTCCCTTGTTATGTGTCACACATTTATTTTCATCTTTGTGAGTTTATTTGGCTTTACTGCATATTTAGCATAGAAGGAAGTTTCATCTAACCTTTCCTAACACCAAGTGTGTTCTTAACCATTGTTGTCTTGTTTGCAGTTTGAATAAGGAAGGGATAAAAAAATACTTGATGGTAACAACTCTGGATTGGTTAAAGGAGGAATGCTGAAATGCAGCTTAATATGATAAAATGTTTCCAGCCACATGCAATCATTGTGATTGTTGCTGCAATAAGGTTAAAAGAAGTCACAGGATTTCAGGGTGGGTTTGTTTTGGGCTTTTTTTACCTCTAGGAGAGCAATCTAAATGCAAATTTTATACCTGAATAAAATCCAAGAAGTCAGTATGAATGAGGCTTGAGGGGAAATAAAGTCAGTGGTGATGACACTTGGCAAGTTAGTCTGTCATGCACTTTGAATGTGAAAGCATATTATTTTTTTCTCAATTCATCCTACTCCTGTAATAGAATAAAATCAGCTTTAATGCGTTGATAATCTAAAATTGTATAGATGCATGCTGGGTGAACCAGTCTGAGCTAAAATCAGAAAGAGGTCTACTCTGATGCTGATATGTTATAGTTCTGAGTCTGTGAATGAAACGTTCTGTTGATTTCATTCAAACTAAGTTTGTAAAACAGTTTAAATTGCAAGGTCATAAAAAGAAAGCTTAAAAACAAGGAAAGGGAATTCTTTGAGTTCTAGGAATCTACAGAAGACTGGAGTGTATTATTCCGATGCTGTTCAAGTCTGCTAGTATTATATTGAAAAACATACCCTGGAAATTGGTGACATCCCCTGTTTCTTCCTGCTATTCCCAGTCTGATACAAAACTCTAATTGAATAATGTGCCCCTGGCCCTGGATCTCTCCAATAGAAATAACTTTGTGTTTTCTGAAAGATATAGTTCCATGCCTGTTAATATATTTGCCACAATTCAGACATTTCTGCAGTTATTTCTGAAAACAGTATGTTTTCTTATGACCTCTATTACTGAAGCTCTCAGACCAGCATAGTTTTGAGCAAAGACCTGTTTTGTCACCTTTTGATTCTCTGCATCAAGTAGCTGGGGAGCACGTAGGAGGTATTAGGAATCACCATGTATGAAGGTCACAAATGCAATAATGTCGAACTGTTAGGAGCAGACTATTTGTAACTTAGTTTGTAAGATATAACACCAGCTTAAAATAGGTGTTTACACTTGACACACCATGTCACATTTGCTATGAAATATAAAGAAGAAAGGAGAGAATGCCAGTCTGTTTTATTGGGGTCAAATGAGTTCCTCTCTTCACTCTGTGTTCAGTTGTGTTGCTGCAGGTATCAGGCAATCAGGACATTTCAGCACTGTTTACTTAAATCACATCTGAAAGACAGAACAAGTGCCTGGTGAAGAGTGTAGTTTTTGTGGCTACTCTTCCTTGGAGTTTCCAGGAGTTCTGTTAACATCTGTTTTGTCTTCAGTAAAGTTCTTTTTCTTTAGAACTTCACAGGATGTAATCTTGCTGATTCTGACCTTATCTTTTGAACTGCCCTTACTTGTTAGAGATACCAACGCTGTTTTAACAGATCTGTTGTAATCCCTGGTTGAAGACTGGCTGACTGGTGCCCTCACTTGAGTCAAAGTAAAACTCTTCATAGCAAAACAATGTATGGATATATTCAGCATATTTATTTAGTGTCTCACCTGCTGATCCTCGTGTTTCATATTAACCTGTGGAGAATGAAATATTTTATGCAATTATATAAATTGCACCTCAATCAATGAGGTTTTTTGCTTCAGAGCTGGTATGATTGTAGTTAACTGCTTTGAACTGTAACAGTTTTTGCTGAACCTCGTGTTTCAAATTAACCTGTGGAGAATGAAATATTTTATGCAATTATATAAATTGCACCTCAATCAATGAGGTTTTTTGCTTCAGAGCTGGTATGATTGTAGTTAACTGCTTTGAACTGTAACAGTTTTGGGACTTTTCCTGACCACCTTTCATAGAAGCACTGGGAGACCAACTGATAATGGGGCATGTATATCAATATCTAGTGGTTAGGATAAGGATTGACTACTCAAACTCTTCCATTTTATAAATGCTCTTTATATTACTGGAAAATAAGGAAGGAATCAGAGTTTGCCTCTTCCACTTCCTAGGAATGTCTGTGCCCTTTTGCTTTTAGATAACCACAAATTATTTGTTAAAATTTTAAAGTTTTTATTTTTTTATTTTTTAACTTCTTTGGCTGTATGTTTATTGAATAAAATGTAGCAACCTGTCAGAAATACAGTTTTAGAGGAATGGATGTAGAAAAAAGCAATGCTTTCTACTCCTTCCTTTCCCACAAACAAATGAAGAAAAGCCCCTATCCAACCAAAATAAGTTACCATGCAGGCAATATTACCAGTCCCAGCACTGAACATGGAAGTGTGTTTTTGTTCCATGCGTGAAGCTCTTTCCTTGTGTTTCCTGAGGATACATAAAAAAGAGTGAGAGAAGGGAAGGTGCATCATAGATTGAGACTCTTTTTGAGGACATTTGACACTTTCAAGTTAATTAGTCTTTTGTAAAGAGATAAGGTATAAATGAGCAAAGTTAATGAGTCTTTTTGTGTCCTGCTAAAGGAAAGCAGGCTGAATTTAAGTTTTAGGGGTTTTTGAAACTGATCTCAAGTTCCTCCATTTTTGTTTCTCTTGAAATATATTGCTCTTCCAGACCTACAGTTTGCCAACATGTTAATCTGCACATTTGGTGTTGTGAGAAGGAAAGACTTGGTTTTAGTTAAACTATTGATGGATCTCATTAGATAATGAAAAATAGTTTTAGATTCTGAACTGCAAACTGCACATAGAATAACATAGCATATAAAACCATAAAGTATATTATCATACTAGTATTTGTATTTCAGCAAATTCTATCATGTGATTAAAATGTCCTTATTTCAATCACGTATTCTACACATTTTTTAATTGTAAATTTGTATTTACCCATTACATTTTTCTATGCTCATGAAGTTTCGAGGAGCTTTAGTTATTTTAAAACTTTTCAAAAATAGTCATCTGTCACAAGGGGTTAAACCTCTTGGGGTCATATGTAGCAAGAGCACTGATGAAATGCAATTGGTCTAGCTGTAGTCCTGAAAAGAAAGTGGCCTGTAGCTGGCTTTGTCATTGTTACCTGTCAAATTATCCATTTTTGATGTGACATGATATGCTATTTTGGCTATTTTATATGAAGTCTCAAATGTCAAAAGTCCTTCTAAAGCTATAGATAAAGCTATAAACCTATAGATCCAATGCTGTGAATACATTGCAAAGATGAAAGTTCATCCTGTGTTGCACCAGCCTGTATCTAACTTTGCTTAAAATATTGGATGGTTTTTTTAAGGATTCTGAAGGATTGTTCCAGACACAGAGCTAAGATTCCAACAACCATTACTCATTTCTGGTCCTATAAGAATGGGTCTTTCATAATTTTATCCTCACTTCTTGATTAGTTTGTAGATCTTCCAAACAGACTTCTCTTCCAGATAATAGGTCATAGTAAAGATAGTCCCAAGTCAGAAGCAGCCAAGTTTCTTGGTTAATGCCCTTGTTAACAGAAAGAGCCAGCATAGAAACAATTAAAATTAAATCTTCTTCTATTTTTATTCAGACAATCTTGTAGAGAAATGGGAAAAGTAATTTTCCATTTCAATAAATTGAAATGAAACATTAACAATAAAAATTCTTGCAGTGTACGTATATTAAAAATACCAAAAAAATATGCTCTGAACCAGTTTGTTGAAGTGCTGTCTCATCAGGATCAGAATCTCACTTCTGGCTTCAGTGGAAAATTAAATTCTCTGATATCTTTTCCTTGATTTTTATTTATAAGGACACCATGTCCAGACTCTTTCTTTCCTGTTGCTTTGAGCCTCAGATCTTCCCACAGTGACTTATGGTACCAAAAGATCAAAATGTCTTGCTAGTCCCTTTGATGTAGTCTAACTCTGTGTGAGATACTCATTGTTGTGGACAGAACAGGGAAATATAAAGGCAATGTGCTTTTCACTACGTGGCTGCTAGCAGTATGGAATGTTAGTAATTAGCTTCAAGGGACCTGTCCAGATTCAGTTTTATTTTGAAATTAATTAATTAAAATGCATTTTAGTGACCTCAGAGGGGTTAGAAGTGCAAATATGAACTAAGAGCCTATCTAGGATTATACAATCAGTCAAGGCTTAAAGCTGTCTGAGCTGCAAAGTGACTGTCCAGGAACAGAGCAGGAGGGTGGATGCAAAACTTGACTTAGTAGAAGAAATAACTAAAGGAAAAACAATATGAATTAAGGATCAGACTGAGTAGAAATGATGCGAGTAACAGTCACCACTTCTTGTAAAATCTTCCAGTAGTAAACAGAATAACGCTTTTAAGAAAAGGCGTCCTTACAATATACCCTGTTTTTACCTTGTTTCTTTTTGAGGGGTGTAATTGAAATCTCCAGGTATGTGAAAATTACAGGCTGTAGTTGATCATTTCCCTTCTCTCAAGAAACAGTGGTGGACTTAATGTTATAATGGATCTGGGGCTGTCATAGAACTTGGGTCCTGCGGGGCTCTGAAACTCCTGCCATCACTCTCACAGATTGGTGCTTCTCTTTTGCTTCTTGAAGATAGAAAATAGGGCATTATGTATTCTAAAATTATTTTTCTTTTGTCTGAAGTGTTTCCTGGGAGTGGGCACACAGTATATACCCCTTCATCTGTACCATTTTGTAGCGCATATGGATTGCTTGAGAACTTACGCCACCTTTGTCAGATATTTTTTATTTACAAATGGTTGGCTCAGTCTCCAGTGTGTTTGCAGAGACAGAGAGCCACAGTCAGTCAACAGCTGCAAGTTTACTAACAAATATGTACTTGGAGTCATGCCTAAGTGTACTTCCTCAGAAAATTACAAATGTTACCTATGAACAGAGATGATGTTTTCCTCAGAGTGTTGTAAAGGGACAGGTTCCACAGAATCCCAGAATGGGTCAGGTTGAAGGGACCACAGTGGGCCATCTGATCCAACCTCCCTGCTCAAGCAGGATCATCCTAGAGCACATTGCACACAATTGCATCCAGATGGTTCTCAAGTACCTCTGGTGAGGGAGACTCCACAACCTCTCTGGGCACTGTTCCAGTGAGCGCTCACCCACACTCAGGGGGAACTCCTGTGCATCAGTTTTGAAAATCTGGGGAAAAAAAGGCTTTTATCAAAGAAGTGTAATGTATATGCCTAGTATTTTTGTGTCTCTTTTGTTGATTTTGGCTGCATTCTTATTCTGTAATTGGAAAATAATGGGGGCACTGAGAGATTACGATCCAGAGCCCTAAATGTATTTAAATCCAGATACCACTGAAGTCATTAGAAATTAAAAGCTTGGATAGAAGCCAAATGGTTAAAATCCTTTGTAGGTTACCTGTGTGATTAACCATGCTTTTACATAAAAACATAAAACTTACTTTTGCATGATGTTGAGCAACAGCTTAAACAAATGCGATGATAAAGGACTACTTTGGCACTGTAACATATATATCATGAATATTAAAATTTAAAACAAGTTTGTATTCACCATGATTATATTACATTTTTAAGAAATACTAATTTAGGAGAGGGGGATCCTCACCTCTTCATGTCCTAGAGGAAGTACAGTGATTGCTGTCCTGACTAGCTATTTTTGAGTCTTATCATCTCTCTTGGATATTTCCCTTTCATTCCCACACTCACTTGAATAGTTGGAATTGAGATTCTTAGGGCTGAAAAGCTGAATGAAAATGCAGGGACGCTCTTGGCACTTTTTGTACTGCCTAGGCAGGGAAAATAGCCATAATTTAATGTATTTTAGTCTAGAGCAGAGTTAAGCAGACTGCCAGTCTTAAAGAGAGTTTTAAAACAGTGTTTTTCTTAATTTAGAAGTATGCATTCCTACTTAGTCCAGAATTTTTTTATCTCAGTCAGTAAACACATGTTCCATTATAAGTATTTTTTTCCTTTTCTCTTTTTTTTTCTTTTTTTTTCTTTTTTCTTTTTTTTTCCCTTTTCCTGGAACATATAGATCTAAACTCAATACTACAATGTTTCTTTGAGTGTAAAATTAGAGATCATTTATGGCACTTGGAATTGTCTGGCCTGTATTTTCTAAATCCTAAAAGTGGTGTCAGTGTAAGTAATTTTTAAATGTAATGTTTTCCATAAGCTGTAAGTATACAAGGTGTATTATTCATATTATTACTTTAGGACATGTATTTGTAGTCCTTAGACTCAATAAAAAAGTGAACAGTTGCTGGAGGTAATTATTATATGTTTTTATGTTAGTAGCAAAGAAAAATAGCTTCTAGTAGCATATAGTACATCAATAACTTTTACTTTTAATTCTATTGCTTAGAGGCAAAATTCCATCCCTCTAACTCAGGGGCAGGTGGATGGATAGGTAGATGGATAGACAGATGAAAAACTAGATTAATTCATTTGATGAGTGACACACTTGGAATAATAAAAAGAAGGGAAGAAATGCAGAGCAAAGGATGCAAACTGCATTGCTTACAAATTTCCCATGTTCATTAAAAAAACTTGAAAGGAAAATTGCTGTAATCTGTATGTGCATGGTAGGAAAACAATTTTAGTAGAATGAATGGAAAATGTTTCTGCAGGACTTTGCAAGGTAAGAAAAAAATCCATGGGACTTTTCATGCCTTGCTCCCTGTTATGTATTGGCAATATTGCTGGTATCTGGAGATGGAAAATAATAAGCTGAGATTTCACATCATGTTTTGATAAATATTTTTAAAAAGACATGTTTTGTCAGCTTTTAAGATGTCTTGGGCATGTTGGGGGAGAAAAAAATTTGGATTCATTTGGACCTAAGGAATTTCGCAAAGATCAGAACAATTAAGAGCAGTTGAAATATATATTAAGAAAGAAAAAATTAAATTTTCCAAGAATTAGGAACTTACCTTGCTAGAAAGCTTGCACAGTGAGGAAAGCAAATAATCTCTGAGAAACAGAGGAAGCTTGTGTTCGATCTTATTCCTCATATTTGGATTCCTGACCCAGTGAAGGATTGTCTTGATTTGCCAAAGATTTTAAATTTCTACCAATTTCCATGGTTATATGGCAGAAGTTCTAGGCTAGTTTTTGAAGCAAAGGAGAAAGAAAGTAGGGAGTAACTTGCAATAAAGTCAAAAGATAGTGGGAAGATGCACACTGTAAAGACACTGTAGTGTTTGGTAAGAATGGTGAGAGCAAAGTTAAAGTGGAAAAGGACAATAAAGGATGTAGAAGTTTTTTTCTTTTTCCTGAGTTTCATGGTGGAAAATTACTAGGTATGGAATTATATATGTGTGAGCAGAGTATCTCTGTATAAAAGACCTTAGATTTATATATTCTAATATATTGTATTATATTGTAATATTATATATTATATTTTATTTATTTCCAATAGATTTATATCTGTAAAATCCACTAAGACCCCAAAATTAAAGTGTAGTAAATGGAGACTGTTCAGCATTTTTGACTGGTGGTATAAGTTGTAAAGAAGTTAGAAGAAAAATATTAGAGAGAAACATTCTCTTTCTTATCCCGTAGGTAAGAGAATAACTGAGGAGAATGGGACAAACTTCAATTTGTACCCAACAGATTTGGTTGGATGGTGTGGTTAGTAGTCTGGTTTTACCTGTGATCAGAAGCAAAATAAGTGAAATATTAATAAGTAGGCCAGAGTGTCTTTTCAGTACAGCCTGTCACAAAATGAAAATTGTTGAGTGGGACTTGAATGGTGGTTAAATGATCCCTGCATGCAGATGAATATTGGGATTATTTTAAATCACATTTGTTTTCTTTTTCTCTTTTATTACTGATTGTTGTAGATACCCAGTTTTATTCTGCTAGAAATTTGGAATTATGCTCATCCATTTTGTCAAAATTTCACACCAAGCCACAGGAAAGAGGAATAAATTGTTTCTTTTTGCCTGACAATAATTTGGAAGAAACAAGAATTCTCAACTTTATTTGCTTATAAATTGGAACATTGTATGGCTGGAGTAGTTTGAGGAAAGAACCATTAATTGCTAAGGAAAAAAATAAGAAAGTAAAATACATTGTCAAAAGAAACTTAAAAAGAAAGAAATATTAAGCTGTTTATATTATGAAACAAAAAGGTGATGAAATTTTTAAAGACTGACTGAAATGACACTACAAAGAAACAAAATCATGAAAAACCTGGATGAATAAAAAGGTTATTCAGGAAATGAGGAAGCTAGGAAATATATATTAGAAAATACATAAAAGAGTACAAGAAGGTTACTAGAAATTCTAAAGGCAATTCTAGTTTGGTTGAAGATAAAAGTGAAGAACGGAGAAAGATGGAAAAGATGAATTTGAATTTTTTCTGAAGTGGTTTCCTAGTGCAGCTGCAGGTGGTTGTCTGAATTCCATAACTGGTGTAGTAATCAAATTTTATTATAATACTTGGATGAAATAAATTATGATATTACATAAATATGCAGTTGAAGAACACTAATAACACATCAGGAGTTAATAGCATATCAGTAGGGATCCTGAAAATAAGAGAACCCTCTGTAGTGAAATTGTTTAATCCTTGGATTAAAGAAATATAGAATAAAGTAATGTCTGGAATTTACATTACTTGTTACTGTAGTTTAATTCTCAGATAACTCCACTGAAGATTAAGTTTTAGATGGTAAAATTTTGATATCACCTGCTCTTATTTATAAGATTTATATTTATCTTAATAATAAACTATCTCTCAAAATACCTTTTCAGAAGAGAAAAATAATTTAAAATACAATTTCACTTGCTATTTTTGAAAGTGTGTAGTTATAATCATAATTATATCTGGGAATGTATTTAGAATACAGACTCCCAGATTACATTTTGTATACTTTCTTCAACAGCTATAAGTCTGATTGAGATGAAGATGTCTTAATGTGGGATTCATTCAAATATTAAACATACAAATTTGAGAGCAGACAAATGTTTTGGTATGTACTGCTCAGTCTTCAGAAATTAACCTTTATCTTGTTTAATTGGAGAAGTATGGAAAAGAAATTACCAGGGAAGACTTAAAGAACACTATGGGAGTTAAAAAATTCCCCTGTCACCCATCCCAGACTTGTCCATTTCCCATAATTATTTAATTAACCAGTATTTTGGTATCTCTCCCTTGTTTGCTTCTCTATTCATTTGCCAAAGAAAAGTTTAAGGAGCCGTTTCCTTTCAAAAGGTGTGAGCTTCCACACAGGACCTGGAAGTCTGTATCTTACTCTCTTAGTCCCAGCTAATGTTAAACCAGGCCATATGCTGGTGCTCCTCTCTCTGTTCAGCCTGGTCAAATATATTTGACTTTGTCCCTGCTCTGTATAATTATGTACAGGCCTCCCATTTGCTTCCATTGGAGTGCCCCAGTGCTCTGAGATTGTGGCTCATACTTAACTCTGCACTTCCTACTCCTGTTTTCTTCCCTTGGAGAATCATATTTCTCTCTTCTCTCTTTTCTTATCTTGAGATACTCTTTTTAAAACTTGTAAGAGTCAACTAGTCAACTAGTCAGTGTTTTGACAACACCCTAAACCTTCTCAGGGAGGAATCCTCCAAAGGGAGCCTTTCTTCACCGTTTCTCTTTTTCTGTTTTCTGTAGAACTTATGTCATGTTTGGGAAATGGACCTGTCAGATGGACAGCTTCTGTAGCAGAATGAGAAATACTAGAGGGGAAAAAAAAAAAAAAAAAGAAGGTATCTTTTGTGTGCCAAGGCCTTAATTTTAGTCTTAATCAAATGAAAAGGCTTGTGAATAGATTATTGTCTCAAATGTTTGTTTGGAGTAGATTTGCTAATGCTAAGCAAAGAGGATTCCAGAGGGCACCCTGTTACCTTTCAAGGTGTGTCTAAGGAAACCATCTTTCGCTTGCTTTTTTGGGTTCATTGGTACATCTGTCATAAAACCACTGTGGTTATCCTCTTAGTTCTCCTTGGCAAAACATTTAGCTTTCTTAGAAAATTTTAGAGATTATTTTTTTAAATGAATTATCACCAACACAAGTGAAACTCTTCTTAATTCTCAATTCTACAGTTTGCATTATTGTTAATGTCTTTCTGTTCAAGGATTTAATTTTGATAGCTTATTTTTGCGTGATAACATCTTCCTTTTCATGCACCATGTAAAGAGACCCAAATCTGTTCTGATACCATTCCTTTGCAGCAGTATCCTGTACAACTTTACCAGGTAATTGAGTAAATATGAAGCTTGAAAAATCTCACACTGTGAACTTGAACATCATTTAGTACATGCTGCACAGGCATCTAACCTGCAGCCCACACAAAGATATTAGAGTGGTGCTGTGTGTTACCCCTTATAATGAAAACAGCATTTCTGAAACTCTGTGACTGGCATAAAATAAGAAAGTTTAGGGAGAATACTGGTGCACACTTAAACAGATGATAGTTGTCAGTAAAGACAAGTGTTGTCTTTTTTCTGCATCAGTAATGGTTCATAAGATTTCATTGTAAATCAGCCCAGGAAACAAACAGTAGGTGCAAGAAGGCCTCATATGCTTCAGGGGTTTGATTAGTCATGACTTCTTCATGTCTATGAGTAAGAAGATTCAGCTGGTGGTGCTGTACAAGCACTACTAAATCTGCCCCAAAACACATTTATGTAAATACAGAGAGGTAATTAACCCTTATCAGGCAAGTTACCTGCAGCAAATCCTCACATGCTTGTGATAAAAAATGAAAGCCAGAATTTATCTTCTGGCTTTGTTTTGGAGCCTTTGTTTTCATATACTTTTCTCACTGACACTAAAGATACCACTTTTTCATTCTAATCAGGTTTGTTACTTTCTACTGCTTTGATGAATAGAACAGGTAGTATAACAAACTTCTGCTGTATTCTGATACTCTCAAGAGTTTTCCACAGTAATTCTTGCTTCTGATCAGCTCTTCAATTCTTTTTATTATGGTCTTGATTCTACTTAGAAGCCTTTTTGTCCGGGTTCTGTCCCAGAGCAGTGGGGGGAGGCGTGGCCAAGATATCATGTTGTTCAGTACCACCTTATGTCATTGCCAGGGTAGGGGAAAAGGGGCTCTCTCTCCTGCTTCCAAGAAGGAGTGTTCCTTTCTGGTTGGGAAAAAGGTTGGTGTGGTGAGGAAGAGCTGGTCGGTATTTTGTTGTGGGCTTTCCATGTAAATAATTTCTTTGTCTTACACCTTTCATTATTAGTATTGTGGCTGTTTGTTTTCTTATCTCATTGCTGTTTCCAGTAAATTGTTCTTATCTCAACCTGTGATCTTTGCCTTTTGTTTTTCCAGGTGGAGGGGGAGAGGAAGTGAGTAGCAGTGTGGGGTATTTAACCAGCAGGACTATTAAATTGGAGGATACAATTACTAAAACATGACACTTTTCCAAAAGGAATTTTCTGGTTTTACTTTTCTCCATAATTGTAAGACACTTCTGTCTTATTAGCTTATTTAGCTACAGGGCTAACAAAAGCATAAAAGAATGTATGAAAATCAGTATGTTTAAGCAATGAGACATAAAATAGAAGAAATACATAAATATTATATAATACATGTAAGGAAATGGCTAGTTTTAGCAGCTGCTTGCTGCTACAATATTAGAGGACATAAAAAGGACTTCATCAGTGTGAATGTGCTGACTGAATATAAACCCTTGTGTGGGTGTGGGAAAGGGCATCTTATGAATAACTGTTAAGAGTTAAATAGAAACTAGAAAACTAGTTGTTGTTTTTGTTTTTTTTTTGTTTGATCTCATTAGTTTTAATAGAAAAAAATTAAGACTGTTTTTTATATCATTTTTGGAAAAGATACACAAAAATAATTAAATATTAATTTAGATAATATTGGAATGGTATTTATAATTTTCTAAATGTCTATGTAGACATTTTTCTAAATTTCTTTATTGTATTATTTTGAATTTGTAGACTTTGAACTGTGTTTACTGGATATGACAAAATATTGCTATTTCTTCTATTACTTGTATTTTCCCCTTTATTATGGGTAGCTAAGAACAGTGAAGTGTTTAAGAGAACATACTTTTTTTTCTGTTCTCTGTGTGTCTCCATTTTATCCACTTAATTATTCTACCAGATTTAACTGCATTTGTTTTCTCAAATTGACTAAAGCTCAGATACTCTTGTCCTATCGAAGAAAGCTCTGCACACAACTTCAAGATGCACAAGCTGGTAAAAATTAGTTCTGGATGATGCTCAAACTGCTCTTTGTTATTTTTGGAGCATTGTTTTTAATGTGGTGACTGTCAAATATGAAATGCTTGCTTGGGAACTAGTTTCTATTTATTTTGAACTTGCAATTTTTATTGGTTGTCAAAATTTTCTTTCCTGCAGTTGTAAGAATAAGGAGAAATATATTCAGGGTATGATCTTAAATTAAATTTCAACTCTTTTAAGACCCAGTTTTGTCCTTAAATATTAAACTTGGAAGGCCCTTAGGTCATAATATGTATCATAAATGAACATATGCAGTATTTAGACTGTATAAATATAAATTCATATGTACTCTTCTTTGATGTCACTGAAGCTTTCTTACTATTTTGCAATTGGAAAATTATTTATTTAGTAAACTGCTTATGGAATGATTTGTAAACTTTTTGTTGAGATTATCTGGAATTTTGAATACCAGCAATTTAAAACTTCTATTTGTTATTGCCTTCTCCTAATTAGCAGCGCACAGCTCACATACAAAAGTTACCAAGACTAAGCCTCAGAATTAATTTCCTGGGAACATTTCTGTAAAGCACTATAAAACTTCGACATTGTAATTGTTCTGCTGTTGTTCAGCTTTGTACATTCATGTTCATGTATTTTTAATATGTTTGCTAATGTCTTTTTTTCTTATATGGTGTCTGAACAACTACTAGCTGCTGCTTATTTTGATTGTGTATAATTTTCATGAGTAATTGTGATCTCAAGCTCCTCTCTCTGTCTGTAGATGGTTTTTCAAGCAGAAGAGTAACGAGCATGAATTCAGTGAGCTGGCTCTCATTTGGTAATTATATTCCATGTGATTTTTGTTTTTCATTGTTTGTACATAGGTAGCTGAAATTTACGTTGTGTTTCTTTTTTCTGTTTTTAAAACTGTATATACAGGGTATCATTATGGTCTGTATCTTGTCTAGTAGAGCTACTAATTTTAGTATATCAGAGGTCATTCTCCAGAGATTTGTGTATCTCTACATTGCAGGACATTCTTCCTTAAAACAGGCTGGAAACAGAAATTTGAATGACTGGATGTTTCTGATCTTGTGGTGCTTAGGAAACTGCTGTTTATGCAGCAAAGTCTTATGGTATGAAAGTGCTTATGGTTGGCCCAAATAAAAGTATCTAATAAGTCTCTGATCTTTGTATCCAGAATTAAATAGTTATTTAATAAGCATTCATCTTAGATCAAGTGGGATTGCTCTTGTTAGTGGCGGTAGTCAGTTTATTGATAGATAAACCAAACCATTTTCAAGGCATCAATGTTGGTTTTGAGATTCCACTATAATATGAGAAATGCAACATGTCTCATTAGAGAGTTAAATGTTAGAGAAAATGGAAATTCTGTTTGATTGTGAATTCATAAATTATTTCTAGGTGAGAGACTTACCCAGCCTTAAGCTCTGGAGAATTGCAGCGTGTATTCTGAAGGACTTAGAACATACTTTGCATACTTTGGAATGGAAATTGTCCTACATTAAAACTTTCACCTATCCTGTAAATTTCTACCAGGCTAACAGTTCTACAGACATTGTGATTCATAAATTCTGCCGTGTATGTTGCTGCATCCTTACAATTCATGAACGTCCTTTTTCAATCCTAAATTAAAGAATAAAATCCAGCCTTTCTGAGTGCACTTTAGGTGGTTTTTAGACTTGCAACTAAAAGAGGTTAACCATCTTGACTTTATCTGCTACATCATTACATGGAAATGTTTAAATCCCTCCCTCAAATAAACCCCACCCTAACAGCCTAAACATCTTAATATTGTGGATTTAACTTCATATACTTAGTAATCTTAATGGATTTATTGTCACTGGTGAGCTTTCCGTAAGAGGTAACTCAAGATTTTTGTGCACCAAAGAACTTGTTGACCTGTGTTTACATGTTTGCAATACCTTGTTGCAGTGGCTTCTCTGGTGTTGGCATCTGAGTGGCATGTCTTCCTCAGAGGAGGAATAGAAGGAGAAAAAAGGAAGAGAAAATGAGGAATAATGGAGACTTCCCTCTTATCACACTGCTTTTCCAAAGTATGTAAAGGTTTGTGGGTTTTTTTTGAAGTTAAGTTGTATTTTGCTCTACTTCTGTAAGCAATGAATTTGGAAATTGTATACAAGGGTTTGTAGGGAGACAAGCTTTGGTATTTTGGTGGCTTTGATTTCCACAGTGTGCGCAACATTCCATTGTATATTTGGAGCATCTGTAGCTACCATCAATCATTATTTTGCTACTCAAGATGACCTCAAGAAAATTTTGTGAGTCAAGGTTATAATTTCATCACTGTACCAAACACAGGTGATAGTGCATTCTCTTGATCAAAATTATTCTTTTCTCTTAGTAGTAAAAATAAAGGGGATCAAAGAAGATAAAAGGCCCTGAAGTAACCTAAGATGATATGTGCATATTATCCTAGGAGTTTGCCTAAGCCAACAAGTTACCTCTGGCTCTCTGTGGCTTTGTATCCTAGATTAGTAAGAAAACTTCCACAGTTTTTTCCCTTGGAAGTATATGTTCAAAATACCTATTCTTTCCTAGGAAATTATGTAGAAGGATGTGATATATATTAGTGCTTATAAGCAGAGGACATTAAAACTGCTAGGAGAGTAACTATTTGGAAAAATTACATAGTTCTTATTTAGGGAAATGCTTTTTTCAAAAATGTGGAGATTTAGTACATTGCTTATGGGTTGCTATAACAGCAAATCTGCTTCCTTCCCATTTTAATTTCAAGGTAACTTTTCCCTCACATTGAATCTCTAAAAATACCTTGCTATATAGTATTATATTCATTAATGACTGTCCTGTTTTCAGCCAAGACGGGGTTGATTTTTGCAGTAGTCAGGAGGAGGCATGGCTGTGACACAGACGTTATCTAATACCACCTCATGCCATTGTCAGAGGCAGGGGAAGGGACTCCCTTCCAGTGAGAAGTGGCTCCTTTTGGTTGACAAAACCTGGCAAAGGGAGCCATCAAGTCTGTCTATTGTTGTTTGGAGTTTTTTCCTGTTAGAATTTTCTTATACGCTCTGTCATTAGTGTTGTTGCTGTTACTGTTTGTTTTCTTATTTCACTGCTGTTTTCAGTAAGTTCTTCTTATCTTAACCTGTGATCTTTGCCTTTTTTAGCCTTCAATTTTTCCTCTCCAGCCTGCTGCAGTGGGAAGGGGGAGAGGAAAACAGAGGACGAAGAAAAAGAGGCACGTGTTTTTGGAGAGACTCGGTGGGTGCACTGAATTAGGGAGTACCACTCCTAAACCACGAAAATATCACAGTATTGAAATGAAAAGTACAGGTGTTGAACATTCTTCTGTTGCTGTTAATCATGTGATAGCCTTTTTACTCATGTCTTACATAATTAAAATTCCTTCTTTCTGTTTATTTACCATGATAATCATTTTATCATCAAATGAAACGAAATACACTTGTCCCTTTAGATAGTGCAAGTCAGTAAGGTCTAAGGCAATAATGTTAAAACGTGTCTTTTCACTGGCTTTCAGAATTTTTCTGTATGGGCTGGAAGCAATAAAAGTTTAATAAGCTAGGATGCCAGAGAACAATAGAACTTGTATCAGCCTGTGTGATATATTGTACAGCTATTACTTAAGGTTTATCTCCAGACCTATGAGAATGTAAAATGTTCTTTGTCAGTTAAGGATCTTAGGAAAATAAGCAGATGAAAACCGACACCACCAACAAAAACACGGTCTTGCAGTTTGTTCCATCTAATCTAGTTTTGACAATATTGTACTGGAAATGAGTATTTTAATTCTTTTAATGAATGTACAGAGAGCAAAATAGAGCTCCAATACTCATGAAAAACAACCCCAAACTGCAGCAGGATACACTTGATGTCTTAGAGAAAATTAGAAAACATTTCACTCCCATGTAATTTTTTGAAGTGTTGCTGAAACAATTTTGCTTTGGGTTGGGTGGCAGCCTCTGTCCAGTGTCTGGAAACAATTGCTGGCAGGTAGGTAACAGCAGTGTATTTCACAGCAGATGTGAATTTGTAGATTCACACCTGAAATAAATTCCTAAACCATATTTGCAAGAATATTTTTACATCTGAAATTGTTCTATATATAGATCTTGTATCAAATGTTAGAAGCTGTCAGACTCCAGGGCTCAGTGATGACTTACATAAGCACTGTTTTTGCTTTAAAAAGAAATTAAAATAAAGCCCCTCACACCATATCAAAATATCCACCCAATTAAAATAATTGGCTAATTATAATTAGATTAGGGAGACCTGGGAGACTGGTTTACAGAAAGGATTAGATGAATTAAATACGTTCTGGCTAACCAGATGTCCACACCTACATTAGACTAAATCTCAAGGAAGGCAGATAATTACTTAAGGATAAGGAAAGGTGTCTTGCTAGTTAAAATAATTCAGTGTTCAGTCTAAGTAACAAATAATTCTACTGGATTGAAGAATTAACTATGGGAAGCAGTGGAATAAAAATATCCTATGTATTTAAAATTAGAATCTATAACATATGTAAAAGCAGTCCTGTGCTGGGATGAAGGCAACTAACATGATGCTGTAGATGATCAAAGCATGCCTTTTGGATTTTTTACTTGTTGCATTGGTTTTAGAAAAAGATCCTGATTTTTTTTTTGGCATGGGCAATCGCTAAAAGTAAAAATCCTGTTAATCTTGGGCTCAGGTTTAGTGCACACATTATATGTGCAATGTGTTCTTATACACAAAACCAGAATCAATATAGTAGAATAGTGTATAGGGAGGAGACGTATGAAAGCCAGCTCTACAGTCATCATTTAGCAATAGAAGCTTTTTAGGCACGTGAACAGTGTTGTTTTGCTGATGCATTTGCTGTGTTAGTAGATGAGATCCAGATAATTCTTTCATTCCTCATGAACGGTTTTGATATAAAAATGTTAGTCTTGAACTAGTCCTATCTCCCCAGCTGATAGTTGAAATAGATAATCTAGGTAAACAGCTGGATGGTTCAACATAGACAAAGAGAAGTAATATGCTCAGTGAACTGTAAAACTCTGTTTTTTCATTGCTCTTAAAGAAACATTGTATATTGCATCTGTAACAACAGAGTAGATCAGGAGTTTTCCAAAATCCAGAAGTCTGGGCTGAAAGGCATGGTCCGCAAAAGTTTTATTTAATACCTCCTAGTTAGTTTCAATTACAGCAAGCATGTTCCAGATTCTTTCAAAATGAACCTGTGTTCTATTAGCTGCAGAATTAGAAAAGCTTGAATGAAAACTATAAAAAGTAACTCTTCTTTGGTTAAGAAGCGAAACTGGAGTCACATGTGCACAAACAAGACACCCATCCACGTTAAAGAGGTCAAAGGAATTTAAATGCACATTGCCATACTGTATAACTTATAATGTATTTTGTTTCAGGCTATATTAATTTCATGTAGTTGTAACTACTAACTCATTATATCTAGATTAAAGAGTACTCCTTTATAAAGAGATTATTTGTATTTAATGTACACTGATTAATCATGTCACTGTCTCTATTTTTAGAATAATTAGATGCCTCACAAAGAAGTTAATTACCTGGCATTAAAAAATATAAACTTCTGATGTGCTATAGGAGAAAAGGGTTTTTTATATTAAACTAGATTTGTTCTGAAGATTTACTTTACAGAGATTACAAATTGTGCTCATCCCAACTGGTTTTGTGTCAATTGGGAATGATGGTAACTATATGAGATTTGATATGTAGAATCTGATAGCATTACTGCATATTAATTTGCATTCTGAATTTGTTCTATACTGAAAAGCTCACCAAGAGAAAGAATTCAGGTATTTGCATGCTGTTATTTGTTTCATTTGTCCAACCAGAGCATCACAACAGAAAGCGGAACTAGACAGAAGCTGTATCATGTTAGTGCCATGGCAATCACTGGGAAAAGGGAAAGCGGACTTCCTGAAAACTTGAATTGATTTGTCCCTAGATTACAGTGCTTTTATTACCTACCAACAGCGAAGTGTGTAGGGGCTGCTTTTCCCCCTCATGCATTGACTGGGTTTGACCCACTGAATGTATAATCAAGCCATCCCTGGCTTCCTTTTGAAATCTTGGATGCTTGTTCCTGTCAGATACAGGAACAAGAACAGTTGTTCTTCTGTTCCCTATAAATCCTAGCTCTAGACTACCTCTTCTTCCAGTAACATGGCAAATATCCCTCTTCCAATCTTTTTCCTCTATGATTTGCAGTAGAGTCTTAAAAAATATGCAGGTCAGTTCTAATAATTCTAGTTACTGCTTTTGGCTGTTTTTATGGGCAACAATGAAAGCAGGGTGGAAAAAATCCAAAAGACTCTTTCTCTGAAAAAATGGAGTTTATAGAAAAATGAAGTTTAGTGGCAGAGATATAGTAGCATCTTCTCCAGAGAGTAGTAATATCATCTACATACAATCATCTAATAATTTAATAATTGTGCCTTATCACTTGCTGACCATACTTGCAATGTAACACTTGCAGTTACAATTCAATAAACTACTTTTGTTGTGGCTTATACCAGTGATTACTGTATATTAATATATCCAGAGTTAATTATATGAGCCAGAATGCTTCAAAGTACATATGGTGTGTTCTATGATCCTAAACTTTGAAAAAGTGAGAAAAATATGAACCCAAATAACAAGTTAATCTCCAGCTCCTGCAACTGACCTGAGATTTGACTAATAAATGGTAATTGCTTACCATAAATTCTATGACAGGATTTTTCATACAATCATGGAGTCATTTAGGTTGGAAAAGGCCTTTAGGATCATCAAGTCCAACCATCAACATTCCACCAGCGTCATGTTCACCATTAAACCATGTCCATTAGTGTCCTAGCCGTAGGTTTTTTGAACACTTCAAAAGTGGTGGTGACTCCACCACTTCCCTGGGCAGTCTGTTCCAGTGCTTGATAACCCTTGTAGTGAAGAAACTCAATATCCAATCTAAACCTTCCCTGGCAGAACTTGAGGCCATTTCTTCTTGTCCTATCACCTGTTATCTGGGAAATAAAACTGGCCCCCATTTCACTAGAACCTCCTGTCAGGCAGTTGCAGAGAGTGATAGGTCTCCCCTGAGCCTCCCTTTCTCCAGGCTAAACAACCCCAGCTCCCTCAACCACTCCTCATAAAACTTGTGCTTCAGACCCTTCAGCAGCTCCATTGCCATTCTCTGGACATGCTCCAGCCCCTCAATGTCCTTCTTGTATTGAGGGGCCCAGAACTGGACACAGAAATTGAGGTGAGGCCTCACCAGTGCCAAGTACAGGGAAAATCATTGCCCTGGTCCTGATGGCCACACTATTCCTGATACAAGCCAGGCTGTCATTGGCATTTTTGGCCACCTGGGCACAGGCTGGATTATGTTTAGCCACTGTTGACCAGCATCCTCAGGTCCTTTTCTACCAGGCATCTTCCCAGCCACTCTGCCCCCAGCCTGCAGGGCTGTAGTTGTTGTGACCTAAGAGCAGGATGTGTCACTTGGCCTTGTTGAATGTCAGGCTTTTGGTCTCATCCCATTGTTCCAGCCTGTCCAGATCCCTCTGCAGAGCCTTTCTGCCTTCCAGCAGATCAACACTCTCTGGGCCTGGCCACCCAACCTGTTTTTTACCCAGTGAGGTACTGCACATCTCTGGTGGTGTGTTTAGAATGTCAGCACAAGCACTAGATTGTTATGTAAGCAGTGATCAGAACATGTAGGTTGCTAGATTTGAGCACATCATTTGTTTATAGATACAGGATAATTAATTGTGTAGATAAGCACATATTTCCTGCAAGTTTTTGTTATATCAAGGAGCTACTGTTAGGTTTTGTAACATGAAATCAACCTTTTTGGTTTCAGTCTCTGGTGTTCTACTATTTTCAAGGAAGGTGAGGCCTGTTCTAGACTTGTCATGTGCCCACATTGCTGAATAATGTAAATTAACCAGCTTTTCTTTGTCTCCTTTCATGGATTAGTCACAATTTTTTCATAGACTGGCCTCCAGATCCTTCAAACCATCAACTGAAAAACAGAATGCAGGAAATCAGTAATATTGACTCGCAGTCCTAATCTAGGGTCTGCAATATCATTTTATCTGTTTGCCTTACAATTATTGACTTTTTCTATGTATCTAGAATGTTTTTTCCTTTCCTCCATGCAGAGAGTTTATGAGATCAGATTTGTAAATAATTTGAAAGTAAAAAAAGGGTTCTTTAAACCCTTAGAAATGTACCATATCTAATATTTGCACTAATGCCTGCTCTCTGCTATGTGTCAAGTGTCAATAAAAAACAAAAAAATAGACTACTTTTCCTTCTTGAGGAAGCTAAATTTACTGCTATCTGTGATACCAAGAGACTTAAATATATTAAATGATGGCAGTGCTTTGAAGGTGCTAATCTACTGAGGAGGTACTGATGTTAATGTCTTTCTGAGGTACATCATGGTAGATTAACATCAGACATCTGGGAGATGTGTTGATGACACAGCGAGGAAGAAACTATTAGCAGGGACAGTTGTCCTCCAACAACATACATTGAACATTGCTGTGATCTCTGAGGACATACAGAAACGAGACCTGTTTTATTGTTAAAAATAGGCTATAAAATTTCTGTGAGTTTATAAAAAAGCATTTTTTTGTTCCTTAAACAACAGGGTTCAATTGTTTGTATTAAAATGAAACACTGCTGTTAAAAGCCAGCAGGTAGTTTTAATAATGTGCATCAAATCATGTAAATATAAATGGATACCCTAGGGTATGAGCTGTAATCAATTCATCAGAGATTCCTAATAATGAAGCAATTAATTTGATATGGGAAAAGATATCACTTCCCTTCCAGAGCTGACAAGTTGCATTTCAGTTCACTCCCCCCTCACTTCTTCCTTCCCTCCTCTTGGCATAGCTGAGTTTTTACTCACAGCCATATGTGTCAGACTTCCCATCTGTCAATGTTGGTGCTGCCTGAAGAGACACTACACAAACACTCCTGCCTAAGCAGTTTAACTAGAACCAGATGTATGCCATGCACTGTTAAAACTGTATTCAAAACTGTTCGCCTTTTATGTCGTGCTTTTGCAAAGTAACAGTGCCTTTAGGAGGGGAAAAAAACCTAACCCACGCCAACCAACAAACCCAAGCCCCAGCAAGCAGTACAGTTGCAAGATACATCACAGCTCTTGGTAAAGGAAACAAGAACATGGAGGAGAATCTGATCATGAATTTAAGTGGTAATGAGATCATTTCTGTTTCAAAGCTTACACCATGATAACATATAAATCCAGAGACTATTTTCTAAAAATGAGATGTGATAATTGAGCACAAAATGAAGGTGTAAAGAATCAATGCTTATCTTCTGGACAAATACAACTGCCACGTGGAGCTCTGTGTTACGTAGCAAAAGCTGCTATGCTAAAACAACTTGTTGTATCTGTGGTATAGTAGTATATTCAAGTAATCCCCAGCTGAACTGGAAGTAGGCATACCCATGGCCTCAGCCAACCTTTTCTTTATCAGCAGTGAGAGTGACTTTGGCAGGCAAGCTGACTGCAATTGGCTGTGCTCAGCACCTTAGCAGATGTGCTCAGCATGCATTAGGATCAGGCTATTTTGTCTCTGTGAAGCAAAACACTGCTGAAAGCCACTGGAAGTTTTGCTTGACTAAGGTTTCCAAATTGGCCACTGGGTCTGTTTTCACCCCTAAAAAATATGGCATTTTCCCATGTTTTTTTTTTTCCCTTTTAAAATATTCTTAGCCTAGCTAGTATTTTGTGTGCTGAATTGGAAATATCCTGAGTGAAGTATGGCATGTGTTGAATTAGGTTCACCTTTGCAATTGTACGGGTTTAAGAATGATGTAGAATGATTAAGGTGATGTTAGGTGGTGCAGCAGTGGGGGTTTATTTTTCTTGTAAAGGAATGATTATAATATGCTCCCCAAGGAATTTATTTTCTGAGGAATTCTCTTTTAATTCTAGCACCTCACAGACATGTTCCAGCCCTCATGGTGGTAATTATCATAGAATCTCAGAATGTGCTGAGTTAGAAGTGATCCATCAGGATCATCTAGTCCAACTCAGCCCTGTGCAGGACATCCCAAGAGTCACACCATGTGCCCGAGAGCATTGTCCAAACACTTCTTGAACTCTGTCATTCTTGGTGCTGGGACCATATCCCTGGGGAGCCTCTTTACTCACTGGGTGAAGAACCTTTACCTGATATCCAACCTAAACCTCCCCTGACTCAGCTTTATGCCATTTTCTCAGTCATGGTCACAGTTATGGAAAGCTAGAGATTTATACTTGCACAATATTTTTGTAATTTAATCACACACTTAACAATTGTGCTTCTGTGCAGTAATAGAACCTTACAGTTATTAGCAGGATTATTATGTTGGTTAAAACTTACTGGTAGAAGGAGACAGCTCCAAAAAGTACATTTTCAGAAGCACTTCATCTTGTAATGAGTAATGTATAAGGTGTTAAGACCTGAAGTCTCTGAATCCCTCTTGTCATTTGGGAATCCATTATTACTTCTTCACCAAGCAGTATACTGGATTGGTTTTCATTTTGTCTGCCTGAACTAAAACTATGAAAAAAAAGGTAATTGAAAGTGCATTGACAGATGGATTGCCTTTGAATGTTCCCAGATCAAGAGATACAGCCTGTCTCTAGCTAAAAGTAGAAGGAATATTTTCAGCGAAGTTTGGTAATACTTGGAAGAAAATGTCCAACAATTTACTTAGTTAGTAATAACAGTGAGTGAAATACGTGCCAGTAAGAATCAGACTGTAACCTGTATTTATAAAAATCCAAAAAGAATGATTTAACATTTCCTGAATAGCTTTGCTAAATGTCAATATGGGTAGAGGGGACTCCACTCATAATGTCCAGTAGGCTGATCAGATTTCTTGTTACAGCTCTTGAAAGGCTCGTGTCCTTTCCTTACCGCTCAGTTCCAGAGCAGCAGGCCCTGTACCAGTGCTAATGAGGGACAGATTACTGGTTGCAGAAAAATGATCTTCCAGAAGCATCAATTTATCCTTGTGGCTGGATCTGTGAAGCTTTCACTCCCAGCACTCTCTGGAGACTCTTTTCTCTGTGCGTGTCTTTTGAAGGCAAAACTGTTTTTCAGGCCTTCAGCTAGTTTTTTTTTAAAGGGAAGTTGTTTAAATGCTAGATTGTAGATGATAAATAAATAACCCCATTATATCAGACTAAATAAATTGTTGGATATTATGAGAATTTTGTCTTGCCTTGTATATGAACTTTGTTGTACTTGAAAGAGTTTTTATCACAATATGCAAATATTTAAAATCAGATTTTCTGCAAGGTAACGTTGCCTGCATGCACTTATTCCTTGACATCCTTGCATGGAGGACCTAACTTTCCCCTCCATTAATTTTTCTGAATGAATTTACAAGTATTTGTGTTCAGAGGGTTTATTTTTGCCCGTTACCCAAGAGTCTTATCACACAGCTTTAGAGAGCCGTGAGTGCCCTTGCACCCATTACTTTGCTCTCTGAAGATGACTTTATGAATTGAGCTGTACTCTTTGTTCTTTTTCATTGGCTTAGCTGCTTCCTAAAATATTTTATTTTGATTATAATGGATGTTATTTAACTTGGCTATGAACTTAACTAGAAGTGCGGGAATTGGGCTGAGTTCTTTCTACCTCCTGCCTCGTTCCTAATTTTTCAGCTCCTATCTCATGTGGATTTAACACTTTTCTATTACCCTCAGAGGCTGTGAGATGCATTAGTGCGTTAGGGTCATGCAACTACCTACATAAGTGTTAGATAAATCAGAATATGTCTTCACAAAGTCCTCTTATGCCTTATTTGAATTTTGGAAGTGTCGTGAAGGGAGAGAGAGAAGACAGTAGTCAGGAGACAAAATTTTTTTTTACCAGATCTGCCTACAGATTAAGGTGAAACTGATAAAGCAGAAGAATGTCTGTGGATCCAAAAATCTTAACATGGCAGTTTTCAGAATTAGAAATGACAAAGACTTCTTTAGATCCAGGAAGAATCTTTATTTCTTTGGGAATTTTGGATCAGTTTCAGCTATTTTTCCTGGCTTTCTTTATCTAAAGAGATGACTTTCTCATAATTTAAACATAAGATGCCAGAACAATTTTTCTTCAATGATTTCATCTTCAGCAGAAACATTTTTCTGTGGAAACATACCTTCTTGCTTGAAAACTAATAAACAAAATAACTAATCTTTTAAAAAACCCACAGCCCAAAAAGCTCTCAGAACTATTGAGGACTTTTAGGTTTGTACAGATCTAATCAGAGTTGGTTGTTGTTATTTTTACAATATATGACATCCCAGCCTGATATGTGTGGAAATACTTCTCATTTTCCTGATCTTTTTCAAAATCAAGCCCAAGGAAATTATTAAAAAAAAAAAAAAAAAAAACTTTGAGGGAAAATCTCATTCAAAATCACCCTAAATCAGAGCTTTCTGGTTGGGAGTCCTAATGAACTCAATACATTAGAACTCACATCAGGACAGGAAAAAAAAAATTAAAGCTATCTGCAGATACAGCTGGGAGTTTTACCTCAATTTGGCAGGTTAACATCACCCTGTGAATGATAATGGATTCAACCTGAAGCTGGGAAATGCTGTAATCTCTCTTGTGACTGGGAAATCAAGAAGGAAAAACTGCATTGCTGATAAAAAACAGGCAGTGTAACAGCTTTTACCGATGGCAGAAAACTCATTCTCACACCCAGGAGGTGTCTGGGAGCTGACAGCATCTATGTCAGGTCAGGTATTTCACAGTCTTGTGTTTCCTTTTTCTTTATTGTGGTGTTGCTCAGCATTTTGAAAAAAAATCCAGCTACCTATCTCTTGACTAAAGGATATATTAATGGTTAATAAAATCATAAAGGTCATAGGTAGGTAAAATAGTTTCCAACAGAAAGAATACAGAGAATCAGATGATGCAGGTGTAATGTTCATAACAAACTGATAGTAGTTCATTAACTTACACGTAGCTTTTAAGTAACTTCTACAACACTTTGCTTTTTATGGATACTTAGGACTTATGAAAAACAAACAGATAATTTTCTAAAACAAGGAATGTACAATTTTTCTTCCTATGCTGACTAACACATTGCTTCTGGCTCAAGATTTCACTGAGCTGCAAATTGGAAAGTATTTATAGGGAATAGCAATACCTGCTTTCTTTCTTTGTTCCCAAACTCCTGCCTAGCATTTTCTACTGACCACTGCTGGAGACTGAGTGCTGGGATAAGCATGTCTTTGGCTGGATGCTCTTTTACAGCAGTATTGCATCTGTAAGGCTTGAACTCACCAGGCTGTTGGACAGAGGGTTTGGCAAGGTCTACATAAGCATGTAATGCCATGAAGTAGGACAGGATCATTAGACAGGAGCTGAGACCCCTACTTCTATGGTTTTTCTTTGCACTAGATTTAATCTCATCTTCTGGACTGAATCATGATGTGATCATGATGTATTTGACACAGCAGTAGGAAATAGATGGTGGTATGGATGCTATAGATGATGATAGATAGCTTCCAGCTTGATTTCCTGTAGAGGTAATCTAATTTGTGCTCACCCAATCTATCCAGTGTGCTGAACCAATGCACAGCAAGTAGGCAAAGCAAGGGATTTGTTTCAAATTTACACTGGTATTCTGAAACAAGATATTAATGAAACTTAGAACTGCTTTGTCTCGGCTTCTTGCAGAAAGACATTTCTTTCCATTTGTATAGCTGGTAATGACTTCTGTTTCAGAATGACTCTTATATGATATGTGGGGCTGACCTGATGGCACAGCCATACAAGCCCAATACTTAGTTAATTAGCATTATTAATGTGTGTGTTTAATAGGCATGCCTGCAGAAAGAAGATAATTAGCTATGTTGGATAATATTATAGAGCAAGTTTGTATCTAATGTTGCTGAAGTCTGTGCTTTTTCTTGGTAACATAGAAGAGAGTTCAGTACGAAAAAACTCACTGAAGAGTCAAGAACAAATTTAAAAACATGATGATGTTTATGTTTTCTGCCTGTATTTTTGAATTACATTTCTGTCACACAACAGAGAAATAACAGTGGTACAGACACTGCAGACCAGATCGGCAGAATCTCATTTACATTTAGGTGGAACGATTCTGCTGTCCTGAGGCAGTGACATCAAGATCTTCAAGGAGGCACTGAAGTGGAGGAAAAAAATATGAGGCCATGAACTCTGGGGAGACAAGGACCAGAGCAAATTTCCTATGGCTTCTTTGCAGGTAGAAGAGGTTGGAATTTCCATCAACGTTGCAGAGCAGGCTGACTGGTTTGGGAACTGCACCCATAATCAATGCTTGTGGCATTGGGAGGAAGAGTGTGGATGCCACTGCTTTGAGGAGAAGAGCTGGTCGGTTATGTTTTGCCTTTGCCAGCAGCTCCTGGTGAGTTTTTGCAGTCATTAAAGCTGCAAAAAACCAGTATGAAACTGGTCTGTGGGATCTCATCACACTGCAAATAATGGCATCATGCTTATATGGCTGGAAAGAATGAAGGGCCAAAATACTCAGTTGTAACTTCTGTTCTTGTCTTTCTGGTAAACCTTTGTCCTTTTGAAGGAAGGTTTTGGGGAATTTTAATTATGGAAATAGTGGTGTGCAGACATTCTGAGATTTTTTAAAACCTGGAAGGAAACGCTTGTCCTAATTATTTGAAATATTGGGAGTTATTAGGAGAAAAGTGTTGTGCATTTTTTCTACAGAAAATCACACAGCAGAAGCAATAGCTAATGATTTTCATCATCATCAAAAAAAGACAATGTCATGGCATTTGTTTGTCCTTCCACCAATGAGAGCATAAACACAGTCAGATTCAAGCCAGAAATAAGTGCTTTCAATTTGAAAAAACAGTGTAAATATGTGATTAAATTTCAGCCATTCAGATAAAAATTCCATATGCAGAAGGGATTTTCTTTCTTTTATTTTTTATTTTTAATAATGATATTATGTTTCATTCTGAATTTTGAGAGAATCAGAGCTAATTTAAGGAAGACATTTAAGGACTTCTGTGTGACACATCACTACTTGAAATCTTTGGCAGTATATTATGATTTATTTTATGTCATCTTAGATTGTTTGGGTACAAAAAATGCAAATTCCAACTTCTGGTTGTTGTTTTCAGGCTTTTTTTTGGTAATATAAAATAGTGCTAAATTAAACAGAGGGCTAAACATGTGAGATGATAAATCTCACCAATCACTTCAAAAGACTTTCTGCAAAATACTTTTTTTTACATTGAATACATTCACCAATCAAGGTAAATAAAAACCTTCAACAACTAATGAAGTCAGTGAGAGCTGAGAGTTTCCTCTGAAGATACGTCTGGTAAATTTTAGGTTTGAGTTTCCTCTGGAAAATCATCCTACTGTAAGTCTGTGCTACAGCCTTTTTAATGGTTAGTCAAAGACCTAGATCTGACCTTAGATTTAATCAAGGTAGGTGTTAGGGTGTTGATCCATGATTTACAGGAGGTTTATGTTCAGTTTAAGGGGAATAAATGTTCATCAGTTTTAGGGCCTTCAGCTGGATGATGTGAATAAGAATCTTCAGGTACAAAACATTTATTTTTATGTAATAAATCCTTCTATCCTTTATTCAACTGCACAGCCAGAATTTGCAACAACATCCAGCATGTAGCCCTAGAATAACTGGGGTTTCTTTAAACTCAAAACTGACACATATCGCTGGCTTAGCCTAAATAATGCCTTGTTCCTAAGAGCTTTTGCACATTAGACGATTACACTCTAATGATTATAGCTGTACTTTACATACAAATACTGTCATAATGTAGTGGTAAAAGAATAAGTCATGCATATATAAGTTTGAGCTAATTCTAACTTTCAAAAAAATAACCATTTACAAGCTTATTACCTCATTTGATGCAAGAATGACTCTTCTTTTGCAGTAATGCTCCTTTGAATGACGTAAGATAACACCCACACACTCTATTGGGCAAACCCATAGGTAAATTCTGGGGGGTTGGTGTGTGCTTCTGTATGGGTTGTGACCATATAGTAATCTCTTCCTTTTACAATATGTGATAATCAGCTGAACATTTAATGCATAATAGTATTGTGGGTCTGTGTAATGTAGCAGAATGAAATACTTTTGTTTAAATAGGTAATTTTTGGCTTGTTACTGAAATTCACCTTGCTTTTAGAGCGGTCACACATTTCGGGAATGTATTTCTGAAAGTTTGAGCATGACTGAAACTTTGCAACTTTTTGGGGTAAGTATTGTTCTGCTAGGAATTAAATTCTTTTCCATCAGCATTTAAATTATAATAGAAACGAAAACAACAGCAAGTCTAGTCCTTACTGAAGCTTTAACTGCTGTTTCATGGAAGAATGGATTTTAAATATTTAATGCTAATAAATTTTGTGTTTCTCTGTAAAAAGGGCATATTTAATCTAAGCCTGAGGAGAATTTTTAGAAAAATACCAAGAGAATCTTGAAAAATTAATGTTAGAACATGACTGTTAGGAAAAAGGGAGGGAAATGTTTTTTAGAAGTTATTAGAACTGTCTTTTTGCCCCACTCTATTTTTTTTTTTTTTTGGTGAAAATAGTAATTGTATTGGACATGCTGCTATCTGTGTCATGAAAGAGATGAATTTGAGAAATATGGGAATCAATTTGGCTGAACTAGAGGTGTTGAAATGGCTCCCAAGTCTATTAAAACTTTCCGCATTTCCAAACTAATAGTTGACATCACCTGTCCCATCCCAACAGAGCCTGTCAAGAGGAATGAGAGCTGGTGTAATATGACAGCTGCTTTTAAGTAAGTGAGAGAAAGTGCTGCTGCTATTGCTCCCCTTGATTGCAGAAGATGGGACACAATGGGCTGCATGGAGTACAAGAAAGGGCCTTTTCTGAAGAGAAACAATTAAGGAGACAGGAGTGAACTGGCTGCAGGCATTTCACGTTTAGTGGTCTAGGAAAGAACTGGTAACATGATAATGGTGAGGAGAAAGGAAGAAAAGAATGAAAAGAGGAAAAGGGTATGTAAAAACTGTAAAGAGAGAATAGCAATGATACACAAATACAATAAGAAGACATTAACCTCAAGGTGTTACCTCTGATTAATGAGAACCACACCGCTGGAAGCTGAGAGGATACATGTGGTAATATACATCACCATGTGCTATATACATTCCTTTCTATGCTTTTCTTGCAGTTTTTGGTCCTAGCTGTAGTTGGAATAGGGCACAGAAATAGATGGCTTCATGTGATGACCCAGGAAGGGCATTCTTTTATTCTTTCTATGTTTTGCCATAGTAGTGAGGAGACAGAAACCTGAAAACAAACAACAAAAAAAGGAGACAGCCTTATCATGAGCCAAATGCATCCTTAAAATTCAATTTCACGTTTGCTGCCTGAGGATGTGATTTGGAAACTGGCCAAAGAAATAGGAATCTCTTTCTGGCAAGTCTGAGTTTAGCTCTGGTCTAGCCTCAGGCAAATTATATCATCTTGCTACATGAATGACAAACACAGAACAAAAAATACAGGCCAGTCTCACCCAAGATACTGAGGGGGTGCTTATATCAATGGTTATGTGAAAGGGTATGTTGCATGCAGTATAAAAGTTATTACCATGATTCCATTATTCTCAGCTGAACTCCTGACGAAACTGTGATATGCTGGTGGGAAGGCTTCTGGAAGTCTGCTATTAAGGTCTTCCTGCCACCAAAGTGAAAGCAAGGTGCCATTGTGTCAACTGGAGTTCAACTGTCTGCATTTGTATTGTCAAATTTTTTCTTGGCCTTAGTTTAAAGTATTTCTGGAGTTCATTTCTCTTTGCTGTCAAACCAAATAGCATTGAAGGTAAGGAGTTTAAAATAAATTTCATTGGGAGGAGATGTGTCTATTCTTATACTGTCTTTTACAAATATCTTTATGCACAGGCATCTTTATATTCTTGCATCTGTGAGTAATGTAAATTGTTTAATGTATAGAACGTTCACCTGCACGCATGACATATTTTAAGCAAATGAGATTATAAATGTCATGTACATGTACACACACACACATGCTAATAAAAGTTTGTGTTCATTTGTGGAAGAATGTGTTTCCAGCCTCTACCACCTTGTGGTATCCTACTAAGTTACTGCTCTGGGTAAGTGCTGCACCTGGGGAGGACGAGCCCCAGACACCAGTGAATGCTGGGGCTCACTTCCCGGCACGCAGCTTTGCATGAAAGGACCTGAGGACACCAACCTGGACATGAGCCAGCAACACGCCCTGGCATCAAAGAAGGCATTGGCCATTCTGGGCTGTATGAGAAGTGTTGCCAGCAGGTTGAGGGTGCTGGTCCTTCCGCTCTGTTCAGCACTGGTGAGGTCACACCTGGAGTTCTGTGTCCGGTTCTGAGCTCCCCAGTACAAAAGAGATAGGGACATGCTGGAAAGAATTTGTGGAAGGCCACCAAGATGATTAAGGGTCTGGAGCATCTCATAGAAACAAAGGCTGCAAGAGCCGTGACTGTTCAACCCGCAGCAGGGAAGGATTAGGGGAAAATTTTTAGGAATGTCTGAAGAGAGAGTGCAAGGAGGATGGAGCCAGGCTCTTTTCAGTGAGTGCCCAGTGACAGGACCAGAGGCAATGGGCACAAACTGAAACACAAGAGCTTCTCTCTTGACAGTAGCGACTTTTACACTGTGAGAGTGATTGAGCACTTGCACGGGTTGCCCAGGAGACTTGTGGAGTCTCCGTCCTTGGAAAAATTGAAAAGCCATCTGAACACGGTCTTGGGCAACCAGCTCATCAGTCTGTCCAGTCATAGTAAAGCATGTTTAATTAGTGAAAAAGGAGAGCTTATGAATAAAAATAGGTTGCCTTTGATTATTTGGAACAGTGCTCATATTTCTTCTTCAAAAGGAAGATATGCACACACTCATGGCTTCTCTCATTACTGTGGGACAGAAGAACACAAAGGAAATAACTTATGGTCGTGTACCACAATAAAGATAACCCCTGATTTTTATAAGGCTAAATTGGCAATTTACTACAGTGGAAAAGAAGAAATGAAATTTTCTGTAAGCTTAATTCAAGGAACTGAAAAGAATGCAAGTCATAAAAACAAATTTATTTTTGAACAGGTATAAAAATTCTATAGATGATTTTACATTTAAGGAGAATGAACCAATCTGAGGACTCCTCATTAACTTTCAAGGACCATTTGGCAGGTAATGGAAGTCATCCACTAAAACATTTATTCTTTTTGTCTTATAGACACACATGCCTATCTCTGAACAACACAATTCACTGTAGGAGGAAAAAGCTGTCTCTTTTGCATAGAAGCCAGGAAGAAAAGCAGCAGAGAAATAAGACAGGGAGAGGAATAAAATTAAGGCTAGAAAGAGAATATATAGAGTAAGCAGGAAAGAAAACAAATAAATTCATTTGCCACAAAGAACAAGAAAAATTAAAAACTACTGGAGGTGTACACTTTTGACCTGGAAAAAACCCATGAAGATGTAATTAGAAATTTACAGCCTTCCCTTAAAAAATATTCATCTTTTATTTTATTGCAAATCCTGTAGCGATATGTAGCTAATATTTTGTGTGGAACTATGGAAAACTTGGTACTGGTTTGTGTCTCTCATTTGTCTCCCTCTGCCCTGCAAAGACTTCGCATCCTTTTGCTGTGGAAAGGACAAGCCTGTGAGTCTGTGATTTACTAAAGCTGACATTGCAATGATTGGGAGACTTTTCAGTGGAAAGAAGTGGGTGCTGCCGTTTCATGTCTTGAAAATATAAATGAAGTAAAGTGGGAAACCTGACTTGAGAATTGAATATATATTGAGAATTTATACTTTGAAATATATGGACATAAGAATTGGTTTATTTTTTGTAAAGAAATTCAAAATTCTTTATGTATCAAAAAAAAGTTACAGAAAAGGGGTTTTATTATATTTTTTTTTTTACTATACACAACATTGTTCATTACCTGGTGACACATTGTTTTACTCAATGAAAAGCTATACAGTGGTTTAGCTTCTGCATTTTTTCTGATGCCCCTGATTTCACCAACTCCTCGTGCTGGACAGCACACTTTAGTTTCAACACACATTGAGAAACTGGAAGAAAATATAAAAGAGTGTGTGTCTAACTCTTTGAGATGTTATGAAACTGTACTGCATATTCACAGAGAATGGGTATACACACCACTTATCTTCAATTTTCTGTTAGAATCTGTTCAAGAAGTATTGTTTCTATTTATTTTCATTATTTTCCATCATCACCCATGCAAACCAGTCTACAGCTAGAGATTACAATTTGTAGAACAATCAACAGAAAGGGAAATTGGTCATCTTGTGGATTTATTCCTATTGCAATGTATTTACATCATAGGTATGGAAAGTGGAAATGAGTCAGTCAGTCTACAGACACACTGAATGCTCTCAAGTACCTGCACTTGACTTCAAGTTTTCCTGCCGAGATTCTGTTTTCTTAGATAATTGACCTAAAGTGCCCTAGCCTCTCTTAACGAAGGAACCAGAAACAGAAGCTACTCTTCCTGTTCATCATGTGCCTCAGTTTGCCTTCCTGCCTGGTCCTCTCCCCCCCTGACACCTCTTCCCTTTGCAGGCTGTTTCCCCAAGTGCCAGAGGAGATCAGCAGAGGAGGAGCATCAGCAGCACTGAATAATGATTTCCTTGGCCTTTTGCCTGTCTCTAAAACAGTTCATGGTCTTAAGTTGCAGGATGAACTTCATAATTGACACATATTCTTTGGAGAAGGCAAACATTCAACCTACAGCAAATACTGCCTATGCAGTTGCACTGAAGTGAAAATATGATCTGGAATGATACAGGTTTGATAAGTTTAAGTAAATGAGGATATTGTCTCTGATATTTTCTGTAAACTGCCTTTCCTCTCCAGAAAGAGAAAGAAACAGGTTATTTGCTCTTGTAACTCACCATAATAAGGGTGTTATCTGACTGGGAAAAATGGAGGAAAGGTGATTTAAGCCTTGTCTGTATCTTTGTGTGCTGGGCAGAGGAATCCTCGGGAAATAATCTACAAAGTAGAAATAAGAGACCTATTATGAATGGGTTTAGCAAGAATCTACTGTTTACTGTTCTGTGTAACTATCTCTCTTCAGGCTGCCTCTTGGAGTCTCACACCTGCCTGTTAAACACTGGAAAACTATTTAAAATTAAATAACTTGCTGTATGCCACAAATCAAGTACAATAATATCTCCTGTCTTTGGAAAGGAACTCAAAAAGTTTTTTATTTCATCCTCATGCTTTCACATAGAAATAAAGGCAGGCAATTGTTAATTCTAAAGAAACTATTGGAAGACAAGGGTAAACTCAGAACTTCATTATTTAGTCCAAGTGTATCAAATACACAGAGTAGTCACCAGAAAAAAAAAAAATCTGTTGAATGGGTTAGAGATGGGAGTTCTAATTTTTTTTCTTCTTTTGTTAAGACCCGCTACAACTTATTTTTTTACAAAATATGATGGGGATATGAGTGAATGCAAATAGTACATAATGTTCCACTTAAGTAAAAAGCAATTCAACTAATTAATGTTTAGTGACTTGGAAGGTTTATTTAATAAGACATAAGAACTTGTATGATGCAGAATTCTATGTCTTTAAAAATCCCTTCATGTATGTCCTGTACTTTGTACTCTCAGAGAATAAGATTTGCATGATGAATGCAGAGGGTACATTTGAATTGCAGTAACATCTCAATATCTCATTTCTGTTGGAGTAAATGATAGTTAAATCACATTCATAAAGTGTGTCCAGTTCTAGCAAACACCAATTTCATGGTAATAAACAGCCACAGTACCTCTCAAGCAATAGGCAATGGGTTAGTTTGGCTCTTTTATATTTATATATCATTGCTTTTGATTCCCTCAGGAGTTCAAAATTTATGCAAAGAGTAACATTCTTCTTTTCATGGTTTCTCCTGATGCTCTTATAAATTTTGTGTTTGTACAATTTCAAAAGTATATTGGTTCTGAAAGTTTTGGTCTACTTTAATAAAAGCTAAATGAGCCCAGCCCAGGCTGTATAAGCCTCATAAAATTAGATGATCCTTTTACCAAATGCTTTTGTGACTCTGAATTTATTCAGTGCTGGTACTTGGAGTGTCATTTAACTACCTTATAGTTCCTGGCCCACTCAATCTGATATACATTTAAAACTAGGTTGATGGGATTTAATGCTTTAACTCATCCAATGTGTATTTTTATTGTTGTTGGAAATGGATGTATTGACACTTCCATGAGCAAATGCTTTCTATTTTTTTTTTTTTTTTTTTTTTACTTCAAGAAAATTGGAAACAAAATGTATGATTTATAGAATTTTTTAATACTTTTAAAATAGAATTGTATTCTTTTCAGCCCCACCCTACATGTTTCACACAGCATTGACTTGTCTAATAAATTAAGGCCCAATCCCAAATCTGTTGACATTTTTCTTGTATGCTTCTTAAATGGGTGCTGTATGAGGATTCTGACGTGTACTGATCCAGATGTGCAAGCAGATGTATTTGCTTAGATCTATATGGAGAAATTTATGACATTACTCATCACAATCTGAGCTTTTTAGTAACAGAGCATGGCCCTCTTTCAATCTGACAGACTGCACAAGGGAGAGACAATAGGAATAAAGAAACACATTTTGTAGTGGTATTTCTGTCTTTGTAACAGGCAAAATTACCAGGCACAATGCAGGTGTGTTACCTCTTACTGTGTTAAGGAAAGCAGAGAAATACTTTTGATTAACTACTTTTTTGTTCTCCTGGTGACACGACTGCTGAGTGCAGACATGGCAGACACATCATGGACGTAGAGAAATTCAGTGGGTCAAGGTGGGCTCGTCATGTATAGCTGGGTACTGTCCTCAGCTGTCCTACTGTCTCCTGCCACCTCCTGTCTGCCTCTTCAGTGGTTGTTCTTCCTCTTGATGCTTTTAATGTCTTGTTGTCATGACTTGACAGTTTCCGATGAGACCACAGGAAAGAGGATGCACATTTTAAACAGTAGGATACCGGGAGAGGAAGAGTTAAGGCTTTTAAAAAAGCAGGTTTTTGAATTAAAACCTCTAATTTGCTATGATTTTAGGTAGAAATTTAAGCATACATGAGAAGAACCATCAGTTCCATGTATTATAAGAAGAGCGAGGCAGGTAGAATTATCTGTGTGCTTTAAACAATTGTTCAATGTGAAAATATTCTCCTATGCAAAGATATGTATAGCTTGAATTCCTTTCTTTTTAATTTTTCAAATTTCAGAGATGTTGGAGTTGGTTGGTTTTCTGGTGTTATGGGTTTTTTTCTTTGCTTGTGTTTTTCTGTTTGGTTTTTTTTTTAAACTTGGGACAGCCAATTCACGTATGATAAAGTGAGTATGTATAGGAATTCATTCATGCCTGTTAGATATTTTCAGAATTATGGGACTATAAAATAACCTGAATAATTTTCTATGGATTTTTATCTTAAATTAGTGTGTAATGTTTTTATTCAAAGAAGAGGGTTGGCTGAATGCATGGTTCATTTTTTCACTGGTGCACTGAGCTTTTGGCTGCAAACTGAATTACTTATTCATTGTGATATTTTTCCATTGCTTTCTGAGCAATTTTGTTCTTGACCAAGTTTTTATGATACTGTGTGTTATCTTTATCAGCATCCTAGGAAATGCTGACATTTGTTCCCTCCCAGATATAGGTTTTCAGAACTCGCTCTCTATCTGTAATTGATTTATGAATTACCAACCCTCTTGTAGCATCTTCAGTGTTGCCCTCTGCTCCAAGTTTTGATGAGAATGTTTTTTAGTGTTTTTACCATAAATGACTTTATTGTTATGGGCACTCTTGTACATGCGCTCTTGTACATTATTAAAGGGGGTGAAACAACTCCATGAAGTTTCATAAGCAACCGGCCATCATATACAAATTTAACTGGCAGATTTTCCCATACTGTACATGTAAACAAGGTGTATGAGCAACCCTGCCGATTATCAACGGGAAAA
>NW_008239054.1:1497942-1505957 GCF_000691975.1 Corvus brachyrhynchos | reverse complement strand
TGTGCTTTTTTGTCCTCTTGCTTTGTGATGCTTTGAGCTTTCTTAATTGATGGAGATGTCAGTGAAACTGGCCAGACTGCTCCTCTGTCTGTTGTTTAAAGAAGGAGATTTATTTCTTTGCTCCAAAAGGTGAAAGGATGCAAACGTAAGGGCACACCTGTGTTCTATGAAGATATTTGTATAGTCAGACCATAGTGTCTCGACATGTGGTGCATATTGCACTTACATAGCAGTAATGAAGAACAGAAGCTGAAAATCTGGTGTTTCTTTTGTCTTGGTTGTATTTTTGTCCCAGCTGTAACTAGGTAGGATTGTGTTTGCTTTTCAGTGCTTGCATTATCAGACCTATTGCAAACAAATCTTTCTTTTGTTTCTTTTCTTACTACTCCTAGAAGCTTGTATTTTCTGCTCTCTCTTTACCCTATGTTGTCTCTTCTAGGAACACCACAGAAACCCCCCCAGATTATAGTTTTCTTTATGCCTTTCAAAGGTTACAATTCAGCTGTCATTCTTTGCCCAGTTTCCTAGTGTCTTTAAATCCAAATTCTCTGAGTCTGCCATGGATGTGAAAGGGTGTGAATTATGATGCAATAGAACACTTATGAAGTATGAGGCTAGAAGTCAAGTACCATTAAAGGCAAAAATGTGTGAATTGTTGTGCCATAAGTCACTTAATAAAATATTGCATGATTCTAAGTTGGCCTGATGCAATTCTTTACTTAAAAAAAAAACCCCAAACAACAAACCCAAACCATAAAGAAAGTTCAGGAATAATTTATTTTAAATTATTTGAAAATGACTTTATTGAATAAAAATTAAATGGGTTAAATTTATGATATAAATGTACTCTATTTTAGGTTAACACTAAAAAGTCTACAAATGGATTAGTTGAAAAGGAGTATAGCTGTGTATTTTTAAAGCTAATAGAATCACTGTGTTGAGCAGGATGAGTGTCATGGAATGATTTGGGTGGGAAGGCACCTTAAAGATCATCCAGTTTCATTTCTCCTGCCATGGGGACACCTTCCACTAAAGCAGGCAGCTCAAAGAAAGCCCCATCCAACCTGACCTTGAAACTTTCAAGGCTGGGGCATCCACAGCCTCTCTGGAAAACCTGTTCCAGTGCCTCACTACTCTCACAGTAAAGAGTATCTTCTTCGTATCTAATCCATACCTATCCTCTTTCAGTTTGAAGCCATTCCTCATTTTCCTATCACTACATTCTGTTGAAAAAAGTCCCTCTCTGGCTTTTGTGAAGACCTTCTGTAGGCACTAGTAGGCTGCTATAAGGTCTTCACAAAGCCTTCCCTAAACTCTTTCCAAATTGCTCCCTTTTTTCTCACAAGCAGAAGTATATGAGGATTGTGAGCATCTAGGCTGATATAAGTAGTAAAGACAATAGATCCTGCAGTCTTTTTTTACCATTTCTTCTTGCAGTGGCTGTTCAGAAGTTGATCAAAATGACTTTACAGTACAGAAGTGTATGGTAATTTTCTATCAGGAAAGCATTATTCTAAAGAAAAATATTTAGAGCTCTGTAAGAGCTAAACCAAGGTGAGTTGTTTTTCAGTTCTCAAATGCTTTGCACTTTAATATTAGAACTTGGGCCCTTTTTGTGTGAGATCCACACATATGTGTGAAGCCAAAAGGTGTTGACCTGTGCTGCTCTTGGAATGGGAGCATTTACATTCATAGTGAACGTCATCCAGTTGCTGACATCCAGTAGATGGTGGAAGCATGATTAATAGTCAGTTTCTCCATCTGAAATAGAGAAATCTTTATTTTCACCTTTTTTCCTTTATCTTAAGAAAAAAAGTAATCAAAATTTAAAAAACTCTATTTGGAGGTGTGATACCCAAGATTCATTTCCATGAAGGTGCTTCCTGAAATTTAAAGTTCTATTTAAGTAGTATCCTTCCCCTTCTGACATTTGGATTTAGATTAAAATGGTTCCAAAGCTTGTCTAAAAGCTTGTCAAATGTTCACACCATAGAAGTAAGGGGATATTGTCACATTACAACTAGTTGTTCTGATTTTGCCTGCCAGCCTGTGACAAGGTCAAAGCACAGCACAAAAATCTGAGTTACAGTTAGAAACAAGATATAATAAATTTCTCAATAAAGCTGCCTGAATTTGAAACAAATGGAGAAAATAGATTTTTTTTCATAGCTCTGGCAAAGTAGACAATGGTTATTGCATTGTCCCACCACTGGAGGCAGATTCTGAGAGATGCCATGCACTTAGTATTCCAAGATACTTGAATGTCCTTTGGAATTTTTTTCAGATGTTTTCAATGTCTGTCCCATGGATGTATTTTCTGGTCAATAGATTTTATCTAATTACTGAGTGTGAAGATATAATTTCTTGTGGTGGGCTTTTAAATGATACAGTTCCACAGCTATTGTCACTACAAATTTTTATAAACATGCCTTCAGTGCTGCAGATATAACACATATGTTGGGCTGTTTCTTATTTTTTCTTTTTCTTTGCTTTTTGCTCTGTGCTTCTGAACACTCATTTTCATTTTGGAAAGGTATTGTGTTGGTACACCTGGTGAGTTTTCACTGATGACTCCTTTTATGCGTATAAATGCAATTGCATTGTCAGCTCGGAACTGAGCTTTAGGAAAAAAAGGGGCAAAGCTGGAGAAGGGCAGAAGTACCCAGAAACTTAAAGATGGAGGTGAGGTTTTAATGGAATTTCAAAATGGACTGATTTAGTTCAGATCTTGCTGTTGAGACATTTAAAGGGATTAACACAACTGGCCTATTAGATTAGTTATTTATAACATCTTCAAATTATATTTTGCCATGTGTGAATTTTCTGCTGTCTTATTATAAGAATTCACTTGGCAGTATGCTTGTTTTTTACTGTGGAACCTATATTCTTTTTTTTTGTTCATTAGTCAGCCTTTCTGGATTCAGGAATTTGTCCTGAATTCCCTGACAGAATTCACTATCAACAGAATACCTGGTTTTTTGGTTGCTTGTTAGAGAACTATTGACAGCAGACGAGACAATAGATGTGTGCACATACAGAAAGAAGATCTGTGTAAGATTTGTCTTCTCAGACACCGGGTTAGAGAACAAACACCCAATCAGAGATTGCAATTCTCTAGTGGTTGCTCTTATACTTTAGAGAAATAACCAACTGGCTGACAGTTCAGATGGACACAAAGCACATTCAATTTTGATCTGTGTATGGCAAATTTGAGTTGCAGGATGTGTGTTGGGTTTCTGGATAAATGAGTGATGTTTTTGATTCCTACTGTTGAAACACAGCCCTGGTATTTTAAGCTCAGCTTGTAAGAAGACCACTTACTTTCATGGGGATATTCATTAGGGACATTTTCTTCCTCTCTCTCTCTTTCTCTCTCTTTCTCTACCTCTTTAGAGAGTGAAATAAAGAATGGTTTGGCATTAAAAGCAGGCTGTTTGTGAATCAGACACCTGAATAATGATCCTGAAGTTGTTATTTTTATACAAATATGGCTATTAGGATGAGGATGAATGTACAAATTAATGAAGCCTGATATAGGAATAAGAATTAGTTAATCCAGCAAAAGCTGCAAATGGTATTTTTAATCTTTCAAAGGAACTGCAGGTAATTTTTTAAATTGTTTTCTCTATCTTACTTTTTCACACTTCTTCAAACTCTTTAGAGAACAATTTGGCTCTTAATGTCCAGTTGAGGAAGCATAGAATAAAACAATTCAGTAAAATCCAAGTGTCTTACAGTCTATATAAACTAACTAAAATTGTGATTGTAATAAATTGTGGTACATCAGTCAGCTCCAGATCTAATCTTGTAGCTTTTAACATTAGTTGCTGGTGATAAAAGTTACTGTCTGTGGCCTAAGCCAAATGGGAAGAATTCATACATCTGTTTCTTCAATACAGATTCCTCAGTGTGAGCCTTCTGTTCCTTTCAGGTGATAAAGGATTCCCTTGAAAAGCATGCAAAATTTATCTACCAGCAGAGTTAGTGAGAATGTTTCTTTTAACAACTGAGGGAATAGTACTGAGAACATCTGTCCTTGTTTCAGCTAGGGTAGAGTTAATTGCTTTTCAATAGCTGTTACAGTGCTGTTTTTTGGATTTGGAATGACGATGGTGTTGATAACACACTGATGTTTTGGTTTTTCTGTTGTGTTTATCCTAAGACAAGAACTCTTTTTTTGCTTTGTCTCATACTCTGTCGGTGAGGAGGTTTACCAAACAAAAAGCAAACTGTGAGGGAGCATAGCTGGGACAGGTGAACTGAACTGACCAAAGGGATGTTCCACACCACAGAATGTCATGCCCTATGAAGAATGCAGTATATAAACTAGGGGGAATTACCTGGAAGGGTGGCCAATCTGGGTTCAGGAAGGGAGGTCTGGCATCAGTCAGTGGGTGGTAAGCAATTGCATTGTGTACCACTCATTTTGGGTTTTTTTCATTATCATTATTAGTATTATTTTTACCATTGTTATTGTATTTTACTCTGTTCTTTTCTCAACATACAAGTTTTACTTTGATTCTCCTCCCCACTCCACCAGGCTGGGGTTGATAAGAGGGGAGGTTGAGCAAGCGGCTGCGTGGTGTTTCATCTCCAGCTGGTCTTAAAACCATGACAGCACCTTAAATTCCTTCCTTAAATTCTATTTCATAGACTTCTGATCATTATTTCATTTTCTCTCAATTTCAAAAGGATCTAAGAAGATCAAAAAAAGTCTGTCTGTACTTACCCTGGTGTTAAATTTTTAGTGATTTCTTCTGCAGGCTGCTGTTTATTGGAGCCCCTTGTGAAGGTAAAATCACTTGAGAAACATATATGAAGATGGCAATAGTAATGGTGTGCTGTTCTTCTTGAGATATCTGTTTTTACAGCATGTGCTAGTCCACTTGGCTCTCATTTAACCCACATTTTCTTGTCTACCCAGAAAGGATGATGATTATTCAATACTCTTTACTGGAACTACAAAATCAGTATTTAAAATATATTGGTCTTGAATTAGTTACAAGCTTGAATGATGTAGCCTAGCAATTAGTTAACTTTTTTTTTAGTGAAGCAAACTCTTTGTGGTGAATTAGTTAATTGTGTAACATACCATTCATATACTCCTTATGATGCATTTTCAGTCAGGTTCTGACAAGGACTCCTGCTGGAACAGATTTTATTTAGTTCTCCCTTTCCTACTTAACAAAAATATGAGTTCTTTTGAATGTTAAAATACTGTTATTGCACAGTAAAGGTGCCCCACTTTAGCTGTTTGGAATAGGAGATAATGATAGCAGACTCTCATGATGTTTTAGCAAAGATTGGTACTTTCAGCTCAACTTTAAAGTATGTATTTGATTCAAAAACTGATTCTTAAGTATCCCTGTCTTTCTTAACAGACTGGGTATGTGTGCATGTGCATGCATGTTTTGTTTTAAGAGCTGTATTTTTTTCTTTGGTATTCTTTTTCCTTCAGATGTAGATTAGGGATGTTTAAATATAATACTTTGAGGTTAAAAAATGGGCAGATATTGTAGTTGGAAATTTTATTTAATATATTCATTTCAGTGTCCCCTTGTTTAATGCCTGTTTTCATATCTGAATTGATGTGATAAGATTTATCACAGGAAAAAACATCAACTGCTTTTAGTTGAGTGGGCTCATAACTACCTTTGCTACAGTGGTTCTGCAGAGGTCAAACTGTAGCACGATGGCACAGCACACGTTTCATTACTCAAAGTTCTTGTTGAGGGGCTTGATGTCAGGCAGTTGTGATTGCTTGAATACTTTTCCTAGATGGACCACTATGCTGCCAGAAAACCAGTACATTTTCTTGTTTCTAAGTATAGCACACATATATTTGTAGTAGATATGAGGAATACTGGGTAAAAACCTGACTGATCACATTTGAGACCAGTGGGTTAAAACTAATATAGGTGCTAAGCTGAGCAGGAGAACAGAAAGGCAGTTCTGCTATGGAAGGATGTGAGAAAAATCTGGCTTGCATCTACTGGAATAAAGATGAAGAAAATGTATGTTGAATATCCTGAATTGTTCAGTGCACCAAATACTGAGGAAGAAGAATTCCTTAGGCAAAATAAAAAACTTAGGAGATAAATAGATATAAATTAAGCATTAATATGTTTTAAGCTGAAAACTGGGAGAAGAAATATGGCGGTAAAACAAAAATAATAATTGTGGAAAGTGAATTAGGTATGAGTATCTGACATGATTTCTAAAATTTCATTGGAATGAGTTTTGGTATGCCTTTCCATTTTGACTGTCTGAAAATATCAGCTTTGTTGAGAAGCTCTTCTATGTCTCTCCTGAACTCATACAGAACATACAGGATTCATACAGAACTCATACAGAAAATAATACATAGAATACTGGACTCTCTGGAGGCTCTGCAAATATTAATGTGAACAGAATCTCAATGATACACACACTTCCAGCAGTGAATTGTTTGCATCTTATGTCTTGCTTTGTAATAACTTCGTATGACACCTAGGAAGAAATTTAGCAATAAATAAAAAATGGCATGAAAAATCACTACAAAGGAGCAAAATGTCATGGAAAGGATATTCAGCTGAATGAATGGATAAGCAAAAAATTTTGCTGGTGAGTGAAAGACTTTGATTATGAAGTCACAAATAAAGTTTTAAAGGAGACCTCTTCCATTGCTTAGGCAGTGCTTAATTGGTTTTTCTCAAAGCAACAAATTTACAGCCTGGATTTATTGGAGTATTGATGTGGCTTCCTGCAAAGGAAGTTTGTCTTAGGTGAGATAAACGACATAGACTAAAAATGGGCTCCTTCTAAATGTAGTGTTCCAGTAATTTAAAAATGATTGTGTATTTTGCCATGCGGGAACAGGCAGAAGCAGGGACTGTGATGAGGATTATTGATTGCTGCAGGAGTGAGTACTTCCTAAACAATTGTATCAGTGGAAAAAAAAATAAATCAATCAAACATGTTGAGAATTTTCAAAGAAAAATACCATCTCTTATTCAAAATATTAGCAAGTTCCGTCAACTTGAAGGATGGCACCTGCACACACAAGTGTTGCTTTTCATGCAGAGCATTTGGTGTAATACGGCTCTTTGGTTATAGTACTGCATAGCAGTGATACTGACGTCATGTAATACTGAACAGTTAAGTATTCCTAAATGCTTTCTGTCACAAGTCCTTTCATTTACCCCCTAAAGGCATAAAAAAGCCAAAAGTAAAAACTAAGTCTTTCCCCATGTTTTATAATGACTTTCACGTGGGTTTTTCTTTTTAAATACTTATTTCTGATACAATCTAAGAATTGCAACCATTTACTTTATACTGGGACATTAGATGACCTGAAACCATGGATTGGCTGAGAATATGATTTTGTTTCAAAGTCAAACTATTCCCTTTTGGGTTTCATACTCTTCTGTTATCTTAGACTCCTTCCCTTCCTTTTAGGTTTTGTCTTCTGTCTCCTCTTAATTTTTTTCCTCCTAACTGTGAACTGGTGGTTTTTAGTGCTTGGGGTTTTTTTTAAAGTATTATTCATGGCCTTCTGACTATACAATTTAATAATTTTGAAATCTGTCTACTCTGTTCTTAATTTCATCTTTTATAAGCTTCCTGATACCTTCTCTTTTATTCCTGATATCTCTTGGTAGTATCTCTTTTTTTTGACTGACTCATGATATCCTAACAAGGTTGAGTGGTGTTTTCCAAGAGAATAGTTTTAGTCAGTGAAAAATGCAGTTTTAGTCAATACAAAACTTTTGAGGCTGTTGCAAAATTGGGTGAATACTTTAGGACCTTTAATTTAAAAAGTGGTTCCTCAACAACATTTGTTGAAATATATCCAAATTATTTCTCTGGATTCATCGGAGATGTAACAGCATGTATACAAAGAGCTTAAGGAACAATCCGATCCTTTTCAGAAGCTTAGTGGAGTCACTGAATTTACTAATTCTTCCAGGTCTAAGAAGATGGATAAAAATTAAGAAAGAGAGCTTTGAATGGATTTTTCCTATTCTTTCCTGCTG
>NW_008239054.1:1478873-1497630 GCF_000691975.1 Corvus brachyrhynchos | reverse complement strand
AGGTATACCTCTTTGTCCACCTAGTGCTCCATTTCAACCAAAAAACTTGAAAATGTGATGAAATAATTTTTCTCTAAATTTAGTGAAACTTATGGTTCCAAATGCAAAGTATTATGTCAAATCATACTTTTGGTTGTGCCTGAAACACATTTTCAGTACTTTGGCCATTAAATAATAAAAATCAGTCATCCATTGAGCATAATCTAGACCCAAAAGATCAGACCTGTCATCATCTTTGTCAAATTCTTCAGGTGATTATGTCAGCAGCAGCTCTGTTGGCTTCATTAGAGCTATCTTTATGAAGGTAAAAGTTCCCAGTCTTCTCAAAAGAAAAATGAAGAATAGTTGGCATTATTAGTATAATAGTAGATTTTTATTTAGACATCCATCAATCACAAAAACAGTGAGAAATTCATATTTAATAATTAGCCTCAGATGAGCAAAGTGCTAAGCGCTCACCCTTTTCATTGTTAATTGTAAAAATTTTGTGTTCTTATCAATTCTTTTAATGAAGAAACAAAACAAGGAAGGCAGACTTTGTGGTGGGTGGATGACACTGAGTCAGACGTGGATCTTCCAGTACCATTAAAAACTTGCAGATTGTGGATTTCAAAACCGGTGTAAGCCTCATTTTTTACACTGGAACATATTGCATGTTATATATTTGCTCAGTTATTGTTAGTTTAGTTAGGTGGACTCTGCTTGACACAAGAAGAATCATGATCGGTGTTCTATTTAGAAGTCCTTGTAAAGTGGCATACATCAATAAATATTTTTAAACTGATCATACATCATCATACACATGCGCAATTATTTGATCTAATGGACTGTGCTCACTGTCAGCTAGGTCCATATGTGTAAGAATGATGCAGAATTTTTAGCCTTAGGGTTTATTTTTAATTCTGAAGAGTTAAGTCTCTAAATAAAATGAAATAATTTATAGATTCTTTTTAAATATTCTGAATGGCACTATCATCTTCTAATCAATGTCTCTGATAATAGATGGTTCTACATTAAGTAAGCTAGCTTAAAAATGGCTCACACATTTGTTTTTTCATCATATAACCGACACTTTCTGAAGAAATGTCTGTTGCCATGTTGCTAAGTTTCCCTTTTCAATTATTTTTGTTCAATCTCTGTTCAGAGACAGGGCTTGTCAAGTTATAGAAGCAGAGAAGTAGTATGCAAAATAATTAACAAGGTGATGCATGCACATATGGCAAGTTCCATGTTCACCCTCAACTCTTTCCTATCCTTCCCTTTTTTTTCCTCCTTCAGCAATGGTTTCATTTCAGCAAGTGGAATTTCCATCAATTCTCCCTGCTATAAGAGGGTTTTGGATTAAAACTCCATGTAAGATTTAATTGCTATTTCTTAGAAGGGACACCTGAATTGGCACATGGAATATGAGTGTTCCGTTTGAAATATGCCAGACTCGTACAGTTCAACACCTGAAATTGAGCATTTAAGAACTACTATCCTACACATTCTATTCTGTATTTTAAGTATTTTGCTTTCATATATACAGATGATAGTACCATGCATATGCAGTCAGCTCACATTCTGGAGAATACTTTGTTAGCTAATTCAGTTTAGGTCAAATTTATAGGCAAGATCCAAGTAAAAAAAGAGCTTAAATGAAGGTTTTCTGCTGACTTTGGCCAAATCCCTGAATTTTTATGATTATAAATTTGTCTGATTCTTTTTTTTCTGTAGATTTTTAATGCAGCAAAAGTACTTGGAGCACTGTGAATTTTTCTGTGAAGTTGAAGTTTATAATTTTTAGTTTTACATTTGACACTTTGAAATCCATGTTTTTATGAAATTCATCTGGATTGTCATAAAAATCTGAATGCAAGTAAGGTAAAAGAGCTTGCTTAAAAGACTATAATTTTTTCAGGGAAGAGGAGTAGCAGGAAGAGGTATTGCATTCTGTGTCAATTGCTCTGAGTTGCAGGAAGAAGAAAGGCAAAGGGGGAAAGGGGGCGGGGAAAAGGAGAAAGAAGGCGTATTTAAAGTTACTTGTGAAGCACTTAACAAAGGAGACCAGAAAGTGATATTTTGGAATAATTATCCAAAGCATAAAATTTTGTAGTGATGGGAGACATCAGCTAGAGCAGTAACTGTTTGGAAAGGATACAGCCTACAGCAAATTTTTCAAGTTCCCTGTAAGAGTTTTCTCATACAGAAGAAGCAGAAAGTCTCCAGGCCTTTCTGTCATTGGCTAACTACTAATTTCAGGCTTACTCTTACCTTTTCAAGTGGACAATCTGAATCTATTTTTAGACAAGGCAAGTGGAAGAACATGAAATAGATATGTAAACCCACAGAAAAAAAAAAAGCCCAACCCAACAGACTTTAAAAAGACAACTTTAACAAATTTTAAAAAATATCACCTAAGAAGAAAGCATGTGGATATGTGGAGTTCAGAGTAGCTGACACTTCCCTAAAGTATATTAATGGTTTAATTAAGCGCTTGCACTTCAGAGTAAAGAAAAGGTAATGCACAGCAAGGGAAACTAGGTAAAATTGTAAACTACATGCATGATGTAGGAACACAGAAACAAACACAGAAAGACTGAGGCACAATTGTAAACCTGGCTATCAGGGAAATGAGCTTTATAGAGCCTCACTGCTAAACTGGAGGGATACATTCAGTTCCGGTGGCCTTTCATAGGACTGGTGCTATTTAATACTTTCATTTACAAGTTGGGTGTTCGAAAGGAGAGCCTGTTTATTAATGCACAGATTATGTCTCTCAGAATGAAGAGTGATGGAAGAGAGCATTAGAATTGACATTGACAACTTGAGGAAATTGTTGCTATGACCCAGCCCACTGCGGGGCTGGGGCAGCGAGATGCCAATCGATCCCAGCCCCTCCCCTGGATCAAGTTTCCCCAAGACGCAGACTAAGAGGGTGGGTCAAGGGGGCGGCTCAGAAACTTAAGCTGCGTCCCCCTGGGGCTGTGCCGGGGTCTAAGCTCCCTCCCCCTGTTTGGGAAATTTCTCGGTTGTTCATTGGTTCTTTGTTGTATCTCCCGCCTCTTGGTTTCCCCCATTGGTTCTTGTTGAATTGTATCCTCCCCCTGGCTTGTAACTCATTGGTTGTTTTCCCGTTTCCCTGCAGTTTTCAAACCCCCTATAAAAATGAGGGAAAGCCTCTCGGTGAGGTCCCAGATTAAGATCATTGCCATGTTCTGGTTGCGAAAGTTCTGACAATACACCTGTTAGAAGCCAGACCTGAACCACCTCTCTCTTCCTTTATCTCCAAGCTAACATGAGCCTACATCATCAGCTCCTGCTGTGTTCCCTCTGCAAAGAAGCTAGCGAGTACGCTCAGCCAGCAGCACCCTTCTTGATGCCGAAGTCGCTTCTGTGACGCACAGAAGTAACGCAGCTAGACTCGCTCTGATCGAGAGCACGCCAGAGCTCATGCCACGAGCACCAGAACTGCGTTAGGAAATGACCTAAAATATAGTGAAATCCATTAAGGTCAGCACAAAATCTCCTAAATGCTAAAGCAGCACTAATCAGTTGTGTAAATGCAGGATAGCTAGGTAGCAGCTCTGCCAAAGTGGATGCATCAGAGCTGAGCTGTGAATAAGGTGTTGCAGATACAGAAAGGAAAAGGTGATACTGTATTGGGAAGAGCTGATAAGACTATCGTTTTCAGATATCTGAATCCATCCACCCACTGCTAAAGCTACAGTTGCAGAACTGCTTTCAGTTTTAGGTATTGCTATGAAAGGAAGGCATCTTGGGTTATTGAATTAAAGACTCATCACCGCACATGAGTACAAAGAAGCTCAGAAACATGATTACAGGCAAGGGAATCCCAGTAATCCAGACAGAGGCATGAGTTTCTGCCTGGCTCTTCCCAGGTCTGTCACAAAGAAACCACCAACCCTTGGGCCAGCATGGAACCTCTCAAGATGAGACCATGAGACAGGTTCTTCTGAGTACCTTTTTGTTTTCTAGGGGCTATTGCTTAGGAGGTGTGGGCCTTGTTATGGGATGCAAGGGGTAGGGCATCTCAACATTGAATATGTCTTACTAAGGGATGCTTAAGGAAAGAACCAAAAATGGGAAAAATGAAGGAATCTTTGAGGTTTGAGGAGGAAGAAGCTTGGGAAAATTGAGAGGATAATAAATTGGCACAGTTGTATATAAGCAAGTTGCTGGCCAGTGTAAGAAAGGCAAAGGGGGAAAGGGGGCGGGGAAAATGAGAGAAGAAGCTTGCCTAGCTGTGCCCTGAGCCTGGTCAGTGCACTCTGAACTGTCTTCCTGTCCAGCTCAGTTTTTAAATATTTTCCAGGGTAAAAAAGCTGTCTCTTTTCAGTGCACTTCTCTCTATGGAGGTCAAAGTGCTAGAGAGGTAAATTTGTCCCTGAAGGGTCTGTGTGGTTTTGGAGCCACTAGGTGAAGAGACCCAAGTGTGTCCATACTGTGTGGATGTCTGTGTCAGTGTAGAATCACTAGTGAACACACCAAACTGGACTAGTCAGTGAGTAAGATGAAGCTTGGGAGTCACAGATTGGATTGGCCATGAGTCTGGAGAAGCTCGAGCAGTCTGTGAGCTGACCACTGGAGGGACCAGGATTTCCAAGCCAGCTGTTGAAGAGGGCATGGTCTCTGGGGTACAGCTTCAGAAAAGGTCATAAACCTGGGTCAGCAGCCGGAGAGATCTGGTTGCATATGTTTGTGTCTGAGTGAGGCAGCTGGGAGGCCAAGGGATCAAGGACACGGGAACTAGACAGACAGAATGTCTAAGGCCAGTTGCTGAAGAGATACATATTTTATATATATATGTCTATAAATATATGTATTTTCTGCTGGGGAGCTTTCACCCATCTAAGGGAACAAGATCAAGCCATTTGTGCTCTTTTGGTTTGTCTGAGTGCTGCTGCTCAATGTTCCTGTATCTGGATGGCCAGTTGTGTGAATCTATATGTGCACTGTGTGTATGTCTATTCAGAGTACACTCAGACACCTCACTGCTGGCTGTGCCTCGGGTGCCCGAACTGATCCACCAGATCCAGCAATTCGTGATAAGTATTTTTGGAGAAACTTGAGAGACAGACGATGAGAATTGTAAGAACTGTAACGAAATGAGTTTTCAGGGTAAAAAGAGAAGTAAAGAAGAAAAGAGCGTGCTTTAGTATGTAAGAGGAAATACAAAGGGGAGAGAAATAATCTGTAGTGCAGATTCAAGTACTTGCAGTAAAGGAGTTTTAGTTTAAATATTAGGCCAAACTACCTGATAGATAGGAAAGCCTAAACTCACGTGCTTTGCATAGGGAAGCTGTTGAACTTCTGTCCAAAAAGTTTTTTTAAGAGTAGGTCCTACATTCAGTGAGGAATGTTGTTGTTGATCCTGTCTTCAGCTGGGGAGTAGTTATGGTTTCCTTTGTGCTTTCATGCTTTAATCTTATTTCTTTTATAAATTTCTCTGTTTAGATTTAACACTGGAACTATCATGTTTTATTATACTGGATGTCTCTGGTGATAGGAACTTGAAGGATTTGTCCTGATCAACCTCTAATGTCCTGCAGCAAATAGATGAATTCCAAGTCCTCTGCAGGTGAAAAGTTCAGCCTCAAAGCCAAGATTTTAGATATTTTGGGGTTACAGTGGTCTCTGACCACTGTATGGGACTACACACTTTTTGTATAGAAAGCTAACAAGTCAGGGCCTGAAGGCAGATTTTGAGGTTGACTTGCCCTTTTTTGCTGACATAGCATTTTTCAATGTAAATATAATTCTTTTTTTGCCTCTCTTTCCTTAGATGAACATTTATTTCTTTGCAAGGTGACCTTATTCTGTGTGAATTGGCTTGAAGCACTAGACAGATGTTTCTTGCTCATTGATGACAGATATTTAGAAGGCTGAGGGCTATCAAAGCAGGATTCTTCCAACATCATTGGTACTTATCTGTCTCATCCGAGTAGCTGTGCTAGTGGTTCATGGTGCCCTGCTATATGAAGCGGTAATTATTTATTGATTTATTTCACTGCAGAAAGCCCTCCACATTTGTTCTGTGAGATGAAAAAGGAGTCTTTTAACCACAATGTCAGAGAAAATATCTGAATGATAACTCCAGGATAAGCCACAGCAAATGGGCCTTACTTCTAGCATTGGACACAGGCTGAGGCAGCAGGCTACTTTGAAGTATGTTCCCTCAGTGGACTCCTTTATAGTGGGGGGAGAAAAGATAGTGCTGGTTCTCATGGGAAAGAAGTAGCTGTGAAGTTTTTGCAGGATGAGGGCCAGGAAGTGAGGTGAGTGCCATCTGAATGAGGAAGAGTGAATAGAGTTGATGTTTGATGATGGTAGTCCTGTGGGAACAAATGCAGCCCCAGAAGCACAGCTGGTCAGAGCCGCAGGAAGGGGAAGCAGGTGTGGGGAGGAAAGTGAGGAACTGCTTGGCCCGATGTTGGTTGCTGTAGTACCTCATTAGGACACTGCTAATGCAGGAACTGGCCTCTGGAGGGTAGTTTCTCTTACCATGAAGTTTTGCTAATGCTGTCAGTCTGGAAAGTATTTCGTAGTGGCTGACCTTGGACTGCACCTGAACACTTTACAGTTTGCTTCTTCCATATCTGCTGGTCACCTTCATCAGGGAAGTCATAATTCCCATTTTCCTTCTGCAAAGGGCCTGAATATAATTCCTCCTGGAGATGGAGTCACTTCTGGTTTGGTAATGGGCACAGTATCTAGAATCACTGGTACATATGAATGAACAGCCCCTGCTGCAGCCCACAGTGGAAACAGGAGCTGTAGGAAACACAAAGCTTAGATAAGGAGAAACAGTAGGCACCTAAACTGTTACATGCTGCAAAGGAACAGAAAATAATTCCTCATATGATCTATGATTTTCTTTCCAATCCCTATTGAGCACACTTGAAGAGGAAGAAACATGGTCACATGTAGCCTAAAGCTTTGCATTTTCTGCAAAGGACACAAGAATGGAGGCTTTGTATATGTCCCCACTTTCTTGATATATGTTTCCTTTCTGCCATAATTAAAATAATGACATAAGGCAGCTTCTGGCTTTATTTTACAGTTTTGGGAGTATCAAATCTCTGTGCTGCTTTGAGAACATGGCCTTGCTGGCACAGTCGGAAGGTGGGCCAGGAAACATGGGAGATTGAGCTCACATCATAGTCTAAAACAACTACAAGTAAAAGGCAGCATCTTTTGCTAAGACATTATACATGCATATCTTAAAAGAACTATGGATATTAGAGTATCACTACACTGTTCCATAGGAGCAGCTTGTCAGTTCCTGCTCTCTCACACCACTTCCTTTTAACAGGGCAAGTGACATAGCTGTGGCACACTGAGGATTCAAATGTGGTCAGCGAAGTAGATATGGATATCATTTAAGTATCCTATTTTGTGGTTTTTAGAGAGAAATCTGAGGCAGAGTGGGACTCTTCCAACAGCACCACTGTCCTGAAAAAACAACACAATGAAGAAGTTCCTGGCAGAAACCCCACTGAGTGTTTCATGAGAGTCCTCAGAGGAAGGACTGCTACTTATGTCAGTGAACTCACCAAGTACCTGTGCCTTGTTCAGTAAGGAACAAGGAGGCAGAGGAGGAGGGTTTGGAGCTTTTGCTCACGGTCAGTCAAGATATTATTGTGGATTTTTTTGAGTGTGGTTATTATTGTAAGTGCTTCATCAGTACAGAGCAAAAGATGTCTAATACAGAATGTGGGTACTTGTGCTACTTCTGGGAGGAGATTTTTAACTGCTGCTCAAGTGTAGGAGATAGTGAAGGAGTAATAAAAGACACTGTAGTGTGTGGCCAGGGATGGAGATTCAGTTGGTCAATACTTCTTAGTATACACTTGAAGGGATTCTTCTCCCAAAAATGCATGTGGAGGGTTTTTCACGTGTTTCTTGCCCATCAACTAGTCTGGTCTTTCTATCCTGACTTAATGCAATTTTATATATGATCTGCATCTCTATAGATGCCAGACATGTGCTGCAGCAGCTGCCTACTTTCTTATGTGACAGTGTTTAGATTTTTACTTAGGGGAGCATCTTAGTAAAGTGCTTACTGAAGAGCTCTCCTGTTACTGCAATGTCTTTGGGAAAGGGAAGTCACCAGAATTCTCCATTAATTGCATGAAAATCCAAGGCAAAATCCAATGTAAATCTCTGTCTTGATTTTCCTGCAATTTAAGTTGAAAAATAATCTTTTAACTTAAATGTTTGTGACAATGATGTGAACACTTACAGTACGGACTGTTCAAGACTGTCATGTGTAGGCTCAGGGAGCATGTGCATACTGCTCAAAAACTATATAAAAACTAATTTTTCCTTAACCAAAACTGTAAATATATTCATACATTCAAGTGGCATAAAACTGGCATATCTACCTCAATGTGCAATGTGGGTTTCTATCAGCTGAAAACCCCATACAGTGTATCCTCACAGTAGCTTTATTGTTGCTCAGATTCAGAGCTTGATGAGAATTCAGCCTTTTCTCCAAAGGCTCTGGAGGTGAGTGTCGTGGGAGAGAAGGCATCTCACAGAAACACATTGGCCTCCTTGGAAAGTGTGTGTGCTTTTGTTCTGTTGTCAAAGAAAATGCATCTTCCCTGAGACTAGCATTGCTACTGGCAGTCTCAAGGGAAAGGGGAAGTTCTTATTTACGCCTTTTTTCCCTGAAGAAGTTCCCTCTGGCAGAGCAGGATGCAGAAGCCCCTCCTGCCATGACTTGCACTGTAGTTGCCTTGTGGGGAGAACAGATGAGTTCAGCATACAGGTCAGTTCATCCTTGTGCTCAGGAGCCGATCTCCATCCTCAGGTAACACCTCTTCCGAGCTGTCTGGCAGTGCTGCTCTCAGCAGTGGTGTGTTTGTTGACATGCACACTGGAAACAATAGCAGACTGCTGGGATCTAAAAATATTTATTTGCTGCCTTGCAATGCCTCAACCTGTCAAGTTATATTCTTTAAAGTCTGTCATATAGTGTGTGACATGACAACAACATTATAGGATCAATAGAATTCCTCTTGACACGACACAAATGGATAGGTCAAACAAGGATAGCGGGTTTTTTTCCCTTCTCTTGCTGCTAAAGTTGTCCTGATTCTAGGAAAGGGAACTGCTTCTGGGTTAAAATCAAAGAAAAGAAAGAAGCAGATCTGAAAGTGTGATAAGTACTTTTGAATATGAGAAAGATTTTTTTTTCTTTTTAAGAAGTAATGTTAACTAATTTATTAACTGAATTCTTCACATAGTCTTGGTAGAATATAATTGTATTTTATGTATGATATCAGTCTCCTCTACCAAAATGAGTCCATTTCTGTGCTGAAGACGGTGACTTGAGGTTGGCCAGCTCTTACTTTGCGCTGAAATACCCTTGGCATTGTGTGCTTTTGGTCTATTACCATGGGAAAATGCATCTCCCCAGCTACTAGGATGGTTGATAGTCTCAAGGGGAAAGAAAAGGTCTGATTTACACTTTATTCCTTGAAAAATATCTGTCCAGGTAACTTGCATCAATTTAGGAAAACAGGGTGCCTGAGCCTCTCCTGCTGTGGCTTGTACTGCCATCTGATTACTTACTACACTGAAATCCCTATAAATTCTCTATAAAATAGTATTCAATTAGACTTTATGAAAAAAATAAAGCAAGTTAAATAACACTGGAAATTCCTATAGCCTTCTGTTCATTATGCATGAATTTGTTAGCTGTTTTTAATCCTAAGGATTCTGCATCTTGTTGAGTCATATTATTTAATACATGTTATAGTTCTTCTGGAGTGCTTATAATTGTCTCAGTGGTCTTTATGATGCTTTTTATTACTTCATTTATGTATAGAACTGCATTCATTCTTACTGTCTATCATGAAACCAGAGCTAGGAATTGCTGAATAAAATCCTCACACAAAAGTAGAATGAATATTGCAAATAAAACCAGATAATTAACTTTTCTGTTTTGACAATCCTTTTTATTTGTGGTCATTCAGAAGAGTGACATTTTTCTTTTTTCCAAGCAATGTTTTGAAAATCAGAATTTTGCCACTAGGTAGAAATATATTTCAGTGAGCACATTAACATCAGAAATGCTATGGAGGCTTCTCATAAGTAGTCATGCAGTATTTTAGCATCAGCTCTATTTTGAGCAGAAATTCAGTGTTGAAAGAGCTTATTATCAGAGACTTGAGGTTAAATGCAAATTTTAGTGCTTTCTCGGTTCATCAATGTGGCAAGATATGGAAATGGAAAATTTGAAGAAGTATAACAGAAATATATAGATTAGCCTACTAGTATTTTGTTTAGTATTGGTTTGAACTGGCTGAGCATAAAAGAAAACATTTATTACTTTGTAACTTTGTTACTTTGAAACAAAAGAAATAATCATCAAAACCCCATACATCTTACTAATTATCCAAATAATTATGTTCATGGAAACTTTCAAGAATCTGTTTCAGAATTTTTCATACTAATTTTCATTTTTCAGTGATTCTTCTGCCAGGAAAGTAGCTCATGCACTGAGCAGTAGCACAGCTGTGTTAGTTGGCAGGCCAGTTACACAACCCAAGCAATGGCAAAGCAGTGATTTTACAAATAAACACAAGATAAATGTTGCATGAAAACTCAGGCATTAACTTTCAGAAATAAAATAAATTTCTAGTGGATCTCCTAGTTTTTCCTTTTTGCTAGGCATTGTTTACATTTGCCAAGTATTTTTGGTAGATAGGGATGGTATTCTTTTTGCAGGAAACTGATCCGCAAATCTCCTTTTTTTTTTTAATCCTTCCCCCTCTTTCTCTCTTGGTTTTACTCCATCATGGTTTTCTGAAGAGGAGGAAGACCTGGCTATCTTGCCAACCTCCATTTGGATATGAGCCGAAATCCACCAAAATCAGTGATAGGCTTTGCATTGAATTTTGTAGGTACTGAATCATGCCTCTAATTCTGTGAAGAGTACTGCAACATAAGCAAGTTAATCTGTATTAGTACAAAAGATGTATCTCACATCTGCCATTATATTTTCAGTAAAGAATAAATGCATGTTCATCAAAAAACCTACAGTTTAACCTTGCAGCAGTAAAGTGTGGCTATAGTACTCTTCTATCCAGCTAAAAGGGAAGTGTACATCTGTTTATTAGAAGTAGAATTTTGTGAGATAATAAAGAGTATGAAAATAGAAGAAAATTTTAAAAAATACTAGGAAAAATATCTGAGAAAATAAAAATAAATATTTTACTGCAGCTACTTGTATTGTTTTATGGACACAACTAACTAGTATTTGAAGGCAAATAGCTTGAAATGAAGTCAGATATTTTATTGAGCACTGAATGTTTCTAAAGACTTCAGAGGGAAAGTCTCCTTTAATCGGTATATCATAATCATGAAACCTGCTGTGTATGACGCTACCAAAAACTGATTTGGAAAAGTATCGCTTCAGCTTTTTCAGTCAGAGGCCTGGATGAAATTATTTGATTGTCTTTGAGAAATAAATGGAGCTCTGGGCACTAGTGGGTTTGGTCCTGAAGTAATGTGTATTCAGTGGTTGAGAAATTAAGGCACTGTATAGGAAATTTGTCTTGCTTACTGCCAGGCTTCCAAATACACAAAGATTTAGGGAACAACCTGACAGAAACCCCCGAGTGACAAGACAGATAATGATTAAGGGATGAATTAAGACACACGAGGCCAGACTGTGCTCCTGATTACTCCTATGGGAATGTCCAAAGGCATCTCTGCACAGGGATTTGTGGACAGAATCAAATTTGCCCTGCCTGTGTTGCCAGATGCATTCAGGCTAATTCTGCCTTAAAAGCTGGGAGACTGTGGGTTTAGGATGAAGTCTTAAGCCTGAGGTGAAATCTATTATTATTTGAGGCCTTAGAAGTATGTGGTGGGCTTAGGGTATCGTTGTTGTTGTTTGAATTGGCTACATCTGCTTAAGGTTGAAGGATTAGAAATAAAGCCTTCTGTCTCCAGTGTTATGTCCCTGTCTAATTGCTGACTACTACCTGGAAAGGCAAAATAGAACAAAAAGCGTCAAAATGGAAATCTGAATTTTCCTACATTTCAGACCTGTCTGTGGCTAGCAGAAATAGTCATGCTTGTTCTTAAAAAGAAAAGCAGTAACACCCCTGTGCATATGTTTTGCTGACCTTTGTTTCTAACTCTTAATGCCAGGACCTACCATAATATTATAAACGCTCTACAACTGAAGAAATGCTCCCCCTCTGTTTACTCTGAAGTTATGCTTAGAGAAGGGTTCCTGGAAGACTTACAGAATTTCTGTGGGCAAAGTACAAAAATGAGTGGATTATCCCTAGCTTGATTTTCTCATGTTGCTGCAAATTTGGAATTACTTATTCTAGATTTACAGTGATATGTAAAATAAAGGGAAATGAAGCAGAAAAACATTGCTATTAGTGCAATCACTCTTATGAGCTGTAACTTTATGTCACCACAAGATCTGAGAGAAGTTGATGGTCCTTACAGACACTGTCCTTTGACCACTTCTTTAACTGGGGTCGAAGATAGTTTAAGACTGTGATTGAGCAATGTCCCTCAGGAGCTGAATGCTGACTTTTATTAAGTGGTTATTTTAAAACTAAATGTTAGCCTTAACATGTTGCTAAGTTTCTATGAACTTTAAACAATGCAATTTCAAAAAAAAATCCTCCTTAATCTCAAAATAAGGGATGAGCAGTGACCTGGCTTCAAAGAATGAGTTTCCATAATACTGTCAATAAAGGAAATTAAATTCTCAATCAGAGGATGTAACAAGGTCTTCCAGTCCTGCATGCCTCCAGGTGAGAAGAAATAATGCTATTAGTCTGCATAATCACCTCTTGATTTCCATGTAAGAGGGGGTTGGATTTTTGTTCTTTGTACATATAGAGAGAAAAGACGAAAACAGAAAATGGGAGAGAAATGAATGAGAAAGGCAATAAAGATATGGTTTTAATGCTCAAGGACTCACAGAGGTGTTTTTCAATGCCAGGTTCTGACAACAGCTTGAGCAGCCACTGTTTCACTTCAGATTCTCTCTTTCCTCAGTGCTTTCTGTTCTGTAAGGAAAGAACTCTTCTGAGGGTCAACTATTTTGGGATCAATTACTGAAAACATAGGAGAATACATAGGAGAATACATAGGAGAGAGGGAAAACTAGTGACAGAGGAGGGACAGATTAAGAAGGATGAGATGAGTGAGCAGAGGAAAATATTACTTCGTGGTGAAAATTGGGAAAATTGAGGGGCTGTGACAAAAATTTTGGAACAGAGTGAATGTTAATGGACAGGAAGGGTGGAAACCAAAGGAATTAGCACAAGAACTGAGAAAAAGTGGGGGAAAGAGAGTCTGATGAATAGAAATATTACCAGCTTTTGAAAACCAAGGATAACGAACAGAAAAAGAAGTAGGAAAAACGGGAAAATCAGCAAAGAAATTTGAGTGACAGTAATGAAAGTTAGAAAAAAACCCCAATTCTTGTTAATTTTGTTTTTTAATAAGTGTCTTTTGAACAGTAAAAATAGCAACATATGGTGTCCTTTATATGATGCATGAAGCCCTTCAAGATCATTATAGTGAAGGTTTAAAAGAAAAGCTGGACAAAATGGCTAGAAATATGAGAATTGAAAAAAGCTTTCCTATTTTTTTATAACGTGTTTCTGTGTAGATACTGACTTTTAATAGCTGTAAAATGTAAATAACAACAATTTTTGACTTCGAGTACATTATCTTCTACCTGATCACTTGCTGTCCTCTTTAAAACATGTAATTTTGGATAATTGTGCTCAAATAGGATGCTGTCACTGACGTGAATGAAAAACATTCTGCATCATGATGAAAGATTCAGTGCTTCTGGGAAAATGAAAACTGAGAAGCCGTGCAAATTGTTAGTGTCAAGTCTGACCACACTGCTTAATGGTATAATGGTGACTGATTTTAGTATGTTTGAAAATAGTATTATGATATTGCTGGGACCAGGGACAACTTATTCATGAAAAAGTTTCCTGCCTTCAAAGTATCTTCAACATAAATTCCCATCTTATGCTTCTCATGGCTAATTGCATAACTAATAAATGAATAATTAGACAAAATATAAATTGTCACATTTCTGTGATATTCTTTTTTGATTTAAGGATTCTTTCATGCTTCACAGTGAAGACGAAATTCTTCTTTAGCTTTTCTTTTTCCTTTTTTGCCAGTATTAAAGCTGTTTTCAGACTAGACCAGAAGTCACTTTTTTCTTTTTCAGGGTTTGTCTGCTTCTTCACAGGTGCCTGTTTATGTGATAGCTTTCTGAGTGCCTGTCCAAGTATTTTTCTGCTCATGCAATCTGTTTCTGGCTATGGATTTCCATCTCAGCTGCAGCATGTAGCTGTTTGGAGTACAGCCAGTTCTGTCTGTCAATGGACAAGGTATTTCAAGAATTATCAGCTGCAAAGTTCTTGTATGAGATAACACCTCTTGCAGAAAAAAAACCCCACTGACAGTAAAAGAAAATGTATACAAAGGCTGCAAAGGGTTTTCTGTTTGAGCTGACAAACATTTACATTACAATCTCATGTCCTTTTCTAAAGTGATGCTAATTCTACAGTTTGGTAAATATTTCTATGTGATGACAGTGGGTCTGATTGTCTGATAAATTTAGGGAAAAAAATTTCAGCTGAGCTTAAATCTTTTTGGCTCGATCAACAGGTCTTACAGTTGGCTCTCAGTGTTGCTTTTAGGACAATTTTTATCAACTGTGTTCAGACAGTAGACGCTGAGGTCCATATTTTGCATTACTAGTGACTAATATCTGTGCCTGCAAAGTATAAAGTATTATAACTGAGATATGCCATATGAAAGAAAAGAGAAATCTGGGCTAAAATCAGAATACTTAGCAAGAAATGCAGTTCTTCAGGCCATGCTCCGAAAGAAAATATTTTGGATGAAGACTATTAATTTAATTTTCACTGTTTTTTTTCTTTTGAAATCTCATGCATTAATGGAATGTCAATGATGGTAGTGCAAAGATACAAACCATCCAGCTGTAGATTTAACAGCCCTGCTCACTTCTTTAGTTAAATCATTTGAATAGCAAATACACCCAATTGCCTCAATATCAGGTTTAATATGGAACAAATGATACACGCATGAGTGCAAGATACAGCATTAGATCTCTGTGTCCTTGTGGGTTAAGTAACAATTATTACTAAGAAATCAATTTATCTGTAACTGCATGGAGTTGGCTTTTAGCAAAGTTTTCAAGACTGCTTTAAAGAAGATAATATATTCATTGAAAAGAATGGATTTACTTCTACATTTTCCTAAGCTTCTCTCCAGGCAACTGCCTGACAATTTAATAATGATGAGATATTATTTCATGTTCTGCATTAGTGTTTTTAGCACCAACATTTCTAATGATTGTCTTTTGTAATCACCATGTGAAGAGTTTTCCTGAAATATCTGCAAAGCAATTTTTTTATTGTTTTCTTTTAAGATGGATTTTATTTCTTTTGCAGTTCAGAGTAATTCCAATAAAGTAAAAAGTGGTTTTTAACTTCCAGAACAGCAGGTGCTTTTCTGCAATACTTTTGTTGGTTAGCCACACCATTTTTACATACTCGACAATCAAAGGAAAATAAGTTTATTTTACTTTACCCTATTACATTCTTGAAGAGTCAGTGGGGGTTTATTTTCACCTTCCAGATCAATCAATTTTATTCTTACAAATTTGAACAGGGCCATCCTCAGAAAAAAACCCTCCAAATAGTAGCTTTTGGTGGTGCTTGTCATACTGAAAAAAAAAGAAAAGTCTTCCTCATTTCTCTTTCTGAACTGTTTTCAGCCTTCTTCAATTTGTTTTCATTAGTCAGGCATCTTTTACCACACTACACTTGACCTTCCTAGATTTACATTAAACCTTTTATATAATAACATTTCCATGTATTTATCTGACCTCTTTTATCTTCACGTCCTGATAATTGTGAAGGTCTAAAGATTATTTTTCAGGATTTCTCTTAATCTCTCATGCTATGTTTCTGTAGTTTCTTACATAGTTTTTTTAATGCAGGCTAACCTTCATATAAACCCATCTTTAAATCCGTTATGCATAATACTATTTCAACTAAAAAATTCTCTTGTATATAAATTATTAACATGAAAAGACTATATTAGCTAAATAAGACTGTAATTTTGCTGCTGTGCTTTCAGTCTCTACTGTGTATAAGTAATTGCATTTCCTCTGTATGATCATTGCAAGCTGTAGAGAACAAGTGAAAATGGACAAAAGCTGAAAACTGACTAAAATTAAACCTTTAAATCAATATCTAAACATCTATAAAAATCTCCTAATTTTTAAAGCTGAAGAACCATATTAGAATTCATGAACAAAAAGCTATCTCAATTTAGGGCTCATTTGATTAAATGCCCTCTTATTATGAAGAAGTGAGCGTTTTAGGACACCAGTTTTTATCTCTCTAAAATACCGATCTGTGCTTCTTCTTGAAGATGTACTTATGTGGTATTAATCAGACTTATCAAAAGAAAAATGTCAAAATAATGTTATTGAGCGATATTTTTAAAAGGGACACTTCCATCTTCACTGATACTAAACAAACAAGTGTTTTGATATTAATCATTCAGTAAATAATAATTAAACACTGGTGACTGGCTGTATTTGTGAGGTATGGATGTGCTGCATCAGGGAGCAGTGTATCCACTTTTATACCTTGGGGAATGTAGATTCAGGCCCACAGACACTATCTGCCTTTTCAGCAAGTCCCACTGGGAGCCCTTCAGTGAGGAACTACAATGTTTTTTTCTTTTATTGTCTAGCACTGGACATCAGGTGAGAAAGCAGCTGGACAAATCCTTTGCTGTTGGTGTGTGCCTGGGTGAGTAGAAAGGCTGAATAGACTACCCACTTCTGTTTGCTTTCCATGGATTCCAACTTGCACTTGGTACTTCCATCTTACTGCTCCAAGATCATGGACTTAGGTGAAATTGGTGTAGGTGTCTCATGAGTTTAAACTCTGCTGTTCAGTCAGGTCAGTATTGGACAGGGAGTGATAGGTACCCTCTGGGTCATATGTTCAGTGTCACGTGAGTGATGACTTATCAGTGAACAATGCACAGAGTGCATGTTGATCATTAGAGTGAAGGAAAAATAATGTGAAAATTGACTTCACAGCTAATTTTCAAAATACTCTCATGCTTGAAAGTTCGTAAAAAACCAATTATCTGAACTTCTGTGTTTTGTTTTTTGGAAAAGTTGCTCCTTGGGAAAATTGTGTTTCTTCTTTTCTAATTTTTGATAAAACTTAAGGGGGAAGTAAGATAGATAATGGGGTATGAAGCAAGTTCTGTGCTTTAGGGAGCTCTTTATTCCCACACTGTATATAGCAATGGAATTGCAGGAAGATTACAAAAACACAATGTAAATAAAAAGTAAGTGCCAAATCAGAAAGTAGAAAATACTTTTCTTAATAGAAAAACTTACCAGGGACCAAATAAATTGACTTCTTGAAGGCAGCTTGTCTATTTATTCTGTATCTAACTGAAGATGTCTCAGACTAGACTTTACATAAGCATGTTATAATTGCAGAAACAATTAATAGACCCATGTGAGTTATAATTGGAACACTTGCACTATTCTCACAGCTTTTAAAGTGCAATTTGGATAAAATCTCTTACTTTAATTTAGCTGTAAATCAGGTGTTACTCTTCACAGTTTTAGTTCTTGTACAGTCTCCCGGGCTGGTATTTAGACTATTTTAATCCTCTACTGCAAGGAGTTTAAGCGATTGTAAATGTCATATTTATTTCTGGAGCACTCACTCCTGTAGTAGTATAAATACTCAAAATGTGTTTACAAGGAATTAATGTACTCAAATTTCAATCTGATCAGAGCTACCAACAGAGTGTAGGAAGTGTTCTCTCTTTTTCACCCTACAGCTTTTCTCTACTTACAACAAATTTGGGCATTTTTGGGTAGACCATATAAGAATTTTTCACCTCAGTTGATTCAAAGAAAAATGTCCATTATTACACAGGTTCAGTAACATAGGATAGCAGGTTGAAAGGGCCCAGGCTGTATTCTAGCGCACCTCATATACTCAAAGCCATGTTGCTCAGGACTGTGTCCAGTTGAGTTTTGCATACCTCAAAGCATGGACACTCCACAACCCCTTTGGCAACCTGTTCTATTGCTCAATTGTGCTTACAGTAAATCCATTTTTTTTCTTACACTTAAATGTAATTTCTTGGTTTTCTTTTTTTTTCCCTTTGTTTTTTCAATTTATGCTCAGAGGCTCTTGTCTTGTCAAGGGCACCACAGAGAAGAGTCTAACTTCATCTTTTTAAATATCCACCATCAGGTATTTATACACACTGGTAAGATCCCCTGTGAACCTCCAGGTGTCAGAGACTGAAATATTATATTTTATGACTTAAACATTTTCTTAAAAGACTTTTAAAACTGTATTACAAAAGCTGTAGAGAAGACTACCGCACCCTGAATGGGGCCCTGAGGCCTGACACTGCTCACTGATGAAGATAAGATAAAGTAACAACTCAGGGCTGGGGACATTCACTGAGCACAGGCTTAACACCTCCAAGAGACCACAGCCCCAGGGCTATCAGCTGCCAGGCTCTCACAGACCCTCCACCAAAGGGCGGGGGGGAAGAGAGGCTTTGGGTATCTGGGAAAAGCCTCTGGTCAGAGGCACAGTGACTGCCCATCCTCCACTGTGCAGAGGAGCCCAGCTGAGGGGTCCTCACT
>NW_008239054.1:1467714-1478775 GCF_000691975.1 Corvus brachyrhynchos | reverse complement strand
GGTGGCATGACAGGGTGTGTGGCAGCGTGTAGCGGCATGGCCACAGCAGCGGGGGACCCTCACCACCAGCAGACCGGATGGAGGGGAGCAACGAGACATCTTTGGGACCCTCGGATGGGTGATATGCTTCCACCTAACCCCTGTCACCTCTCCCTGTTCCCGCACCCCCCACGCACACTTCTTTTTTCCATTTCTTTCTCTCTTTCTTTTCTCTTCCCTTCTCTTTGCCTCTTTTACTATTAAATAAAATACATCAATTTTTTGGCATCAACATCTAACCTCGTTTGATTTTAATCTTGTTTCTGGGAATATTTTGAACCTTCTAAGTTCCTTCCGGTTTATGCTCAGAGACTTAGCTTGCTTTGCTTTCCTGGGTCTAAACCGGATTGTAACACCAGGTTAAACAATCCCAGCTCCCTCTCTGACCCTGTGTATCAGATGATCTGATGACTTACATGCTTTTGTGTCACGTCACTTGTTTCCATCCACTAATACCAAGCTGTTTTCCTAGAATGACATGGCATTTAGATGATCCTTCTGAAGTGATATAACTCTCCTCTTTTGTTTACCTTTTGAAAAGTAGGAGACATGAAAAGAAAATCTCTAAAAGCAAGCAGTGTTGCAAGAGGAAAAGATAGCCTGCCAACATAGGTTCTCTAATGCTACTCTAGGTAAATATCAGTCACCAATCAGAGTGAAAATTATTGTGTGAGGAGGATGATGTTGAACTTCCCTCCTTCCCTGGTATGTTAGTTCGTCATTTATCAAGGTTTAGATCCTACGAAGACTTACCGTCTATGTATATCTGGATACTTACTTTGAAGGCAGATGTACTGAAGATGTATGCCTGTAAGTTTTCTCACCATGGAAGAAATCAATCAAACCTTGTCATTCTTAAAGTCAATAGCAAAAGTCTTGGTGAACTGAGAGTCGCCATGACTTTCTGTTGTTTTCTCCTTTACTGAACCAACTATTTGCAGTAACTACTAGAAACAATGTCACTTTCTTTCACTTCTCTTGAGTGCCCATTAATATACCGCCGATTTTATTGCTGTTTACTGTTAACATCACTAACCTTTCAGGTTGCCATTGATTTTTTTCTGAGTTGCTATCATCCCAGAGTTTTACCACTGGAATTTCTAGTCCACAGATAGGAAACTGGGAGGAAATTTTTGTCTTTCCCAGAATATGCCCAGATGGGAGCTTGGTAACTGGAGAGCTTATTAAGCTCAATGACAAAGCTGCTTAGCTCCACAGTCAAGGGGGTGGTGGAATTGTAAGGCATCTGGAAATCATTTGTCTTATTTATATCAAAGCTTTTTATGGAGTCAGCATTGTGCTGTAGAGCATCCAGATACTGAAGAGTCAGCGTTCCAACATAAGACTCTCCTAGTAAAATATTTTCAGCTAAATCTACCACCTCATTGCATTGAGATAGAATTATTACAGACATGTATTTCATGAACTGTGCAGTTCATGAGCAATGAAATTTTAATCCAGCTGCACAGTAATTTTCAGAACTGTGAGGATTTCATCTTAACTTTATATCCCTGCCACCTTGAATCCTGCCACATGCCTATGGAGAGAGATCAATTAGATTTACTGTTAGCTGACAGGGCAAGACATGAGAATAAGAGGAACAAAGTTAGCTAATCGGGAAGTTTAGGGATTAAACCAGACATTTCCAAAGTTCTTATCCATTACTCTCTGAAAGAGAAAATGGTATGTTGTGCACACAGCTTGAATACACTAATCAACAGTTTTCTGGTTGAGAATTGCACTAATGAAAATAAATTTCAAGTGACATCTTAGCTGGAAACATCAGTGTATGTGTCTAGGCCAGACAAATTCATTTAAAATGTAGGCAATGGGAACAAATACCAGCTGTATCTCCAGCCCTGCACAAATAGCTAAATAAATAAAATGGTTTGCTAGGGGTTTCCAAAGTGTCCATGAGCATCACCTGTTTTGATTCGATGAGGTGGCTGTCAAGTCATGGTGCTCTCCAGATGACTTACTGAGTACCACCAGGTGCCCAAAGCACATCCTCAGTGCTCGTAGTTTTGTTGTCATGGGCAGGATGACCATTTTGGACAGAATGAGCAACACATCAGTTTTTAACATGAATCTGGAAACCTGCCCAGATTACACACCTGTTTGTGTGACTTTCACCTCAAAGGGAAAGTAAGGAGCTTTTAGAACTCCTATATAGTTTTTCTTGAGCATATGCAATCATAATCAATAATTGTGACTTCTTTCCTTGCTCTCCCCTTCCTCAGAAATCCACCCTTCCATCTCCTTTATCATGCTAATACAGAGTTCATCCGAGGACTGGCTGAGGTTACACATATGTACATGAGTGGAAGAGCTGTAAACTGTTGATGTACCAACAAACAGCAGTTCTACTGACCCAGCTGTAGAACCTGTTCCTTACTGTACGTGGGTAGAGACAAAGGAGAAAGACCAGGGTTAGCTTCTCAATCAATGTATTGCTGTCTATTCTTGCAGCCCAACTTATATATCTTGTTTCTACTGTTCTATCTTCTTTTTCACATCTCTCAGATTGATTTGGTTTTTGCCTCACTCATCTATTTCCTCCTTTTTTTTCCCCCTTTTGTATACTGAGTTTTAAGGTGTGGGTAATGCTTTCTGCCAAAGCTATTTTTCATTCTTGTCTTGAACCTAGGAATGTTGGCAATTGCAAGTTTTTTGTTTGCGTTTCAGGTATTTACATCAAAAATATAAGTGTATTTATAAGTAGGTCAGCTTGTGGATACGTTGGTGCTTATTGATAATTCCTGATGGACTGCACCATGCAGATCCTGCCTTTTCCGTCTCCATATCTGCAAAAGATGTCATTTAAAAGTGCCAATTTAAAGTCTTGCATTCCTTTAACAAATGATGCTACTTTTCAAGTTTGTGGGAAGTTTCTCATGTAACTGAGGCAGACAGCTGGGAAGAGTGGGGTTGCTCATGGTTCTACCCATAGCAGCCTTCATTTCAGAAGTGTTTCATTTGGATTTTTTATGGGGAACCTAGCATTTATGTCCCAGTTTTGTATGCCCCTATAAATTTTACCTATACAAGAATCATCCTGTGTTTGCAGGATGACATGAATTTGTGTGTGTGGGCAAACCAGATCCCAGTCAGGGCATATCTGAGCTTCTACTCGACTGCCTAAAATTGGTCTACAGGATTAAGTCATCCAAAAGTATGGGACAGTGATTCTGTTGTTGTAAGCTCTGATGGGTTGAACGAGGCTGGATACCAGGTGCACACCAAAACAGCTCTATTATCCCCTCCTCAGCTGGGCAGGGGAGAAAAACTGTAATGATATATATACTCTTGCAATGTATAAAGCCATCTTCTTTGTCTCTAAAGAGCAGAATTTCTTTCATTCAACAGCCTGTATAGTTGCAGACTAGGAAATCTGTGACAGGGAAAATTTTATTTCCTGGACACGTTCCCTATATAGCTCTCATAATCAGAAAAGACTCTCTTGAATTGTAGGGTGAGCCTGGAGCACCTTATTTTTAAAATATTGATTACTTTGTCTTCTGGGGATTTGTCAATTCTTTTTTAAACTCATTTTTGTGCTTGGCCTCCACATTCCATAGGAATGTGCATTGCAGTTGCCCTTCCTTTTGATGGAAAAGAAATTCTGTTAATTAAGAAATTCTGTTAATTTGTTTTAAACTTGCTGTGTGATGATTTCATTGATCATTCACATCACATGTTCTTGTCTCAGAAGAAACAGCAACAATCATTCCTGGCTTAGTTTCTCCTCATCAATCAAAGCTTTATTAACTTCTAACGTACTCATCTTTTTTTTTTTTTCTTTGTATTTTTTTCAACACTAAACTATATAGTTTTCCACACATCTGATCACTCTTATATTTTTGCTGTTTACCATCACTCTTCTAATTCTTTTGCATGTTCTTTGTACGTGCTGATCAGAATTAGGCATATCATGGCTTCAGCAGTGTCAGATTGACACTCGTGATTGCTATTTCTTTTTAAACAATTGAAAATGTTCTATTTGCCCTTCTTTGGTAGAACTTTGAATTTTTGAAGGGCTCAGGATGACGAGATATCTTTTTAAATCAGTATCAGTAGAGTAGGACACTGTAGATGTTAATGTTTTTTCCATGTGTGTTATATGCACTTTTCTATATTTAATTTAACCTGCTCCTGCTTTTATCACTGTATTATCTCTCAGCCCCTTTTCAGTACACTTCTTTAAGCTTATATTTTGATGATCCTGAATAATTCCTATCTTCACAAGTCATGCCTTTTCCCAGATCATATATAAAGATATTGAAGTGAGCAGGCTCATGTATTGTCCTCCTGGTAACTGCCCTTCTTCCTCCACAGAGAGAAGTAGTTATATAATTTTACCCTGATATCATTTTTAAAATAAATTAAATTAAAAGAGGCCTTTCCTTTATCCCCAGGCAGCTAACATTTTAAAGAAACATTCATGCCTTGAATTTTAAAGTTTTATGAATATTCAAGTACAGAATATCTGTTGATTGCTTATAAATGATGCTTAATGAAGTTTTCTTGGCACCCTACTTCAAAATTGAAGAAAAAACACCTAGAATATACTTGGTGAATCCATTGCTGGACACCTGGAAGAACTTGGAAACACTGCTTCTGTGGAATAATGTCAGTTGTAGAATATTGTTGAGGATTGAATCATCAGTCCCTAGCACAACCCCTTGCAAGTTTAGGTATGCTGGTGTACCTAAAGAGCTATACATATAACAGATTTTAGTCTGAATAGCACCTGTCTTTAGGTGTGGAAGAAGATGTAATTCACTCTCCCTTTTATTGATAGTGTTGTACCCTGCCATGAGTAAAGCTCAAAACCGATCTTATGACCTGTAGGTGGAAAATAATAATTGAGGCATAGCAAAAATTATGTCATCTATAAACCATTACTCTTTGGGGAAGAACTGTGCCCTAGAGTCCTAGTTTCAAAATTACCAAGGCTTTGTTTTATATGGGATGCTTTGTGTGTGTGTGATATTCCTGAGAAAACAGAGGGCTGTATTTATGCATATGTGACAGAGATGAATCATACTCATGCATTATCTGTTCAAGGCTAGATACTGGTGAGAGCAAGGTCTTGGGGCATTTAATGCTTTCTAAGCATGATCCAGTTTTCCAACCAGATGTTTCTGATCCCTTGGCTTTAGGTTGCTCAAATAATGACCATAGTTTTAATGTTATTAGTCATTGCTCACTTAAGACCTCCATAATAATGCAAGCATAATATAAATTGGACACTCCTCAGGCAGTGTCTCATCCTTTAGGGAAGGAATATTTTTTTCTTTTGCTCTGCAGGATGCTTCATTGCTGATTAACATGCAATGAGAACAAATGGCTTGCAACTGGTACTAGTGTTTACTTAACTGAGCTTCACAACTGTCCTGCAGTGCTAAGGTGCCAAGCATATGGCAGTCATCTGCTAATTAAGCAAAGCACTTTGATTAATATGTATTTTTTCCGACATGCTGCACAATGTACTTGATCTCTACTAACTGAAACAACAGTGTTTATTCAAATGTCTACTATTTTCACTGTCAGTTTTGTAACCCTTCAGCTTGCTTCATGCACTAGCAATTTCTTTTTTGTTGTGGCAATCCTTCAGAGACATCTGGGGTCAAAAGGTGCTACTTTTCCTTTATATAAGTTCTTCTAAATCTGCATTTAAATCCTAAAATCTCAGGATGCTTCTGGTGGACAGGTGAGAAATTCAGAGACATATAGAACCTTCAGCATAAATGACCACCTATCCACCTATCCAAATTGATGTTAGATGCACTACAAAAAACCCCAGAAAACTGAAACAGCAACCCAAGTCTAGATTTCCCTCATCTTATTTTTGACACAATGGAAATGTCCAGCTTAGAAACCTAGTGGCTATACACAGCCAAGTTAGGACTTGTCTGGTTATGTTAAGAAGGGTCCATGTTAAGTGGTGGGACAGTGATCCTCTACAGGCCAAGTAGAGAGGACCATTCCAGATTTTGCTGACCACCCTCACCATAGTCAAAGTAGCTGGCATGAAAAAAAACCTTCTGAAAGAAACATTATATATATATATATATATAGTATAATGGCAGGTAGCAATATATATATTATAATGGCAGGTAGAGTATTAAAAAACCACCAGACTTTTTTTAACCATAAGAAAACTTTTTAAAGATCCATGCTTAAACCATCATGAATGGATATGAAGCATATGACAATATTTAGTCTCAATGAAACTTAGAATTCAGTAGGGATTCCATTTTATGTGGAGACAAGTCCATGTGTTTGTTTCTGTCATGTCCCTTATTTTGTGAACTGTAATTTTTCTGTTCCCAAATATAGTTAATTTTTTCTTATTCTAGATTATTGGTATAGATACTAACCCCTATTCCATATAAAGTCCATGCTTGTAAGGACAGCAGGTGAAATCAATAATTTTAATTTTCAGTGAGGAAATGGGATTCATACAGCAACCTTGGCTGGAATAATCTCTTGATTTTTTTCCTCTGTCTTGTGTCATATTTGACAGCACGCTTTGGAATGATGGCCTGTTGAAAGAAATTGTTCCATATGGAAGACCCAATAAGAATGTGATACAAGAAAGCATGAAATTTGATTTCTTTTTTTTTAATTTGTAAAAAGTTATTTAGAAATAAAAGGAATACAGTGATTGCCATTAACATTTAAAGTTTTTTCTTCCATTGAGCTACCTGAGGCTATTTACTGGCTGAGTTTTGGATGTTATCTGGTTGGTGGGGAGAAGTGGGTGCCTTTGCATTACCAAAAACTCATCCTTTGCAGACCCAAGAACTTGTGTGGAAGTTATGTAGATAGAATACAGAGCCTGAGTTTAATTCGATGTTAGCATTGATCTTCTGAAGGCAAGTTGAGTGTGTTTTCCATGATCTCAGAAAATCTATATGGAGCTTGGTGTTTGGTGTGTCCTACAATGAAAGCCAGTGAAGAACAGGATGCCTTATTCTTTTTTTACACAAGGCACAAAAATCTCCATTTAATAATTTTAAATTACAATCATATTAAAGGTGTGATTGTTAAGGTTGTAGAATCCTTCTAAATAAGCATTTCTCGATGACATCATGTAGCAGGTACCTTTTAGTTTTGTGTCATATTAATGGCACCTGCTTTTTCCAACAATGTTTATGATTCCTTCCTGCAGCTGCGGATCAGACTAGGTTATAATATTGTCTCTTTCTGTCCTTAAGATATATAAATCTGTCAATCCCTTTATGCTCTAGTCATATATGATCTAGGGTTTCTGCTGAGTGGAAATGCTTAGAGCACAGCCAGATGTGTTATAGGTGATTTAAAGGAAAATGAGAAATCTCATCAGAAGCTGTCAAGGGACCTTTATGGCTTTGGTGTCACAGGATTGAATTGTGAGAACTTTTGTACTTCTTGTGGGTGCATTCAAAATCTTTTAATCTTTCAGGAAGCCTCTCAGCATTGGTTTCCCTTTAGACCTGGTATCTGTAGGCAGTTCAGTGTATGACAATCATGAATTTTGGAGAAATGGTGTTAGGCACTTTTAGTGTTAGGAAATCTTTTGTAAGATGTGCTCATCCCCCACTTTAGCTTTCAGAGTCCTTCCTAGCTGAATTTGTCTGAAGCTCAAATTGACATCAGTCATGGTGCGAATGTCCAGACCTCATTGAAGGCAAAAGATTCCTGGGAAAAGTTTGTTCTGTTCATGATGGGCCCAGACATGCTCTTCTTGTGCATGTCTGTACCCCAGAACCCTTTTCTCATGTTTAGTGTGAATCAGTCTTGCAGCACTTTAAATCTGTAATTCATTGTTCACAGGCACAGCGAAAAGATTGTTCTGTTCTTTGCAGCTGCCTTTTGTTTTTGAAGCTGTAATCACTGTCCCTCGTCTTTTCTTTGGTCTCACCCCATTCTTTCAGGTTTTCTTTCCTAACTGCCTGTTTGTATGCCTGAATAGGATATTTATCTTTTCTTCATGATAATATTGATTTCTTTTTTGGAAGGTTTCTATGCAAGTAGGTGATCCTAGACCTATAGTTTTGTGATTGATTATTCCTCTCTCAGCTAAGTACTCACTTTCTCTTATCCTAAAATAAATCTCTCAGAAAATCTGCTCAGTGCATCTTTTAATTTTCACAGGCAAGCAGCCTCCTGGTTGTGTTTACTACTGAGCTTTGCACCTACTCTGTAGTTTCACCAGGACTCTATATCCCTATTTAGCTTATGACAATGCCAACCAAGAGCAGCAACAAAACTCCTTTATTTGGTCAGTGCATCTTCCTTGCCCAAAAGTCATTATATTTTATTCTAAAGAGACGCATTTTTGTTGCTCACAGTGGCCGATGCTATTTCAGATGTAAAATGAACTGCAAAGCAGGGAGGCAAAAGGTAAAAATAAGAAGAACAGAAGGTGTGTATTGGTATTTTAAGGAAATGTGAAAGTATCACATTCTCCCTTTTCTTACTCAGTGAAGAAAGGTTTTGACAGTGGCATGGATTTTTAGGTAAATTGTTTTCTCTCTTTTACTGATTGTTTTATCTCTAAAACAAATATTTGCATGTGAATAATTTTCTTGCCATTAGAGGGTTTTCTACATACCTTAATACCAGCAAATTTCCTTTTCAGCATTTTTGGACACATTGTTCTAGGTAATATACATACCTATTTGGCCTTTGTCGTTTTCTTTCAGATGGCACTAAGCAGCAGCCCAGTTAAGAATTCTCTAACTATCCTAACAAATAAACATTGCACAATATAGTGTATTTCAGCATGTTGCAAGATTTCCCAACAGATTATGTCCTTTAAAATGAGCTGTATTACCATGCTCTGTAACACTAGCTGGTTAAAGCAGTATTTGTATGCTTTGTCTAAGGAAAACAATAAAATAAACAAGGAGCCCTAGCTAAACAGACTGTAATTCCAGTACTAACCCACATTTTCATATCCAAATCATATTAATTAATTTCTGGAAGAATTCATTCAAATATTTAAAATGAAGTAATTGAATGGAAAATTGGGGGGTTTTATTGTGTGGTCAGTGACACATTATCTCTCTCTGAGAAATGGAATAGCTTGGCCTGTACAGAACAACACATGAAATACTATGGTGATACAAATCTGACTTCCATAGAGTTGCTTCTAGCCTATTTACACAATTTAAGCACAGAACATTAATTTTTGAGATCTGTTTAATTAACTGAATGCCAAATTAAGTTTCCTCCAGCAACTTTGACTCTGTAAACACAAGGTAGCTCATACCCTAAGGATTTTGTTGCTTCCATTGACATAAGTTCTGCTACAAAATTGTACCGTTTTCCAAAACACGTTTATGTAGACAACATTCATGTTGTGAAGCTGCACATTGCCCTGGTGCCCTTTCACCTCAGTGGGCATTTCATTCAAGCGTTTTCAGAATAGGTTTAGAAAATGTTTCTCTTGCAGAGAACGGTTAGAATAGTGTTTCTTCTGTCTCAAATAAATCTGATGCTGCTAAATTTCCTTCTCAAGTGAAAGACTAAGAGGCTGTTGACAGTTATGTAAATGATGAAAAAGATACTTCAGTGACTACCACTGTGATTCAAAATAATAAAAGCAAATTTTTCCACATAGGCTTAAAAGAGTAACAATCTCATTTTCCAGAATGGATGACCAAATTAGTTAAACATCTGATGCTGTTAGACTCCACATGAGAGGAACATTGGCTCTTTTTGGCATTAGCATCAACACTGAACATTAGTTATTATTAGAAATTCAGGAAAGGCAAGCTTAGGCTTTCCATATATGCAATGTACATTATGCATCATACACTGTTCTTTTCCTTACCTGAAAGGCAACAGTGGAATTAAAAATCTATTTATTTCAATAGGGATTTGGCATATTTGCAGTGATTGAAGGAGGAAAGACTATTACAGCTACATTTCTTAGTAACTGGAAAGTGTTAATTACAGTGATAGTACTTTCTTTCCATGTGATATTTGATAATTTTGCTAAATAACTCTAATAAAATATTCACATTTGTATTTTTACATGCCTGCCAATTTTAAATTCTTTAGTAATGCACACATATAAAGTTCTCAAGATGGAGTTTAATTTCATTACACAACCAATTTAAAGTCCTTTCATGAACAATTGAATGGGGAGAATATCCTGGAAATTCTTTGTAAGAATTTAACTAGAAATCATGTCAGGTTTAACTAAGATGATATCCTCTAATTTGCTTGTAAGTCACCATATTTTCTTCTGCTTCTTGTCAGTGGTTTGTAATGAAGGTTGCTTAAATATGTGTTACTGCCTCTGTGAAACTGACAGGGTGGAATAGTAAATATAGTATTTAGGTAACTGTAGGGGGCTCAGTTCGTAAACCGGGTGGAAACACCAATTAAGTGTAGTGGTTTGGTTCAAAATATCCATTACTTAGTTGTTTACCTTCTGTGAGATAAGAATTAGGAGAAAGCAAAACAGGCACAAAACTTAAACAGTTGCAGTACAAAGAAAGAGTTTTATTACTAATAGAATTAAAAGTAAAGAGAAATAACAAGAAATTAAAGCAAACCCCCTCCACCCCCTTCCAGCACTTTCTTCCTTTTACCCAACTCACACAAAGGATAACAGAACATGGGATTTTAGTCAGTGTTGCAGTTCTTGCTAAGTCTCTCTCTTATGCTCAAGGAAAAAAGGGTTTTCTTCTGCTTCACATGGTTCCCAAACTGCCACCAACAGCAGACCCACCCAGAAAGAAACAATCTGCTGTGGTGGAAAACATCTCTCCCATGAAAAATCTCACAGTTCCTTCACACTGACAAACACGGGCCATCACATGGGGTTATTAATCTTTTTAAGGATGAGTTATTTTGGCCTGAACACAAAGGCTTTCTTTGCCATAAGTCTCTAAAAAGCCTTTCAATGCTTCTATATAGCCTGGCATAGGCACTCTTCACAATCTTCATGGGCCACACGTGAATTCTCCATCCCCCCATGTACTTCAAATGGATTAAAGAGACAAACAGTTTGTGATATTA
>NW_008239054.1:1465849-1467423 GCF_000691975.1 Corvus brachyrhynchos | reverse complement strand
GACGGGGCGCCGGGGGGAAGCCCCACCCCGGCCCGGCGGGGCCTGGAGGCTCAGAGGCCTGCCCCCCCCCACCTGCCTGCAGGTGAGCTGGAACGAAAGGCAATTCCTGCCTTTCCACGCGGTTTAAATATGTAAATTGTGAGAAGCGTCATTAGTCTAAAAGACTGTCCATCAACTCAGGTTCAACCCGCTACAGTAACTTAAACTTCTGTGTCTCCTGAGACATGAGGCACTGTTGTGTTACTGTTCAGTGTTGATTCCTATTTGGCTTTTTAAGATGATACTATTTCTGTGTTAATTTAGTTGCACCTCAGATTTCTTTCAGCTTGAAAGATCAAGTTTATCATTATTGCTATTCTAATTCATCTCTAGATGTTTGAGTCTTTTGTAGCTGGCACTAATCCCCTGAAGTGGGGAATTTAGATTTCTTAGTGACATGTTAATGCCAATATAATAACACTAACAGTAGGGAGGCCCAGATTCATGTTCTCATAGTGATTAAAAAGGATTTAAAGTACCTTTTCTTAAAAGAGCTAATTATTACCATTTACAATGTTCTGTTAAATCTTCCTTGTTTAGCAAAGGACCTTAGGTACCATTGAGGCACCTCACAGTGTTTGCAGTAAATCCTCTGAGTGAGACTTCATGCATAGTACCTCCAACTTCAAAAGAAACACACCAAAATATGTTTTACCTCTAGTAACCAGCTCTTCACATCTCCCTGGCAGACTAGTGTCATGGCCTGGAAGCGGGCATGATGTTCGCTATAAATCCTTCTTGGGCTGACCAAAGGCTCCACGTGTCAGGGAACTCTTACGCTTTATTGTATAAATTAACTCCAGCAACTAACCTGCTATTTAGTCATAGAAGTGTTCACTAATAAGCTCCCAACTCTTACAAAGAACTTTAACAAGCTCCCAACTCTACAACAAACTCCAGGTACGGAGCAAAAGATAGAGTATGATTGCAGCACTTGCCAGGATAAAATGAGGGAGGAGAGGAATAAAGGCAGAAAAGAGAGAAAGAGAAGGAAAAAGATCACCAGGCCTTAGATTCTGCATTCTTCCTGCTGCTGTGGGTGATCCAGATCTGGGGCTGACAAAAGACAGAGAGGAAAAAAGTGATTTACTTTCTTTTATACTTTACCTGATATACTCCTCTTATGTAAAATAGATTTTTTGCACTGTTTGTGCCCTCTTTTTTGCGAGTGCAGTGTGCCCCTTAGAGCCCTCCCAGGAACAAGCTGGGGGAAGCTGGGGTTCTGTGGTGGTCCTGGAGCCCCTTTTACTGAAGTACCTGGGACTCAATCCTTCTCACAGGTGCACAGAAACAGGCATGTTGATGTTGGGGTCTCCTCCCCTGCCATGGAGCCCTGGGAGATGGGCCCTGGGGGGGAGGCACGGGGTTTCCCTGCCCCTGGTCAGCCTCATTTCCCATTGGTTGGTTTGTGTTCCCTGGTGTGGCCAAGGACCCTGGGGTCCCATGACTGCGGAGTTCCTGAGCAGAGCCCCGGCCATGCGGCTGGAGAAATAAACATCTCTGAAACATCTACCACGAATCTGTCCATATATACT
>NW_008239054.1:1444038-1464694 GCF_000691975.1 Corvus brachyrhynchos | reverse complement strand
CGGGGCCTGGGGGTAATCCCAGCAAAGGCCAGCCGTTATGCACAAAATTATAAACAATATCCATCCCAGCAATTTCCCTACCCACAGCCTATTTTCCCCTTTTACCCTATACCCAATATGAACCCCTTCCTAAGTTTACCCTATCCCCAGTTTATTCCTAATCCGTTCTTCACCCCATGGCTTCCCTATACAATTCCATTTGCCTACAATTCCTCTCCGATGCCGAGGGAGGGATGAAAAGAGGGAGGGAAGAAATTAAACCCTTTCCTGCCTCAGTTTCCCCACAAAGCATGCCCGGAGAGTTCTGTCTCCCCTCTGTCAGCCCTAAGATGTTCCAGAGAATCTGTTTGGACATTTAAAGACTCAGGAGGGTGGCTTGTTTTGTCTTGAAACTGTTCTTGTTATCCAATCATTTTCATTCTCCTTTTATTAAAATAAAACGGGTGAGATGTTGGGTTCTCCTCCCCCGCCATGGAGCCCTGGGAGATGGACCCTGGGGGGGGAGGCACAGGGTTTCCCTGCCCCTGGTCAGTCTCATTTCCCATTGGTTGGTTTGTGTTCCCCGGGGTGGCCAAGGACCCTGGGGTCCCGCGACTGCAGAGTTCCTGAGCTGAGCCCCGGCCATGCGGCTGGAGAAATAAACCTCCCTGAGACATCTATCACGAATCTGTCCATATATACTTCTTTTCCACGGGACTCCTGGTTTGAAATATGCTTGTTGCAGTAATCCCCGCTGCAACATGTTGAGGCAGAAGTGCAAGCCTAGAAACTGAGAAGGAAGTTGCCTCAGGACAGCTCTGCCCCACCTCCATGGGGCTCTCTCTTCCATTCACAACTTTCCTGTTGCTTCAGTTGGAATGTTTGAGACAAAGCATGCTTATGCCTGGTCCTCCACAACTAGCTAGGGAGTCAATAACCTGCACAGCTCTGATGTTGACCTGGGTAAGTACCTACCAGATCACTATTTATTTGTTCCAAACTGCATACTCCTTTCACTGACAGATACAGTGTTTATGGTGGTTTTCAGCCCTATTTGTGTAAGTTCATCCTCCTGTTTTTAGTGTCCAGAGAAAGTAAATGTGTTTCAGAGAGAGGGATGTGTTAACTCACACTTAGTTGCAGCAAATACACCTTCTCCCTGTCATTGCTCACAGTGTAGTTTCCTTCACAAAAGGCACATTTTATGCTATAAAAATGAGAATTGCTTTTCTTACTGCAAGGCTTCTTGCATGTATTCCTACTCATTAAGGCCTTCCTCAGTGGCACAAAGTGTGTGGGACCAAATGAGTGGGAAAGCATCCAGGTTTGCCCTGTGGAAGGCAGATGTGCACTACTGCTTCATGCTAGTATGATCATATTTTACTTCAGGTCCTCCCGAAGCCAAAGGAACTCATTCAAGAAGAGAGAAGGTACCAATACATTTTGCTGGCTCAGGGCCTTTGTGTGGGTACGTGACTGCACTGCTGACCACATCTTGTCAGTCTTGCAGGTGTGCATTTGCTAAGAGGCAAAGGATTCCTCCTGCCCCAGTCTATACTGCTTTCTCCAGAGTGGCAGGCACTGCAGAAATGCATGAAGAGGAAAAATACGTAGTTCCTAAGCACTGATCTGTTCTCAGAGGATTTAAGGGTAGATTGCGAGTTAGTATATACAGTCTGTCTACAGAAAGAGATATATGCTTTATTTTTCTTGTACACTGTCGCCTGTAGGTTTATAACTGGTTGAGTACTAATTTATTTCACACATACAACTAATTTTTGAAGTACAGTGAAGTATTTGTACGGAAACTTCATTTAAATTACTCCTCAAACCCAAGATGTATGGTACTGCACCTGTCAAACCCAAGAGCTCAATAATTATGAAAAAGATTTGAACTATCGCCTTCTGCTTTGAGGTTATTATAATAACAAGAATGATAAATCATTACTATAGAGGATCTTTTTTATTTTTGAGTTTTATTTTACAGGATATCTTCTTCTTGCCTTAGAGTGTAATTTTATTTACTTTTTCTTAAATTTTGTTTTCTTTTGGAGATTCAAAAAAATCTGTTTCTTGATATTGCTTAGATTTAAATTTGGACAATATTTCTCATCTAGATAGATACTAAAAAATATCACTTGTTAATATTTATCTTAAGAATCTTGCATCAATTTTTAAGAATCTCAAGAAACCTCAAGGAATTGAGCATAAGAACTAAGTTGTTAGTACAATTTTAACAAGAGGTTGAACATAGAATTGGCAGGACAGTAACCTAGTTCTACAGTAGTGGTAGAAGCTAACCAGTATGTGTATGCTGTCCTGAATTCTGCATTGCTGTAGTATTTGAAAGCAAGGTCCTTGTACAAGTCTAACATATAAATATTTTTCAGTCAATTTTAGCACAAAATTCAGTATGAGGTGATGTAAACTTATGCTCTTGTGTTCTTTAACTGAACAGAAGGAAATTATTTGAGAAAAAACTGTTTCTTAATTTTTTTTTTAACCCTGACATCTGTTAGTTCTTACTACTGTGTAAACAAGTAATCTCATATATTATAAATAAATTTTATTTTAGTAAAAAATATCAAGGCCCATCAGAACTTGTATCTGTCAACTTCCTTCATTGGTTTAATGTGATTTGTCACAAGAAAACTGGATTACTGCAAATTAACACCATTATAAAAATGAACACCATCTATGTTTAAATTTCAATTGGAACATTTGGAATGCAGCCTTGGAATACAGCATGAAACTGGAAACATTTGCCTTGAAGACTTGTAAAACATATTTCTTAGGCAAGATAAATTTAAAAAAAATCCAAATAAATAAAAATATTGGGGCCTAGGTATATACCACAATTCCAATACAAAACACTTCAAGGGGTTATTCTGTCTAACTCAGAAGCTATTCCTTTGTGAGCACATGAAGAAAATATGGTTTCTAAAAGAGAATAATTTCAGGTTTTAGTAATCTTACGCGTTAAAACCTTTCAAAATAGCTTGCACCTAAATTGTTGAGGTTTGAGTTTTTTATAAAAAGGCCCTCAGAGGTGGTGAGGGGGTTTGATGTGGCTGCGGATAGGATCTCTAGGAGTAAAAGAAACACATAGATTCTATACTACAACAGCTGTTTCCAAGCCCACAGACTTTTTCTATTGCCTTGCCTATACATTAGGGGTTTTTTTAAGTCTGTCCTTGTATTAGGACATCCCTGCTAAGAATAGAAAGTGAAATCTTACACATTCTTTTCTCTTAGAAAAATAAATCTTGGACTATTCAGGATATCTAGTAACATTCACAAAATTTGTTGGACCATGGTTTAAAACATTTGTATCCTAACTCATTTCCAGCTGTCTTCTCCTACAAAATGCAGCTTCTGCTTGGAAGGGACATGCAGAAGCACTTTTTCAAGGGATTCTGAGGAGCTTATGGGGATGTGATGGTATCAAGGGAGGTGGCTTTATTTATGAACTGATGAGCTTGTCCCAGTTTTTAGTGGAGTTTCTTATATCTACAAAAAAAAAAAAAAAAAGTACATTTCAGGGCAACATATTTTAGTTTTAATATTAGTTATATGTTTGTCTGTAAATGCTCCTAATTAGAGAATCTTAATCTGGTATTATTTGATGACAACCAGCAATTTAGTTGTTTATGTAACTTTGTAAATAGTTATCTGTTTTTCAGAGGACTGCTTCTATTTGATGAGTGTGTTTAAATGTTTTATAAAAGCATATCTCAGACTTTTCAGACAGAGTATTTCGCACTGTTAATATTTAAAAGAGATTAATTAAATGTGAAGTCAATGATTTTTAAGTTGTGCTTTAGCCTGCTGTGTCCTGTCAAAAGGTGTATGCTTTCTTGCTGACAAAAATCTTATTAAAATCTACACTGGTAACATGAAAACATCTGTATTATAGTTGATTTTTGTAAAATTCTTAATGGTTAGGTGATTAATTAATATTTTTATTTTTTATTTGATTTAATTTTTACCACAGCACTCCATTTTAGAATTATAGCTGCCTCCTGACTGCAATCCTGGCAACAAAACAAAGGAGCAAATGCCTGCCACTAATCAAAAACCTATAAGGTAATAAATCATAATTGCCAAGCAATGACTATGTTGAGATAGTAGAGAATAACTAATTGCATGTAAAGCACATGCTAAAGTCAAATTTTACTGGAAGCCAACCTCATTTTGTGTCAGGGTTCCTCAGTTTTTGTTGTACTGTTAACTCACCCGTGTGTGTCTGTCAGTCATATGTTGTACTTTAAGTCACATGGAGCACAATCCAGCTTCAAAAATCCTTTTACCTGATCTGTATCTCTCTTGTTAATGGCACTTTCTATGTGTTTCTCCTGCTACATGTCTGCGCTTTTTCAGGAACATGCAAGTATCTTCCCGTTATGCATTGTGTGGTCTTGTAAAAAAAAAAAAAGCAGATCTATCAGACAAACTTGCATAGTTGTTTGTGCAACATGAATCCCACAACCCTTGTCAGATTTTTGAGAAACTTCTGAGCAAGTATTTTTAGCAGACGAAGGTACCTGATGATACTCAAAGCAGAAAAATATGTCCCTGCTTTATAACAATACAGAATATTTTGGGGATATTTTTTGACCTGAGCATTCTGTAAAACTTAGGAGATTACAGAATGCCAGTTGTTTACACGATAATATACATAAATAGGATATCTAGTGATTTTTGATATTGTCACAGGATTTTCACCCAGAGTATAAGGAAGTTTAATCTTATTTGTGATATTGAGGTTTCTTAGAGTTCTTTCCACCAGAACAGATGGAAAGGCCTCTCAAAGGTGCAATACCTATCTAGACAAGACCTTTGTTAATTGACCTAATGGAAATGGAGTAGAGCTATATCTGTGATGATTTTAATGCAGAATAAGGCATTAATTTAAAACACTAGGTGGTAAAACAATAAAGCAGGAGGGCATGCTAATTTCTAAGCTTCGAATTTTTTAGTGTTTGTTAGGTTGGGGGAGATGAATATAAACTATTTACAAGCTTGAAGTGTTTGAAATTTTATGTTATTTATGAGATCACTGGGGTTCAAACAATGTTCATAAGCTAGGAAGATTAATTAAATAAATGTGTGTTTAAAGAATGAAAAAAGTACCACAAAATTATGCTGCACCATATTTATTTGTAAGTCATTATGTTTTTGCGATTGTAGCTGTGATGTAAGGACAAATCATTGAATATCCCTTGATCATCTTGTCATGCCAGGTAAAGAGGTTTTAAATGTGAAAGGAATAGTGAAGTATCACCAAGCATTTTCTCTGTAAGCATGCTTGTTTGATTATAGTAATAATGAATGTTTACTTTCCCTCATAATTTCTGCTTAGCTAAATCTACGATTAAAAAAACAAACACAAATTAGTGCTATTGGTCAGAAACAAACCAAGCAGAGTTTAAATACATTAAATCTAAGCTCCATTGTGCCTGTGATCAGCAGAGAGGCCTATATGCACAGACTTCCTTTTTCCCCCGGTTCCTACAGAATTTCTTCACTTCTGGGAAATACTCTGGAACCAGTTCCCCTTTCAGATTCTTCTGAAAACACCAGCCCCTCTCAAGGCTTTCTTCAACACTGATGTTGCTCTGAAATACTTCTTTCAATCTGCAGGGGCAAATTTTGTTAGAAATTTGTAGTGGCATTAAATGTAGGTACACTAAAATTGGTGTGAATGGTGAATGAAGGGGACTGTCTGAATGTGGAAGCAAGAGAAGGAAGGAAAGAAAGGCATAGGTGACACTAGGTTACCCATGTTTTCAAGATCACAGAACACTAACATGCCAATTCTCAGGGCATCCAGCCTGGAACAGCAGAGAAGAAACTAAGAAAAGAGAGCCTACTCCTGGAGCAGAACAGCCTCAGGCCATGAAGAAATAATGACAAAAAGAAAGAGAGCAGAGTTGGAGACTTACCATACACAAGGAGACTAAAAGAAATTCACAGGAATTAGGGAGGACAGATGCACCAATTTTCTTAACCGTTATTGGATCAAAACAAGCACAGAGCCTCCTGTCTAAGAAAAAACAAGCTGTAATGAGGGCTTGATAAAGGCTCTGTCTTGCCTCCCTATGTCATTGCATGAAATTCTGGCCAAACCACTGGGTACAGATAACTTGTGTCTGTACTCTGAACAGTCTGCTTGGATGTAAGTGTCTCAGGGAACATGGAGGCCTGGCTGTATGAGCAACACTGGTTTCCTTTTAAAACAAAATGGTTTTCTCCTCCCGCAACTGACTGCACTGAAACACTGCTATATGGTTGCACAAAAGTTGCAGCATGTTTTCCTTCACTCTGGAAGCGATTTTTATCTCTTTTAATGGTTGTCAATATCATTGCTTGAAATAGAAATCAGTAGAGTAGAATCCAGAGGACTGGCTGGTGCTGCAAACATGCATGGAGCATATTTCACCACATAGGATGGGTTACAAAAGACACCTGTGCAAGATGCTGATCATGTGGAGGAGAAGGTGAATCATTGGGAATGTATCTAACGGAGTAAACCAAGGAATTAACAGTTGCATATATCCACCAGGTAGGAAAAGTAAGTAGATAAAATGAAGCAATGTAATGAATGATAATCTGAGTATTTTAAGGGAGAATGTGGGCTATAGATTTCAGACCAAGTTTATAAAATACTTATATTACAGCATTCCTTTAACCAATGGGGTATAACATGAATCTTTACCTTAAGCTGATTGTGGAGGTTTGTATCCCTAAGTAAAACCCAGCTGTGAAGCCTAGAGCATGATTTCATTGTGGGTTTTCAAAGAGAAACCTGACTAAAAGAAGAAATGTGGGTTTTTTTAAAGAAAGTGTGAATAATAGAGATATAACTCTGTTGTAGGAGGAGAGGGAAGAAGGTATTTAGTCCTTGTATGAAAATAGTTAATCTTCCTGACACCATAGCTATAAGGCCCCAATGTGCATAAAGAAAGTATAAATTCCTGTTGTGGTGCATCAGCTTGGGAGAATGCAGAGGGACGTGGCTTTTAGAAGATAAGAGATGAAATAGGGCCTTAAAAAACAAACTTTTTCTGTGAACAGCGTCTATGTCCTTCCCTCACATACATCTCCAACAGAGCTCCTAAATCATCTTAAAAGTCAATGATTAGTGAAATTACTTAAGATCTTCTCTTCACTTTATTTATGTTTCATAGGTTTATGGAAAGACACTTATGCACACTTTTACAAATAGTGTTTCATATGACAAAGCTGTAAGGGCTGTGTTGGGTGGGTATTTTTAAAAGCCGCTTAAGCTTTCAAAAATATTTAAACTTACTAGATTTTATAAAGCACGGATTCTCTCTTCTATAAGCACTGATGTTAAAAAAAATATTTTTAATAAGTAATATATGTTTAAAACTAAGGGTATGTTGAAGTGGGTTTTAGGTTTGACACACATTGTAGTCAAGTCAGGTACTACATGTATTTCAGTGATGACAAGAATGAAGCTATGTTAGAAATTGTATTAAACAACAGTCCTGTGAGCACCAGGACTAACAGCCTGATTGCAGTTTCATATGTTATGAATGTGCAGCAATGTTACCCTGGGAATAAGCAGCAATGCCAGATCATTGTCTCCCTTATTATTTGTGCTGTGTTTACTGCATACATCTCATGCTTCAGTTTTCCTCCCAAAGTATGTTCTCAGAAAAACAACTGACAAGTAAATTGAATTTCTTTATTGCAAGCAATGCAGACATAGCTGCCCTATGAATGGGATTTTCCTGTATTTCTCTAGACACTGCTCTGTACATGGATAGAGGAGATAAAGAACACACCATAAATCATTTCTGCACAAGCAAGGACTAACAAATGGTAATTTATGCTGAATAGAACTGCTGTGTCCTCTGTACATAGATATATACATATATATATATATATACACATATATATCTATCTCTTTGTGTGTGTGTGTGCATGTCTATGAGGGACTAAAATCCTGCTGTAGGCATACAGGCAGACAACACAACTGCTCAGTTAATTTAGAGGAGTTTTTAAGATCTATGCTAAACATAGTTCAGTTAGAGTTACTAAAGTCAAGTCTTTTATGCCAAGGAAACTTACTCATACAAGAGTGATACTCTGGTTGAGGAGAACATTCTTGGTAGGGAGAGTATGTATGACTATCACTAGCATAAGTTATATCCTCCAAGACTGTTAAGATACTGAAATTTTGACTTGTAATAACTGTTTTCCTCAATGTAGATGAAAATTATCATGACCTTTTGTGCTTTCTTAACCTGATGCTTAAAGCCAAAATGGCTTTATCACCTTGCAAGCAAAAATTTGCTTAGAACATAACATGACTGGGGTCTTCAGGTTTATTTTACCATGCCATGTTTTATAAGAAACAGTGTCCTCCATTTTCACAGTATGTTCTAGAATTACTGGTGTGTTTATGGTCTGTATTTCTGCTAAAAACATCATTGTGAAGAAATAGACAAAGAAATGGTGGTGAATAGAGATGAATGGGTATATAATTTTATTAAGAATGGATATTTGTGATTTTTATATCAACTATACTTATCAGTTTTAAGTATATGCTTAAGTTTCATTCATATTAATTTTTGTAGAGAAAATGAATGAGCATTTATGATTAAAAATCTGAAATTGATCAGTGTCATTCAAACACTCAAACATCAGTGTTGCTTAGCTAAAAATTATTTATTGAGCAACTCCTGCAGAACCCTTTTCCTCATGGCTCACCTGGCTTAAAGCTTTGGCCATAAAACTTTTGTGTTTTTACAACCCAGGCACAGTCTGCCAGAAGTACAAGGAAAATAACCTCGTGCACCAGTATAGGCTGGGGGCTGACCTGCTGGGAAGCAGCTCCTTGGTAAAGGACCTTTGTGTCCTGGTGAACTACAAGCTGTCTGTGAGCCAGCACTGTGCCCTTGTGGCCAAGAAGGCCAATAAGATCCTGAGATGCATTAAAAAAAGCATTTCCAGTAGGTCGAGGGAGGTGATCCTACCCCTCTACTCAGCCCTGGTGAGGCCACATCTGGAGTGCTGTGTCCATTCTGGGCTCCCCAGGACAGGAGAGACAAGGACATCCTGGAGCAGGTGTAGCAGAGGGCTACAAAGATGATTAAGGGACTGGAGCATCTCTGTTACGAGGAAAGGCTGAGGGAGCTGGGCTTGTTCAGTCTCGAGAAGAGACGACTGAGAGGGGACCTCATCAATGTCTGTGAGTATCTGGAGGGAGGGTGCCAAGAGGGTGGATCCAGGCTCTGCTCAGTGGTGCTGAGCAATAGGACAAGAGGCAATAGGCAGGAACTGATACACAGGAAGCTCCACCTGAATTTTTCTCTGTGTGTCTGCTCTGAATGCTCTTGACTGTGCTCTCTACAGCAATTTTAGATCAGCACTTCACAGTCTAGAAGGCTAGATTACCTCAGGCAAAGAATGCACTATCCTTGAGCAGCAAATTAAGGAAGCAGTATAATGAATCTCCTCTCCTATGTAGTGAGGATAAAATGGGAAGTAGTTATGAGGATTTAATTCCCTTTTATAAGTAAAAGAGCTTTGAACTCTTCAGCAGGGAGGCCCAGGGCTGTGCAATTTTCTATACTGATGGTAAATGAATAGCCAAAAAAAAAAAAAAAAAAGGGCCTTAAGTCTGTTTCTTATGCTTTATTCCCTGAGAGATTAGGTTGCAGCGATGGTGGGGATACTAGGCAGCTTCACTCTCAGAATGAGTGGCAGAAAGACTTCTACAGCTTGGTTTGTAGGATTGTGAATTTTGTTCAGGGGAGCAGGAAAAGGAAAGAGGAAGGGTATGTGCTACATAAGATGCTCTATAGTGAGATGGATTGTGATTTCTTAGTTCCTTCTTTTCCGAGTCTGGGATAAAGACAGGGTACATGAACTACCAGATTAGCCTGAGGTGTTTAGTTAACTCCACTTCCTTGGACTTTACTGCAGCTGTGACTTACTCCTCACTGGCCTTCCCTTCAAAGAAGTCCCTCCTGGACCTTCAGAGTGTGAAAATTGTCTGTGCAAGACTATTGGAGACAGGAGTCAGTGAACATTTGTACATCAGGATCTCCAACCATTTAGGCATGCGCAAAGTCCGTACAGATTTCCTTGCATAAAGAAAGAATGACAGAAAGCACACACCCTTCAGAGCAGCTGAGGCTATTGAGATATGTGTCTATCTATGTCCTCCTTCATTCAGAGAGTTTTCCTAAAATACCAGGGTATGGATTGTTCATCACTTTCTTCCTGTGTCAAGATATGGTTGCCCAAAATGGCTACAAAGTGGGTTTTGGTACCCATCATTGTTACTGTGATGTAACTGTGATATAAAACCAAGTGATTATTTTATTGTGCTTCCCAGCGATAGATGTCACACTTTGCTGTTTCCTGGTGCTAAATTGCATTATACATCAGTCAAGCGGAAATCACCCCTAAGTGTTCAGTTTTGTTGGGATGCCTAGAAGGACATCTGATTTGTTATTCCTAATTCTTCCTTGAATCTCCAGTGTCCCACCATTTGCTCTTTGCATTTTTATTTTTTTTTTCCAGGACCTCACATGTTTTAAGTTTAAACTGTCAACTGTGCATCACATATGATACCTTTCTATTTACATAATTTTATCTTGCCTGCTCGGGAACACACACTTCTTGACTGAAAAACATGTAAATTAATTTCTAAGGCTTGTGAGTACTATTGGAATACATATAAATATTTTGTTGCATTATTTAATCAAACAAGGATTTGAATCTCTCTGGGGTGTTTTCCCTAGTACTTTATTTCACACCATGACAAACGTAAGAGACCCAGGTCTCTGATATGTTTCATAGCAAACAATCACTTTACATTTCCTGCGTATTTCCATATATCTTTATGTAATATGTACTACCCATATGTAAAAATATATCCAAATGTTATTGCTGTCTTTAGTTGCAGTTGGTTTTCTGTATTATTCATTCTGAAAAGTTACATCCTATCTAGAAATGTTTTAATTGGAGAAATTTTCTCATTGCTTTCTTTCAATAATCATTATTTTTGTAACAAATGGCAGGGTGATACTACACTGCAGACAACTTGAGGCTCTTGGTGCAAGTCCAAGTCTGTTTCAGATTTATGCGTAGATTATCCTGAGCTGAAATAGGATATTTTTTCCCTTAAATTCTTAACCTGTTTTTGCTTAAGGCTGTTTGTTTGTTGTTTTTATTTTTTAACATGCTGTTTCTTAATTTTATTACTAAAAGTAAAAGGAGAGTCAAATCATAAATGTAGTTGATGTATCAAATTCAAAGGAGTACATTAAGTAGGTAAAAATAGTCTGTTGAAATCAGTCTACCTTTTTACTGACAGCACGACATGAACTTTGACTTCCTTGTCCTTTATCTCCTCTGTTAACCTACTTAGTCTTGACCCTTCAGCCTTTTTCTACTGTGGGTGAAGGAATTTTTCCATAATTTTGAATATGTTTGAAAATTGTCTCTTTTCCCTGTTTGAAACATTTCCCATCTCTTAATTCAAATTCTTTTTGAAGACATGTCTTTCTCCTGAGAGTCAGAAATGTTCAATCACTGTATATAGGTCATGGCCACTGTGTAAAATAATAAAAGTAAAACAGAGTAAGGAGAGATGAATTGATAGTGTCTGGACAAACCTCGGGGTTTGTCTCCTAAATGCAATTTCCAAGGTTAAAGTCTATTTTGCTTTAAAGAACCTGTGCAATAAATAGGAGGCATTGCAGAATATCCTTCCATTCACAATTCTGTGAACAAGTGAGTGTGGATGCCTGCACTGATTTTGGAAAATGCTTTCACTTGTTTGTTTCATAATAGAGGAATTTTGAGTGACTGAAAGAATTTAACTTTGCTTTTCCAGTGCAGGGAAGGAGGCAATGAAACTTGTTTGACATATGATTTAATTCTGATCATGAATTCTGGTTTAAGGTTGACCTGTTGGTGCACTGTCCTTATTTGCATGAATGTTTGTAGGACATGGAAAGAACTCTTTCCTGCATAAGTCCTGGTTACTTAAGCACTTTGAGTCAAATATTTTGTTTAGTTGCCTCACCATCAATTTAGGAGCTTGATTTTAAGTGCTGAAGTCAAAAAACCTGCCTCTAAATTGTGCCTAAATTAGGAATAGGGAAGGAGTAATAGTAGGAAAATCTGATATTAATTTGAAATGTCTTTGCCCCTAAAACTAAGGAGACATAAGTACACTGAAAATTCTTTTGGCCTATTTTCCTCCTGATGTATATTTTTTTATACCACCATTATTTCTGACAAATGTATCTGTTTTGAAAGGCTTTCCAATTTTAAAAGATCTTCCAACATAAGGTCAGCAAATTTTTCAATTGATATTCCAGTATTTTAAGTAAACAGTTAACCTTTAGCACTTGAAAGTCTTATCTAGTTTTAAACCTTACAAGGGTTTTGGGATTTTTTTTCATAGCAAGTAATTTTGAAAAATTCAGTTGAGTGTTAACCTGCAAATGGATCCAGCCTAAACTCTGTCAGAGCCATTTTGCTTTTTTTTCTCATGATTTTATTGGGCAGGACATCTGAAACATTATTTTTTATCATATAGTTGGTCCTATCTTAAAATAAAAAAAAATCGAATTTGAGCTGAACTGAATTACATTTTTCTTTTAAAGGATATCGGAAAAAGGAGAAAGTAAATGCAACTTTGCAGACTTTCGTTGAACATCATGAAAGTCTCACCATGAAATCAATGTACAGACATATCCCGTGATCTTGATTCAATCCCATACAAGTCCTTGATAATGTGATGGGTTTAAGTGGTCATGTTTATAGTATAGCCATTATAATTGGAAGTTTAAAAAGTTGCTCTCAGGAGGGGACACATAAGCCACAATGTTTTGACAGATTTCAGCTCTTTTAGAAAGGTTTTGGCTGATTATCAAGCAAGAAGAAAATAATTTCATTGGTCTTTGGGTATATTCTGATGTTCTGACCACTACGCTGACCTTGCTGCTCTAAGTTGGTTACCTTTGGATCTTGGGTTTTATCAGCTAGAAAGTATGAAGTATATAAAAATTCTCTGGTTTCACTCAGTGGAGTTGTGAAAAGGTGTAGAAAGAGAAGAGTTACTGTTTTGGCTGGAAAATTGAATGTGCACTGGAAGAAACTTGTATTTAAAACAGTTCCCTGGAAATGTTCAGGGAATGAACCTGGCCAGGTTGGATTGGGATTTCAGCAACTTGTTGTAGTAGAAGGTGTCCCTACCTTAAAAAAACCCAAACAAAAAGCCCCCAAAAGCATCAGAAAAGATTTGAATCAGGAAGGTAATATCCACTGGGCACTGGATTGGTTAATACCATATTAAGACAATATAAGTAAAGAGCTGCATTATTTTAAAACTGAAAGACACGATTTCCTTCTAGTTCTTGCACATTTTAATATCATTTCCCCTGAGAGATATGTGGGTACTCCTTAAAATATATAGTTCAATAAAATGTAGAAATATATAATGAAGATAATAATTTTGTAGGAGTTTATGTGAGTTAGCAACAGAAACTTCTCTTATTCTAAAAGAAGAATGTTAATTTATTTGAAAGTACCAGAGATAAAACATAAATCATTCCTTACCTTGAATATTAGCCAGCCCTTAAACAAGATTCTTAAAGAAACTTGATTTTTTTCACAGAATCACAGAATCACAGAATCACCAGGTTGGAAGAAACCTCTAAGATCATTGAGTGCAACCCATGCCCTAACACCACCTCAACTAAACCATGGCACCGAGTGCCACAGCCAATCTTTTTTTAAACACATCCAGGGATGGTGACTCCACCACCTCCCCGGGCAGATGATTCCAATACTTCACCACTCTTTCAGTAAAAATCTTATTCCTAACACCCGTCCTAAATTTCCCTTCATGCAGCTTGAGACCGTGTCCTCTTGTTCTGTCAGTTGCTGCCTGGAGAGAGAGACCAATCCCCATATGACTACAGCCACCTTTCAGGTAGCTGTAGAGAGTGATAAGGTCACCTCTGAGTCTCCTTTTCTCCAGGCTAAACAACCCCAGCTCCCTCAGTCATTCCTCATAGGGCTTGTGTTCCAAGCCCCTCACCAGCTTTATCGCCCTCCTTTGTATGCATTCAACGTCCTTCCTGAACTGAGGGGCCTAGAACTGGACACATCACTCAAGGTGTGGCCTCAGCAGTGCTGAGTACTGGGGAAGAATCACTTCCCTGGTACTTTTGTTCTTGTTGTTGCAGTGCAATAAAGGATCTGATATGGCAATGAACTGGCAGTACTGGAATATTTCCATCCCATTTTTACAAAATGAGATGAAACAGTATTTCTAATTATAAGTTTAAAATTTCAGGAATTTCTCTTGATTGTATCTAAATTTGTTACACTGTGGAAATTCACCATCACTGACCTGACTCGTACCTCTAGGACTTTCAGTAATTTTGGAAATGAACTCTTGATTGGCTGTTCTTTTATTTCACTCTTCCTTTTTAAACATTCTTTACATCAGTGTTCAAATCTGGCAATTTCTACCCTTTGAAAACGTGCTTCTCAGAAGCTTCAAATCATCCACCATTTATGGCCAGAAAGACGTGCCACAGAATATCTTTCTACTATAAAATCATACTTGTTTGGAAAATGTTTATAGTTATATTAGAATGAGCTAAATTTAGAATTACAGTACTAAATAAGTGTCCTGGGTTGCAGTGTATTCTATTACCATCCTCATGAGCCGTTGAAATCAGGTGGGGCAGTGTTTCCTTGCCTCCTCCCCCCAGACTATCTTGCTGTTAATGGCCCATCATTGTCCTGCCGCCTGACTCAGAGATAACTCCCTCTGGACTATCTTCTGTTAATGAGCCTAATCAACACTTGGCCTCATGACTCATTACCCCATTGTGAGATGCTCCACCCAGAGGGAGGAACCAAGCATCCCATCGTGGATATAATCTGAGACTGAACACCAGAGACAACCCTTCCCACTGGATTTCCAGAGGACAGGAGCTACACAGCCACCATTGGACCTTCTGAGGAGGAGCAAACCCTTTTTCTACAGGATCGCCACTTCGGGAGGACGGCAGCCACCATTCTACCAGACTGCTACCACCACCCTGACTAACAGGGTGCCAGGTTGTATCCTAACTCTGTCAGTTTAACCCAGTGTTATCCGCTTATATTTTTTTCTTCCCCCCTCCTTTTATTTCCCTATTAAATTGTTATTCTGACTTGGTGTCTCCCACTAGTTTGTTTTCAAACTAGTACAATAAGCTCAAAAATGTTCACATAAATTTCCTTCTGTATTTTTATGCCCTGCTGATGTTTTCATCTCTGTGTGCACTGTTTTTTCAAAAAATATGATTAATCACATGTTAAAAAATTATTATTTTGATTGAATTTGTTCTCCTATTTAATACCGAATTTCATGTTAACTAATCATAATGGTTCCATTGGATTTAACACTTATAGCACCATAACTGGTAGTATCACTATTGATTATCTATCTTTTTACTAACAACTGGTATTTCTCATTCTTGATGGTTGGTTTTTTTTTTTTCTTATACTTTTTTATTAATTCAAAACTTTAAAAAAGCCTGTCTTGAGCGAGAATAAATCTTATTGGCAATTAAAGGTTTAAAGACAGTACAATCTTTTAAAAAATCAACTATTTACCTGTTCTCTTTTCCATATCCCATTCCTTTCAAAAATATGTGGATTAAAAAAATAGTTTCATGAATTAGTTTATACCTCTTGTCAAAAAGGTAAATATTCAATTATGATTCAGGACAATACCTGAACATCTTAATGTACTTCATAGAAAGAGTCAGCATAATTCCCTCCAATAGATGGTAATTAATGTGTTCATGAACATCCTTACGTATACATTATAGCTTCCTTTACTGCTCCCTCTTCCTAGCTTTCAGCTATCTAATTAATTTGGTAATGTAAGACTTGACAGGTGGTTTTAATTTTCTGGACCACTGAGAGGGAGACATGAGATTGCAGTGAGGGAATACAAATATCACCATGATATTTATTTTAATATGATTGTTTTGGTTGGTTTTCTTGAGAATGTATAAGGTTATTTTACTGGCTTGGAACAAATAGGGACAAGGGATTGAAGCTGTTCATAGTGTCCACTTGTCTGAGCAGTAGGACAAGATTTTGTTTTCCAAAAAGTAATTTTCCTATGAGCTTTGCCTGTCTTACAATTTTTGGTCTAAAAATATTTTTCAATGGACAAATATCATGCTATAGCACTTTTTGATACAATAACAAGAGTTTTGTAAGTTGGAGACCTTCTTTTAATAGGTGTTTCTCTGAAAAGGGGGCTTAAGGACTTTAAAAATGATACTTACATAGTACAACAGTTACAGAAATGCTAACAACTGGTTAAAAGAAATGCTGTTCTCTTTCCCATCCATGGCAGTGTCATAATTTTTGCCTAAATGTCCTTGAATGTCTTACAGGGCTGGAATGAATAACTGGATAGTTCGTTCTGTTTTGCTCTTACTGCTGCAATAGTGGGTTGTCTTGCAATTCTAGATGAATTGTTACAAAAATGTGCAGGAGAGACAAGAAGTATTTCCTACTTGCTTATAGAAAATTGAGACATGGCATAGATCAATTGGCATTCTTACAAAATGTAAATGCTATGAGTAATAGAGGCAGTTTTAGGTGAAAGGACCCTAAAATCAGATTTCTTGAGTTCCGATGTATTTCACTATTCACTAGAACCTCTTTCTTTACACACTTTATCCCTACTCTTAAGGCAGAACTAAAGCATGATAGATTTTGTTCCATTTTACATTACTTACAGAAACCTAGATTCAAAATTACTTGGTAAGTGAATGTTTCTGAAGCAGTCTTATCTGTGTTCCAGTCTTCTGTAAAGCTCATGTGTGGTAAGCTATGTAGCTTCTGAATAAAATAAAATACTTAGAAGAGATACACTACTTGTACAAAGCAGCAGAGTATTAAAAAGGAAAAGAATGCAGAAACATTCATATAAGGTTTGAATTCATCAGCCTTCTCCCTTGGTTCGTGACCTGGTTACTTACCAACTGCACATAGTTGTTTGAGTATCCCAGCCTCAGATAACCTTGGGAGCTCTTGGCTGGTCCTACACTTGCAAGAGAGGGAGGCAACAGTCCTGGAGCAAATTATTTTTTGTGAACACTTAAGGACTCAATCAGGTGGAGGAGTGCAGACTTGCTAAGCACTGCCACAAGAAAATGTAGTGGAAGTTTGTTCTCAAAATTTCAGTCTTCTGTGTAGAGGAATAGGTTGGGAATATAAAAGATTATTTAGAGAATTTAAAATCAGCTTTTTCTGAGAGGTTCCTTAAACAGAAGTTCCAGAACTTTTAGCTGACTCCTAGTGGAAAGATGCAACGGTGACCCCCTGAAGTCAATAGATGGTTGCACCAGCATCAAGACACCACCCTTCACGAAAGGCTGCAACATCTGAACAAGGAAATTATGTTTAAAATAATCATAAAATCCTTTAAAATCATCAAATCATCTACGTTGGAAAATACCTTTAAGTTCATTGGGTACAACCATTAACCTAACACTGCCAAGCCCACCACTGAACCATGTCCCTCAGTGCCAGAAGTCTTTTAAATACATCAAAGGGTGGTGGTTTAAACACTTCCGTGGGTAAGCTCTTCCAATGCCTGACTACCCATGCCATGAAGAAATTTTTCCTAATATCCAATCTAAACCTCCCCTGGTGCAACTTGAGACTGTTTCCTCTTTTCCTGTTGCTCTTTTTTATTTCTTGGAAAAGAGACTGACCCCCACCTTACTACTACATCCTTTCAGGTTGTTGTAGACAGTGGCAAGGTTCCCCCTCAGACTCCTTTTCTCCAAACTAAAGAGCCCAAGTTCCCTCAACCACTCAGATATTTTCTGTAGACCCTTCACCAGATTTGTTGGTCTTTGGACATACTCCAGCACCTCAATGTCTTTCTTGTAAGGAGCGGATCAAAACTTAACACAGGATTTGAGGTGTGGCCTCACCATGATGTCTGTTGTAGTTTGGCTAAAGAGACAAGGAAAGCCTTTTTCCACTCTCCTATATTCAATACCTATGGATGGTAAAATACTGCTCCTGTGTGTCCATTCTTATCTGATGCCACATTAAATCTGGTATGACCATACTGACCTAAGCTGTTTTCCCAAATTAAAAATTCCTTGCTGCTTCCCTGTGTGTTGGCTTTGGTTATAGGAAAATTTACCAGTGCAATGCTTATAAGCAGCACAGTGAGGTTATCACATAGGGATGGATTATCTTTGAAAATCACATTCTATTTAGAGTGTCTAAAGTTAATTGAAGGCCAGGCAGTCAGATTTAAAAATGGAATGCATACTGAGTAAATGGACAAACTTTTCTGTATGAGATGCAAAAAAGAAAAGACAATATAAAAGAATGAATTGCAATAGACATTTAGTGAAACCAGATGACATTCCATCCATACATGTTCATGAGTTTGTCATAGACTAAAGGAAAAAACCCAAAAGCTTTGTCAAAAGTGTCACCAGTACATAAGGCTATGATCAACTTTTTACTGAACTCAAGCAGGACAGAAGTGCTACTTCATAATTTATGACTTTACCCTGCATTTGAATTCCAGCAACACACACAAAATGGTAGAGGGACTCAGGAGCTCATCTGCAAGATTAGAGAAAGGGTCCTGTTTCCATGATAATTTTTTTTTTAAATTGACACTCTTGTGTTTGTCATACTACCTGTTGCCCTAGGTATTTTGCTTAAATATTAATCTATTATTAAATATTAGTCCAGAGCAAAATTGCAAACTGAATCACACATTTGATCCGTGACTCTGCATATGCTGCCACTTAATCATATTTGAAAGCATGTTCAGCTTTTAACAGATCAAGTGTCAGGTTCGTGTCCATTCTCACCTTTCTTTCCCCTATGTTTTCTAAAGAAATGGTTTTGTAAAATTACTTGATAACAGCTTTCCATTTTAAAGGTCTGCCTGGCCTTGATGTACAATCTTAGGTACTTTGACTTTCTGTCATGAGAGCTTGGACAAGATTCCAGTCACTGCTTATCAGTGGCATAACTCTGTAGTGTCAGATCTGAATTAATCCCTTTAATGAAATATTCTTTAGGAGCAGGTAAATGGCTGTCCTTGTAAACTGAAGGCTGCATGTCCTTCTAACCTCAAAAATCCCAGAATAACTCTATTTCCTGTAAGACAGAGAGAAATGTTTTTCCAGAGAGGAGATGGCCAAGAACTACTGACCTGAAAGTAAGTAGAAGAGAAATGGCTTCAGGAATTTCAAGAGTCTAAGGGGATCCTTAATAGTTCAGAAATGAAAAGCTAAGGAAAATCAGTATTCCTTGGAGCTCTTCCTTTCTGAGCTACAGTGAGCAGCAGATAGAAAGAATACTGAGAGACATGCAAAATTAGGCAGCTGCTTTGTGTGTACAAAGCAGAACAAGCAATTGTCTCCTGGCACAAGGTTGGATAGAAATAACAGTTGCTTCTCTCCTGTTGAGAGGAAGAGTGGAAATGCATGGAAAATGAAGCCAGTAAAGAGCTCTAAAATTTGCTAGATTTTCACCTGGCAAAAAAATGCAATGCAGCTTCTTGTTTGGGCCATCTGCTTTCAGACAAATAAAAATAGTTCATTAGAAACCAGCATTAGATAATTGTTTACAAATGCCATCTCAAATAAGATTCTGGCTCCTCTAAGTTTGCTAAAAGCAGACATTCTTAGGGAAAAATGTCATATATCTTTCCAGAGTAGAAGTCTAGTGTCAGAGTATCTAAGTAGTCTGTGAATATTAATGCTAAATTTTTTTTTAAACGGTATCAACCGTAACTTGACCATTCTGCCAAATAGTAGGTTTGGCTAGTAAACAAAATGTGATTAATCAATATAATTTCTTGACATGAACATAAAGTGGATTTTCTACGGCACAAATCTTACTAGTAGACTGGCAGGAGATCTCTTTGCAATATGGGGCTACCTTAAGTGAAAAAATAAGGCCAAGAGTGCAGAGTCAGTAGAGTGCACGGGGCATTAAAGAGTAAGGAAAAATTACAACTTCTCCTATTCAGAAATGAAGATGTTTGATACGTTAATATAAGTTAGGAATAACTGTAAAAAATGCAGTTATTGCAATCCAAGTTTGGAAAAAGATCAGTAATAGTTTCTGGTATTAATGTAACTCAAAATTGATGTATTCTGTCCTTGGAAGAATATCCTTTACTTCCATCCACAGAGCAATGGTGAGGAACCTCTTTAGGGCTCTAGTTGTCTATTTGAAAGTGAAAAGAGATCAAGCAAGAGCAGAGGATTGCTTACATACCACCATTCCCTGTTGTCATGGGTTAGCATAGCTACAGAAGTGATTCTCTTGCAAAGAGGTGCATATAGCTTCTTCTATGATCAAACAGAACCTATCAATTGGCTTGTTTGAATATTGGCAACTTTTTAAGCCACTTAAGGAGCTTGACACGCCTCTGTGGTCCACATTTAAGAATGAACAGACCCCGTGAAAGCTCTCTTGCTTCCCACCTTGGGACAGGTAACTGGGGGGGGGCCCGTGCAGCCGGGTCAGCTGTGGCACGGCCCTGTTCCATCTGCGGCCCCTCCCCTCCCCCCCCAGCCCTGCTCTGCGCAGGCAGCCCCGTGTG
>NW_008239054.1:1428150-1443588 GCF_000691975.1 Corvus brachyrhynchos | reverse complement strand
TCCTAGAGATGAAGATGCTCCCAGAGATGGGTGAAGAGGACCTTTGTTTCTGAACAGCTCATCCTTAAAATGGTACCCCATTAGCTCAAGATTGGACCCTTGAAAGCAGTTGTGGGGAAAGCTGTAAGTCGGGGGAAGGGACTCTCACATGTGAGCAGAGAACCAACCCGGGCGGCTGTCTCATTGTGATACTGAAGCCACGAGAGAATTTCTTGTGGAGATGTCTCCATAGCATGAGCAAGAGAGACTCCTCTCCCTAAGTGAACTGAAAAAGGTTACTAAAGAGGTGGTAACCTGACTGAAAATCTCAAGGGTTGTCTTTTTACATTGTCCGTGGGAGAAGGGAGAAAGGTGGGGGCAGGAGAAGTGTTCTGAAGGTTTGGTTTGATTTTTTTTTTCCTTTCTTTTGGTTCTGTTAATAAACTTCTTTATATTCTTTTAAGTTTTGTGCCTGCTTTGCTTTCTCCTAATTGTTATCTCACAGAAGGTAAATAAGTAAGTAATGAGTATTTTGAACCAAAACCACTACACTTAATTGGTGTTTCTGCCTAGTTTCAAACTGAACTCCCTACACCTGTCTTCCCCTCAAATGACCAGGAGGTATAGTCACATGGGGTAGAGGAAAGAAAAATGTGAGAAGCTTTCTTTTGGAGACACTAGGTTCCTCCATTGCACTTTACCCCTGCGTGTGTTCTCCATAGCTATTAACACCTTCTCCACCATCTTTAAAGGTTAGGAAAGAGACGTTAAAATGACAATTAATTAACAAAATCCTATCTAAGCTGTGTGTTGTTGATGCTTTTGAAAATGGGGTATATGTAAAGTGGCTGACATGCCTGGTGGTCACAAATTTTAATGGGAGCAGTAGGAAGTCCAAGGAGACCTGGAGTGAATGTAGAAAGAGTATGGAAGGGGACAACCCTTCATTGTAATTTTTTAGCTTTATAGTAGAGTTTCTTGAACTGTTTTTTGTGTTTAGCTTTGAAAGTTTTAAATTATGTTTTCTTCCAAGGCATTTAGTGCTTTTCATGCCCAGGTTTTTTGCTTGAAATCTTTCAGTCAACCTACATCTTATGTTTCCTAGTCATAAACTTCTACTATGAATATAATGAAAGCTTTTTTACATCATATTATCTCACATTGTAAGAAGGTAATTAAGTTCCACCCTTTCCTTCTTTTTGTCCTGCCTCCCCCCAAGACTTCCCTATGCAGAAGGAGTGGACCTCTGATTATTCCACCTCTATGGTCAAATCAATAAAAAGTGGCTCACTAAAGGTATATTTGCAGTTTGAATCATCTCTACCTCTACGAGACATGTCCTCTTATCTCAGGGGCAAAGAGTCAAATGCACAGTTTTCTCTAAACAGACACATTCATTTTGCAGCTTTCTAGCTGGGATGATCTCCTTGGTAATGCTGGGTGTTGTCTGCTTTTACTGTATCAATATTGTCCCCTTGGAAAATTTTTAAATGTCAGTGGGCTGTTATATTGAGAAAGACTAGCATTCTCTCCCCAGCATGACTAAAGGATATGTAGAGTATTTTTCTCCAGTGGTTTTATAAGTGTCACTCAGCAAATCTGCAAACAGATCTGATACTCCTGAGTGGATCATGCAACATGCATCTTTCTCAGAATAGTGCAGTAGGTACAGTTGTTAGTCTTGTAGGTACAAGGTGCTTTCACTGTTTCCTTTCCTCATAAGCTGGAAGAAATCTGAAAGTAAATTAAATGTTTTTCTCTGGTGATGTATGAGAAACTAGCTCGTGGGACTCTTTGTCCAGCCATGGCTTAGTATTTCTGGAAAACAAAAAGTAGAGAGATAAAATATGTTGAGAAGACAGAATAGCTGTGGTTCAAAAGCAACCTTGAGAAGATGTGAGGAGCTCATACCATGTAGGTATGTGTCCAAGGGTTACTGTTTGGTGTTCTAATGCATGAGATACGACTGAGCCTGGTAATCTCATTCTACTCTTCACATTGATTCCTCCTACTCACTTTTTTTCTAGCACCTCTGACTCTTACCACCTATTCTGTGGTTAAAGGTAAACCAGCAGCTTTGCTTTGTAGTGCTACATGTATGAACGCTTAAAAGAGTGTGAAAGATAAGGGTTCTAATTCTCAATTTTACACCAAGAAGTAACTGAACAACAGGGAAAAAGATGAGGACTGCAAAAGAGGACAAAGAAATGACAGAGAACTCAAATGTTAAAATTTCCTGTCTGTCTTGTTAAGTATCATCTAATGCACAATTTCTGTTCGCAAACAGATATAGAAGACGAAAAAATGCAGGAATTTAAGAAGTAAAAGGTGCATATATTTAATGACTATGTGAATGCTATTACACTAAGAATCTGATTAATTATACCTAATTATAAAAATAGATTTCTGATTTTTTATTACTTAGTAAGCATATAAATAATATTTTTCTTTTAAGACAATATTGACATGATAACCCTCTACAAACTTAAGTTGTAAAATTGATACATATTACAGAAGCATGATTTTCACTAAACTCTTAATTTATTTCATCCTTTAATGACATAGTCATTAATTAAGTAGTCTTGAAAATGCCCTCTTAAGTCTACAGATAAAAAGGAGTATTGCATACATTTATAAAGATAAATAGTAGTAGATGATACCTTCCACTGAGTTCTAAATAAATGTAAGTCCTCTTTAAAATATGTCTTTGCTTCATAGAAATTCTAAATTGGATGACATCCAATTAAAGAGAGCTGAATTACAAAGAAACAAACAACAAAACTATAAAAGAGCAGTCTAATTGGGTTATAAATTTGCTTATAGGCTGGTTGGTCTTTCTTTGCCCCATACCCAACCATAAATTGGATGGTTTTTTTTTAAAAAATCCAGACACTTATTTTCATAATGATGTGTATATAAAAAGAATCAACAAAGCTAAAACTGTGCAGTTCAATTTCATCTGTTTCTTCCTACAGATGTTAATAAATACATTATCTTAATGGCTCACCTAATCAAAATAACTTGGATTTCTGATTTTGCCTGATGAAAATCTATTCACATCTTTTGTGAGACAATTATATTGAGGATATCAGGGCAACAACATCTTTAATTTGAATTGTGTATATGTGGCTTAAGAACGTAAAGCAAAATTGCAGTGCAATATAGTGAAAGCTGTAAAATATAACAATCTTATTAAAGCAGCCTCCTATCTTCAAGTCAACATCCCCAAACGGATACAAGAGTGCTCCTTTACCTTCATTAGAAAACGTACCTCCGTTTTCGCATTTACAATAGGAGTGTTAAGGGAGCTTTTTGCTCTCCCTCTGCCTTTCTTTTGGTGCATGTACTCAAAAAGTCTGACTTTTGGTTCAGAAAATATTTTCTGCTATCTGGATTTCTGTTAGAATGTCATAAATTGAGGATTTTCTCTCGAATCAATAAAGTCATGGCTGGTGGCTTTCACCAATATATCTGAATAGTGTTGTATAAAGGGTTGTTTTTCCCAAAGTGATGCACAGAGAAGAGGAGGTTACCAGGGAGGCCAGAAGCTGAAACAAAATTGCATTGAGGGTTCTAGTTCTTTTTACTGCTTTTTCCTCACTCAAGAACTCAGAAGCAGATAAGACCCTGCACTGGGGTTTTTACTTGCTCTCCACCTACACTGACCAACCATAGTAACAGGCTTTACAAACGCCCTGTGTTGTGGAGTTGGCTCTTTTGCCACCTGGAATGGCAAATGTCTTATGCTGTAGGTATGGTGAGGCACCTCTCTGAGAATAGGAAGAAAAGTGGTTGGAGTAGGAACATTAGCTTCTGCTAGACAAGTGCATATTAATGGAGAAACAGACCAGATGCCATACAGTAACTTCTTTCAGCCTGAAACAGCGGCAGTCAGAAGCAGCAGCAGAAGTGAAATCCAACTTTTCTGTCACTACCCAGATTTTTTTGGCTTGTAGAATACCTCCAAGACATAATCCTCAGTGGGTAACTTCAGCTAGATTTAGACTGAGCAGTTAGCAAACATACTACCTTTCCTGCTCCCTTAATTCCCTGGTCAACCCTAACCTCCTGCGCTAAGCTGCAGCTCTCCCATGGGAATGGAGGCAGGTGATGAAGGACAGCCCTGGTCAGGCCTCCTGCCTCAGAGAGCTGTAGTGCTGCTGGAACACCTGGCTCACAGCAGGTGCCTGGAAGCACGCCAAAGCCCTGGAGTGGCTTGGGTCTTATTTCGTAATTAGCCTTTGCAGGAGGAGACACTCACCTGCAGGGAGGGTGCTTCTGCTGGGTGCTGTGTTGGCACAGGCTCCTTGTGAGTTCAGAGAAAAGCTGAAGTGGGGCAGGGAGCAGAAACTGGAGTTTCTGTCTTGTTCCTCACTGTTTACAGCTTCTTATTTCTTATTTTTAAGCGTGCCTAGGCTATGCATGGCATACTTCAGGACATGACATTCTTCTCTCCCTAAAATAGCATGTCAAATTGGTTTTTTGGATGCCTTAATATAGGCTTCCAGCACCATTTCAAATGGCCTGGCATATCTCTCCTGACCTACAAATGTTTTTCTTGTAAGGTACTTGTCTCTTGTAGGTTCTGTACAATGACTGAAAGCCCTGAGTCGATGTCTTGAAGTCTTTAGGATGTATTCAATGTCACTCAACATTTGTATTTAGATACCAAAATTGTTCTTTGTCTGTATTTCTAAGGGACCATTTTCTTATTTAAATATTACCTTCCTGTACCACCAATTTTTCAATAAAGCCAAACAATTCAGTTCAAATGTGAACCCACTCCTGTGAAGCTTGTTATAAGAACATAGAGCCAGGGCTCTTAAGCAAGCAACCTTCCACAAGGTACCACCCTTAGAACTAAACGGTGTTGTGGGTGATGCTTCATGTCCTGACTGAACTAAGAGACAGTTGCTGTTTTTACAGCAGTGGTCATGAAGTATGGAGGATAATCAAATTCTTTAGTGGTAAGACAACATATCAAAGATCAGTCAGTTCCCCTTTATATTGGTTTCTTATTTTTGTGGATGTGAGTACTAAAAAAATCAAGACCAAATTTGGTTGTACATTTTACTTGTGGGCTGACTTATGTAGGTTATTTGCTCTTTCTTAATTGTGCTCTGTGCTTGGTTACCTAATTAACATGTCAATAAATTTATTGGCAGTAGAAACCTCTCCAACAGCTACAGCAGACAAGTGTTGCCTGGCTCACAGTGGATTCTAAGTAGTGTATACACCTGATTGTGCATAAGTAGCCTTAATACATGTAAATCAGAATTGTGACAGGAGAAATGATCATTCTCCAAATGTTTGTGCAAATAAAAAGGGAGTCTCCAATTTGAAAATGAAAGATGCAGCACGTCAGCTGTGGCTGCCTGACATTGGCTGCTTGGTGTGTTTCTTCTTGTCCTAGATAGCTGATGCTTTTCATTGATTTGAGCTGCCTATATATTTTTGGCTCTGTTTTTCTTTTTTTCCCCCTCTTTTGCTGGCTATCTTGAATTACTTTAATTGACTTTTTGGGTTGTGCTTCTGGCTGGCTGGTTTTTTTTCCAGCTATCTTATTTCAGTTTTGAAAGTATCCTTGTATTATTTAATGGGTATTAAAGAAGTGTTAAAGAGCTAATACAGTGGTCTCTGAGTGCTGTCTTTGCATTTAACCACTCATTTTACCTTACATGGTATCCCAGTATAAATTTTGTAATTTATTATTATTAATTTTTAAATATTTCAGTTAACTTGCTCTTGATCTATACTGGTGCAGTTGAGAAAAGAATGTGCAATTGTAATATGTCAGTGTGTAAATCCTCCAAAAAAAATATCTAGTCTGGGCAAAAAAAGTTGGAATTTTTTGGAGGAGTTTGAATTGGTTTATCGTTTATTTATTATTGAATTGGTAATTGCTTATTTCCTAGCTGAGGTTCAGTAGGATTTCTACATCAAGAACTGCACTGCGTTCTCTGAAAATTCATATAGAAACATTCCAGGTAGATTTCTGACCCTCTGGAGGAGGTGGCATTAGCATTAGCCAGAAATTCACCATGTGGGCAGCCCCCACACAACACAAGAGAATACACGTCCGTGCAAATGTTTATTATTGGTAGTACTCCTTTCACACCAGATTGTTAACACTAACTAGCTGATGGTTCCAAGAAATTTTCGAAGCTTTGCTGCTGCCCATTTCTCTTTGGTTTTCTGATCACGGCTGGAAGAAAAGCTTAGGCAAGAGTGGGACTTCCCAGGGAACATCAGCTCCCTCAAGCAAGTGTGCGCAGAGGCAGACACAGAGGAAAAACGTGAGCTTCAAGTGTGATGCTGATACTTCACAGATGCAACTTGTGCTTGTCTGGGAAAGCAGCTCTTGTCCTCATGTCCAGTATACAGAAAGACAAGTCAGCTTAAGTCCCCTGTGGCCTGATTAGCTTGAAACCAAAAAGCAGTGTATCAGTAATCTCAGCTAGAAGGTCACAAGCACTGAGCTTTGGTGTAACTTAGTGCTCACACGTGGTCAGAGGAATCTGAGTATTTATTCCCTAAGACAACTGTGTGAAAGCCAACTCTGTTTTCCTGCAAACTGGAGCAGTAAAGTAGTTTTCACATAGTCCAGGCGGCTGTCAGGCAAGAAATTGCAGCTGCCTCAGCAAGCCATTTGGCTGTAATACCTCAGTTTTAGTGGACTTTTTAATCTGGATACAGCAGTGGGAGTGAAATCATTGCCTGAGCCAGCTCTTTGTGCTTCGGCCCAGTTCAAACCTACCCTATAAACATACCCAGAAAATTTAAGTATAAATGCATAGGTTTGCTTGACAGATCTGTGTTTCAAAAATGAGAAAAGTAATCCTAAACAGATACTCTCAAAATTAATTGCCTTTTTTTCCAAAATTATACAACTTCAATAAGCTCACCAGAGTAAAAAGTTTCTACTGAACTTTGAAGCATCAGCATTGCCATATTTGCTGTTAATTTGGCATACTCTTTTTTGATTTGTTTTCCTCCAGCTTTAATTGATAGAAAAATTTGTCAGAAATAATGTTTCGTATGCTGTTCCTTTGCACTGCAATTTTTTTTTCTCTTTCTTGAAGTATTAAAAATGCATTGCATCTAAAATCAATACCAACTTTTAAAGGGGTACCAAATCCTAGAAAAAGGTTTCAAATTATCTGTGCACTCTCCTCTCTCTGGGAAAAATGAAAGTGACGCTTTTCAGTCTTTTTGTTTGCAATTGCATTAGGGATTAGGATAATGAGTGCTAGCATTCCAATCTGTAAAAATGTGTTAGCTTTGACTAGAGAATCAGTACGGAAAAACAAATTAAGCAGCAAAGGGAATAATTGCTGAAGTCAGGCGCTGGAACTTCCTGCTATTCAAATACGTTTGATTTTTCTTTTTCTAATTAATTATAATAAAGTAGCAACATCTTTATTTAAATACATAATTAAAAAAAAAAGAAAATTGTGGCTCTACCTGGTTTATACCCAGATGAGTCCAAGGACAGGATTTGGACTATAGCTGAAATGTCTCTACATCTACCTCTGCTGTCTTCTAGTAGGTGTAAATAATCTGCATGGAAGCTGTTCAAGCTGAGCTCCTTCAAACATCATGACTAAATTGGCAGGCATACTGACAGAGGTATTATCATTGCTGGAACCATATCCCTTCCCTCTGCTTTCTGCACCCACTTTATGCTGAGATGAGACCAAGGGCTTCACTGCTCCCTTGTGATAAGTGTGGATCTTTCAGGACACTCAGGGGGTGATGGAGCTCAGCTTTATTTTGGTTGGGGATTGATTCATTTAACAAAATGTACCCTTAAATAACTTCCAGAATGAAAAGGAGTTTCAGCACTCATTTTCTGTGGGTTTTTTTTTTAATCTGTTCTAAACAAAATCCTGTTCACAGTGCTTCCTGAGTTGTTGCTTGACCTGAGTTCAGCTATGTGGGAAGTCATTAGATCTCTGCTGAAAGCCTTTGCCACTCAACAACTTGATAGACAATTGCCCATGGTGCTCAGTCATGGAGTAGTACCAAGAGCAAATGAGCAGAGAAGCAGCAGAAAAAAAGGGAAACAAACGAGCTTTGACTACAGAAAGTATTTAGCTGAGCTGTATTTTTGTGAATAATAAGCTTTTGTATTGACTAAAAATCAATATTTCCAGGAGAATTATAATTTCTGTGTAATTTAGGCATTTTAACTTCTTTTACAGAAAATAACCCAAATGTTGTCATAGGATCATAGAGTAGTTTGTGTTGGGAGGGACCTTAATGATTGTCTAGTTGCAATCCCTGCCATGGACATGGACATTTTCCACTAGACCAAGTTGCTCAGGGTCCCCTCCAGTCTGTCCTTGAACACTTTGAGGGATTTGGCATCCACAGTTTCTCTGGGCAACCTGTTCCAGTGTCTCATAACCCTTACAGCAAAGAATTTCTTCCTGATATCTAATCTAAATCTACTCTCCTTCAGTTTGAAGCCTTTATGTCTTGTCTTATCACTACAAGTCATTGTAAAAAGTTCTTCTCCAGTTCTCTTGCAGACCCATTCTAGGTATTGGAAAGTGCTCTAAGGTCTCCCCGGAGCTTTCTTTTCTTCAGGCTGCACAGCCCCAGCTGTCTCAGCCTGTCTGCATAGGACAGGTGCTCCAGCTCTCTGGACTCACTCCAGCAGATTCACATCTTGTGCTGGGGGCCCCAGAGCTGGATGCAGCACTCCAGGTGGGGTCTCACCAGAGCAGAGCAGAGGAGCAGAATCCCCTCCCTTGCCCTGCTGACCTCTCTGCTTTTGATGCAGCCCAGAACGCGGTTGGCTTTCTGGGCTGTGAATGCACATTTTTGGCTCATGCTGAGATACTTGTCCATCCACATCCCCAAGTCCTTCTCCCCAAGGTTTCTCTCAATCAATTCTCTGCCCAGCCTGTATTTTTGCTTGGGATTGCCCAGACCCAGGTGCAGGACCTTGCTCTTGACCTCATTTAACTTCATGAGGTTCACACAGCCTCACCTCTTGAGCCTGTCAAGGTCCCTCTGGATGGCATCCTTTCTTTCCAGCATGTAAACTGCACCACCCAGATAAACTTGTTCATGATGCAGTCAGTCCTACTGTCCATGTCATAAAAAAAGGGGATAAACAGGGACAGTCCTAATACCAATCCCTGAAGAATGCCACTTGTCACTGCTCTCTGTTTGGACATCGAGCTAAATTGTTGCCATCGAGTTCAACTCTTTGAGTGTGACCATCCAGCCAATTCCTTATCTACTGAGTGGCCTGTCCATCAAATCCATGTATCTCCAGCTTAGAGAGAAGGATGTTATTTGGGACAGTTTCAGATGCTTTCACAGAATCACACATTTACGGAATAAGCTGAGTTGGAAGGGACCCACAAGGATCATCAAGTCCAGCTCCTCACCCTGCACAGGACGCCTCAAGAGTCACACCATGTGCCTGCGAGTGTTGTCCAAATGCTTCTTGAACTCTGTCAGGCTTGGTGCTGTGACCAATTCCCTCAGGAATCTGTTCCAGTGCCCAGCACTCTCTGTGTGCAAAACCTTTTCCTAATATCCAACCTAAACCTCCTCTGACACAGCTTCAGGCTATTCCTTTGGGTCCTGTCACTGGTCACCACAGAGAAGAGATCAGTGTCTGCCCTTCCTCTTCCCCTCATGAGGAGGTTGTAACTATGATGTAGTCTCCACTGAGTCTCCTCTTCTCAGGGCTGAACAGACCAAGTGACCTCAGCTGTTCCTCATTCAGCTTCCTCTCAAGACCCTTCACCATTTTTGTTTCCCTCCTTTGGACACTCTCTAAGAGCTTAATGTCTTTCTTATATTGTGGCGCCCAAAACTGCCCCCAGCACTCGAGGTGAGGCCTTCCTAGCGCAGAGCAGAGTGGGACAATCCCCTCCCTTGTCTGGCAGGCGATGCTGTGCCTGATGCCCCCAGGACACACTTGGCCCTCCTGGCTGCCAGGGCACTGCTGACTCATGTTCAACTTGCCATCCACCAGGACCCCCAGGACTTTTCATGGCACTACTTTCCAGTGTCTCATTCCCCAGTCTCTCTGTACATCCAGGTTTTCCCTATGGCAGGTGCAGGTCTCTCTGCAGGGCCTCTCTGCCTTTGCACAAGTCCAGATAGAAGGGTCAACAGAAAAGCAATGTTATTTTCTATCACACTCTCATAAAGTGTCTCAGGTTCAAACACAGTAATAATGAACAACTAGTAGACTTTTTCTTATGTAAGAAAATCTTTCCAGGTATCGGTCAGAATAGCTGAGCTGCTTTGCAGGAGTGGGAAAATGAAGAGGAGGCTAAACACGCATGCTCTGCTATGGTTATTATCTTTCTGAGAGAAATGCAATAGAAAAGATCTTGACAAGAAAATGTCCACCGCATTTTTCCTGAACTACAGTAAATACAGACTGTGTCAGAGCCCACATAATGGTTCTGCCCACAGGGCATAGGAGTTTTCATATGTCTATCCCTTTCTAGTCTGTAAATAATGGAGAATAAGATCAACTTTGTTAGCTCTGTACCTCCTACATCACATTTTAATGGTTCTTCCAGTAAAGAAATGTCTTAAAGATGGGGAGGCTCTAGAACTGGGGAATAGGGAAGAGGTGGATTTTTCTAACGTTTGACAACTCTCCTAAACAAATGCATGTTGAGCTTGGACAGAGCCTAAGAGCATCCAGGAAACTGGCACAATGCTAGGGCTGTAAAGAGGGTTTTTCATTTTTTATTGTGACATTTTAGCAAACAACAGAAGAAGTGAGACGCTTCCAGTGCAGCAGAAGTCAGGAAAGGGAAGGAAAAGACAAATGAGAAAAAAGGAAAAGTCAAATGAGAAAAAAGGAAACATGCAAAGGGAGCTTGCAACTGCTCCTTAGTATCATTAACTGTCATCAAACTCCTCATCACCCTGGATGAGGCTGTGTCTCCTGATGTTTACAGTAAGCCAAGAACCATTTTGAGGAATGGAGAGCAGCATGATCAGTTCAGTACAGCATGGGTACAAAGAAGATCCATAGTCTAATGCTCTTTCATTTAAAAGGCAGGTACCACATTTTTGTCCCCTGAATTGTGTGTATTTACTATAGGCAGAGAAATCTTCTACTGAGTTCTAGCATGGAACAGAAAGGCAAAGAGAACATGTCTGACCCATTTTGTCTCATTCATGATCTGCTTTTGCACACAACTTTTGGCAAGTGCAGAATATGGATCATCCTCCAAATATGGTGTTTAGGTCAGAAAATCTTTCATAGTTAAGGATTTATTTGAAAATCAGTCTGTGAAAATCATGTTAATTTTTGAGTTGTCTTTAGGTCTGTTTCAGTCACTGAGAGGTTAAATCAAAAGTAAGAGGAAAGCTAAAAAATGTAGAGGAGGTCTTGGGGAACTCAAAATGGTAATGGAGAAACTCTAAAAGTACAAAGAAAAGCATGGTCTTTGCCTCCTTCAGACACATCTTGCCCTTCCTACACCTTCTTCAAACTCTCTTTGTTTCCATCAGTGGAGTGCCTATCAGCACTGTCCTTTGGGAGAGGCAGCTCATATGGTCTGATTTTCCCTGTTACAGCTGTGAAGTGTATTGACCTGTGGTTTCCTTTCATACTTATCCACTTGCAGTCTAATGGAAAATTTCCATGAAAGATTTGAAGCATGATAAAAGGGGTAATTTTTTTCTTCCTATTGAAATTGAATAAGAAAACGAAGGGTAGCAAGAATGTAGGTAGATCTGTAGGGTCTTTGAAATGTAATCTGGGGTGACATTGCCATGAATATTAAGTCTTGTACATTTGTTTGACCGATCGTAGCTATAAAATCAAGTATGTGCAATATATATCTTTGTAAATATTGCTAGAATAAAAATTTCTAGAGAAGAGATTTTTTCTTAAAAGTTGTAAAACCAGTAATGATTTTGGCCTTCTCCAAGTTACTTTGATTATTACTGTGTAACTATTTTTACTTGGAAATTAATTTGCACTGTTAACCATGATTTGCCTCCAGTTACATCTGCAACTACCAGTGTACATAGGAACTCAACTATATATTTTAAGATTATTTATGATTTAATTTGCAGCTCTGGAAAAGAAGTTGCAATGCTTTGTTCATGAGCTTTCTTGAGAGAGAAAATGTTCTGTTTACTCAGCCAAAATCGGATGTTTTAAAGCTAGGTGTTACCTGAGTATTAGTTTATCATTTTCAAATTGATGATATAGTTGAGTCCAGACCCGAACTTTAGCTTGTTAAATGCTTAATGTCTCAGATCTCCTACTCACAAGTACTCTCTTTTGGCATATGAATCAATATTTTAGTCACCTATATTCTACGGGGAGGAAAACAACAACCCGGAATTTTTTGTGGAGGTTTCAGCAGAAGCCATGTGCAACATTCAAAATGTCTGCAGTCTTGGCCATGGTTTGGTTCTCTTTCTGTGTAATCAGTTTATCTCTGGGAGCCAGAACTCACAACATGGAAAGTAAAACATTTTCAAAGCATTGGAATGTTTTGAGTGTCAGTAACCTTGCTTGATTTAGACAACTGTTCACATTCTGAAGTTTAATATCTCAAAAATTCATTTGCTGTTAATTAACTCAAGCATTCCCTTTTTGATAACCTACAGTGTTTGATATAATAAAAGAAAGAAAATGGTGTTAATCATTGAAATGTCCTGTAAATTGATACTGTTGCATATTAAACACAGCCAACTACATTTGGCTCAGGAGAGCTACTTTGTAAACGTCTGCTATAGCCTTTGGTTACCGAAATCCTAGATTGCCTATGTATTTGCATGAAATATTGACTTCAGAGTTATAGAAAGCGTCCATATACTCACCATTTGTGCATATATTTTTCTCACAACCTCAAAAAAGCACTGGCTAAAACAGGAGATTGCAGTCATACAACATAATATGTAACTCAATAAAACATCATGTAAGCTAGAAAGTTCTGGCAAATAACCAGTTTGAAAGGGGTGAACAGGGCTTGCCTAGATGAGTGTCTCCTTTTCTGGCACCGCTACTGATTCCAGTACACTGAGTTTTGTGGAGAGCTTTTGGTGGGCTTCATTGAACTGGGTCTTGATGGACAAGATGGTCTGTGCATCAACTATTCCACTTTGATAGAAATATTCATACTTACAAGAGACATACCTTAGACAAACATTGTTTGCTCAAAATGATTTATCCCTCATTGTTTTCTGTGCATGCAGACTATAAGTACTGCCAAAGTTCATGAAAAACTTACTTATTTTGGCTAAACACACTTTCAATCAAACACCCTTAGTGTTTTTATCTTTGGGAAAAAAAAGGCAACACAAACCCAAAACAAATAAAATCAAAACCCAAATCAACTTTCAGGAATGTTTTTAAAAGTATTTCCATCCAAAACACTTTTTTACAGTTAAGTCCTTCTTAGATGTCAAAACATTCCAAGCTCAGATGTAATTACTTCTGCCTCTGCAAAAACCTCACACACTTTTATTTCTCAGTTTAGATGCTCTCCAGTGTTGTCTCAAAAGAAATATGGGTTTTCCGTGTGTTTATTAGTATTCTAACAGTCTACTCTGAAATTGTAATAAATAAAAAAAAAATAAATTGCGGTCTAGCTGTTGCTCACATTTGGCATATGCAGAATGCCATACAGTCCCAACTCATACTGCTATTTAAGGTAGCTTCTACCTTGAGGGAAGTTCTGCCCCAGGGCAAACCGAAAACATTGCTGTAAATCCATGCTGAGAGCTCTGTTTACTGATTTTCCAATTCTAATAAGGAAGCAAGCTCTATTAAGTGGAAAAAGCCAGACAATTATGCTATGGAAGATTTTATACTGAATATTTTAGAAGGGGCTTAGGGAGTTGTGTGCCTAAGCTCCCTTACCTGTCTCAGGATATTGCACGCACCACTACGTGTGAAGCAGAGAGCACCCTATCTGCTTGCCACAACTTTATTTTCCCTATTGAAGTATGGAAATGTAGGATCTATTTCCAAGGACGCAGTAGCTATTTCCCTTTAAATACACCAGAGAAGAGGACTGATGTGTAACAGCTCTGAAAAAATAAGTAGTTATGTTGCTTGCTTCTGGAGTTGTTAAGGCTGGATGGCATCAATTTTGAAAGTAGCTGCAGTTATCTGCAAATAAGTGCATTTCTTAGGTTTGAGCAGGACTGTAGGAGACTGTTGACTGCAGTGGCCTTAGCGGTATTCAATACTATGGCCTTAACTTTGGGGCTGGTAGGTTTTTTTAAGAATAGGAACATTTTTATCAATTATAATACTGTTACTGGATAACTTATTTTGCAATGAAGTCCACAGGCAACTACAATTTTGTCTTTATAAAGTTTTCATGAGAACACGCAAGTAATGTATTTACAATTTATATGTTTCATCCCAAAAAATACTGTGAAAAGAGGTAGTATTTTTCTTCACAATTTTTCAACACAACATGAATATAAACCAAGAAAATGCTATTAAAGAACTCAGTTTGTTTGACATTTTTCACTTCGGTCAAACAGACAAAGTCCTAAGCAAAAAAGAAAGCAAACCTTTGTGTTTCTCACATTTCCTTTAAAAATCAACTAATCAAATGAAAACCCCCAAAAATTTACAATATCTGTAATCTTTGCTTTCTTTTCATTAAAAAAAAAATAGATACAGGGAAAAAAAAAAACAAAACAGAGCAGGAATAGAAATGAGAGATTTCTTTTTAGTTTGGAGAAGATGGAAGTAAAAGCTGCAAGTGAATTTTGAAACACTGGAAGCAGTAGTTCTACACTTAGTCAATTAATATTTAATATTGGGACTTTCCTGAAAAAAATCATATGAAATCTTTCCATTCACCAGTATTTGAAGCATTTATAGTTTTGAGTAACTGTAGTACAAAAGAGAAATTCTAACTGTAGAAGGCAAAATGCAATGTACATTTAGCCTGTTGCAGAATATGTTAATTAGAAGCTGCATTTCTCTTGTGGTAAAATACGGCTTAAAATTGGTAAATAATTGTGGGGTTTTTTAGGTTTACTTCCACCTTTCATTGACATATTTATTTTAGTTATATGAAGCTTAATTACAACTCACATGGTGTTTGAAATTAAAAAAGCTGTTCTGGTTTTGTCAACAAATGACTTTGCCATCTTTCATGGGATCTGTATTACTGGTGATTAATGCCAGGTTAGTTCCTTGATAATGACAATAAATTTCAGATGTAGATCTAGTTTTATTTCAGGCAGTCTATGTTAGCACACATACCTGTCTGTCACCAGCAGTCATTGTCAAAGACAAGTGCTTCAAATCCTGGTATCTCCATATATCTTAACTCTTGCTCAGAAATAGTCAAGAATTTTACTAGACTGCTTGCAATTCCATTCAAATGACAATTCCAAGACAGCTGGAGTCAAAGTAATTACTTACCACTAATAACTGAGGAGATCTACTAGTTTCCAATGTGTAGATACAATACCAGCAGG
>NW_008239054.1:1425592-1428134 GCF_000691975.1 Corvus brachyrhynchos | reverse complement strand
CCTACCTTCTTCATGCAGGAGTCTATTTTCAAGAGTCAACCTGGTACACTGAGTCAGTGTGCAGGAAATGTAATATTTCTGTTATACATTTTTGATGAAAAAAATAGATTTTCTGTTTCCTTCTTATGCTAGGATAGGATTCGTCTTGTTGAGGCAGAAGTTCACTGCTTTTTGTCTTTAAGTATGATACATATCAATACATTCCTAAAGGTATATCTACATATTGAAGCCTAGTGAGGCAAGTTTCATTTTTCGTTTGGACTTTGATTTGGTTTTCTTCTTTTCTTTTTTTTTCTTGACAGCAACGTAACTAAAGCAAGGACTTGTATAGTCTCTTTTCATGGCAAGAATGGACTCTGTGCAATTCAAGCTGCTACAAAACTTTAGTAAAGCTTTTTGGGGAGTTTTCAGAAATTTGACATATGCCTCTTAGAGTAAAAGCAGGAGTATTGCTTTATTCAGACCTTTGCACATTCTTCCATCACTTGTACTTGCTTTGGCTTCATTCTGGGTCCCTGTGGGGGAGCTATAGGATAGCACGGGGAAATCAATGCTGCTGTGAATAGTTTTAGTGGGGGCTATTGTAGAATTTATTTGTGATGATAAAAACAGGCACATATACCTCAGGCACTGTTTCCCAGCTATGTAGAACTGAAAGATTTTCTAACCTTTCTGGAAAACAGAACCAAAAATCCTGAGGACAACCTAGCACACTACAGAGAAGAGTAAATTTAAATAATTGTTTCTTAGATTTTTCTTGTCTTGTTTTATATTTTGTAGCTGTTTTGCAGACTGTCTTTTGGTGTCCAGTGAATAATCAATGATTTATAGGCTAAAGATTAGGTTGTACTTTTATAACTTATATTCTACTGACCAAAAATATCGATCAGTTCTTGATAATGTTTTAACTGTGCCCTTGTGAAAGAAAAGGTAAGAACAAGGTAGCTGTTTTGGAGGCTAAAGAATCACTGAAGTAATTAGTCTAGACTGTAAATATCTACATGGTATCTGTGGTTAAACTCTCTTTGAACAAATACAACTTCATGTGACTGAGTGGCAAAGACCCAAGACAGCAAAAATGAACTGCTTTTCTTTTTTTTTTTTCTTTTTTTTTCTTTTTTTAATGGAAAAATAGTTACTCAATAAAAATGGACAAAATGCCAAACCAAAAGTAAACTCAAAGGAATCTCTAAGGAAAATCTGAAAATGTTAATTAAATCTAGTCCTATAGTGCTGAGCTAGATTCTGTGTTCCTTCACAGTACTTGACTCCATTGGTGTATGGGGAGAATTTGTCAGGTGCCTGAAAGTGTGAATATTCTCTTTCTGCATTATCACTTTACAAGGTGGAAGGTCCCCCTGCCCATGGAAGGGTGGTGGAACCAGATGACCCTTAAGGTCCCTTCCAACTTAAACCATTCATGATTCTGTGTTCCTGTGAAGGTTGAAAGAGTGGATAGGCCACCTTTGCTGTCTGCTTTGCTGCCAAGGCCAGTAAAATAGCTCTGAATTAAAACATTTGTCTGTGAGCTTGAGCGAAGCCAAATCCAATCAGACAAGAACTAGGGAGAAAACATATCTGTTATATTTGTGACCTTTTATATACCTTCATATCCAAGCAGCAAATTCAGAAAAATGCTGTTTATTCATTCTGCATGCAAAAAGAGAGCAAAAACTGAGTGAAATTATTGGTAAAGAGAAAAGAGGTAAAACAGTGAGTCAGACATCTGATCAAGAAGCATATCAGAAAGCAAGACTAAGGGTTTAGATACTAAGAAGAGGTTTCCTAATGGATACTAACCTCTGCAGTATCATGTAAGTCTGGAAACATGTTTATTTTCAGTTAAACAGATGCAGAAGGAATTATGCAAATCCATCTTTTTTGGAATATGAATGATCAATTATGCAATCAAATGATTTTTTATAGAATATCTGAAGAGTTTTAAAGCTAAAATTTTCATGTGTTGTCTTAATTCTTAATTACATTTTGTGTATAAAATTTTCTTCACATACAGCATCAGATGCCATAAGATATTTTGGTGCCTGCACTCTTCCCTGCAACCTACCTGCTTCCCTGGCTGCTGCTCTTGCCTTCTGCTTCAAACTGCCTTTGCCAACAAACCTCCCATCGTTCTCCCTGTGATGCCATGAAGATTTTTTGCCTTTTCTTTTATACCCCTGTTATACCTTTTACAACTTCTGTATTCTTAGTGCTTTTTGCCTACATTCTTGGACTTGTTTGTCAAACTGAGAGACTAAACATTTTAGAAGCTTTGTAGCTAGGGATCAGTGTGCCCCAGACCCCAAGGTCCTCTCCAGAACACATTCTGTAAACTAAGGTAGAAACATCCAGGGGAAGGTTCCTTGGGGAGGGGGGCTCACTTGAGCCTCTCATTGGGGAATCTTTGATAGATATGTTAATTAGTAAGACCTATAATGTTATACCCGATCTTTTGGGGGAGATTGTGGTATGCATTTCGGTGCATTTAACCTGGATGTGTGCACCTAAGGATCCTTAAAATAAATACCAAGGTAAAATCCCT
>NW_008239054.1:1349205-1424934 GCF_000691975.1 Corvus brachyrhynchos | reverse complement strand
GGCAGCCCCAGCCACAACTGCCTTCAATTAATTGCCTTCCTCAGAAATCCTCAGGCTTTGTTAGCCCTTTGTTAGCCTTTTGCCTAGTTGTGGATATTTCATTTAAAAAGTAGTTTCTTTTAATAATGTCACAGAAGTTCCACTATATATATATATATATATATATATACAGGTAAATTATTATTTTTAAAGAGACCTAAACTCCAACACAAATAGAGAAGTCTGGTCTATTTGTGACAAGATAATTTATGAATATACATAAATGAAAAAAGCCTCCTATACAGAATATGTAAAGACATAAACTCAGCTTTCATGCTTTCAAATATTTCACAGGTATTACTTAAGAGTAAGAAAATTTAAAAAAAACAAGTTATATTAAAATGTTGGGGGGTTTTTTTATAACTGATAATAATAGTATCGATTTTATATCCCATACAGCTCTCAAAATTGCATCTTTGTATTTTCTAAGAAGCAGAAAGATTGTAACTTTGTCTGTGTTGGAGGCTATTTTGAAACTTAACGAGTTATATGGACTTTCTCCTGTACTTAATTTGCAATTTTTAGCCTCTGCTATTTGAAATTCTCACTGGATTTCTGATTGAGCCTTCTCATCCTAAACATCCACGGGTTTTCAGGTGTTCCAAAATGATCTTTTGGAACAATATCAAGTTTATTTCCTGAAAAAAGCTGGTAATACCTGATGTCTGCATTTGTTTCGTGTTTCTGGTTCCTTTCTTGAAATTCAAAAATACCTTCAAATTGAGTTTTTTTCTTGATTTGTTTCTCTGGTTGGTTGGACACAAGACAAGAATCCTCTCTAAAGCATCAGTGCAGAAAAGTATTTGGGTAGAGTACAGCAATTTTGTCAGGTAGCACCTTCAATGAGGCACTGAGATTTAGGAACAAGAGTCAGCCTTCTTGATCATGCCTCCATTTTCTTTCATTACCTTTATTTTTTTCCCGTGAGTGACAGACACATTTCCTTATTTTTCCCTCCCTTCTTCTTACATCCTCAAGGGGAATCTGTGAAGAGAATCAGGTATTTCCTTTCGTCTCTGAAGGCCTCTCAAAATCATGTGGAGGAAAGATTTTTTCCTGTGGATGAGTGAATATATTTACTGTGATTAAATATCATTCTCTAATAGAATCCTGCTTGGTACAGAGTGTTCAGCAAGAGCAAAGGAAGTACAAGAATAAACAGTAAAAAAAATAACTGTCCTGGATTGCAACTGTAGCCTCTTTCTCACAGTTCTGGGCTGGATGTCTCAGTGGCTGATTCACTATATCCTAAAGCAGGTAATTGCTTTTCCCAAAAGCAATGCACTGTTAGGAGTACTACTGGCTGCTTCTCTGAGAAAGGTTCATAAATGCAAACATCATAAGAGGAATAAGAAAAGAAGACCTGCCTTCCTTCTAGCAAAGTTCTGAATCTGTCTCATGAATTTTTACTCACTTGCTTGATATTAAGAGTTTCATTGCCCTGTGTGTTCTTCACTTCTTTTTTCCTCACTGCTCACACCATGGTGTGCAACTCCTCCCTTTCTTCTCCCTTACTCAGTCTCAATGGACAGTTAAATGCTTAGTGTAGGTCTGGGAGAAAAAGTCTTGTCTGGAAGCAAGAGTTCTCATAATTTATGACAACTGTCAAAACTTCAGGCACAGTGGTTTCAAAAGTCTTTGCTGATAAAAGCTCCCACTTACAATAGTCTGACCTGTGTCAGTGGTACAGTGAATTTCTGAGCTTCGCTTCCATGCCTGAAGGGTACTGCAAATCGGAGGCCTCTGAGAATTTAAAGACATGATGACTTGTGCCAAGAGACTAGGTTTCTGCCATTTTTGGATAAAATTCAGTTTTTTATAAAATGTCAAACCTCATAAAATGCCAGACAGAAAATATTTTGATGAAGTCAATTGAGATGTTAAGACACTGAGTGCTTCTTTGAACAGACTTTTTCTTTCTCAATAAGACCGTATTTTTTTGAAATGACTTGTGGCTGTCATAAGATGTTTGGTAGGGAATGTACTGACATATCTGGTCAAAGGCAGATGTGTTCATCTCGTTTTGGTGGGATGATGGGAAGAGGCTGGTGGCAATGCTTGTTGCTTTACTCTCTGTAATTCCTTGATTGCCTGACCCAGAGTTCACTGTAGTGGAACAACTGGACACCACCAGCCAGGGGCATTTAGGACTGTTAGGTGCAGAAGAATTCTTCATAATTCACATGAAGAAGCACTTCCTTGTAATAAATAAAAAAAACCATAATGGGTAAAAAAAAAAAAAATTGTTTTCTGAAAGGTATTTCTTCTAGCCATTCTTCCAGTGAGGGTGTGCTGCCAGTTTAATGATGGACTTTGCTCCAAGCCACCCGTCAGTGGGCCCAAATGGACATAAAGGAAATTTACTACACAGTTTTGTTAAAACTGAAACACTGTGTTTCTTGCATTTCATGATTGCAGTTGGCAGCCCCTATGGTCTCTGGAATTAGGACTAGATACCTTCACATCTTTGGTGTAGTGCTATTTACTCTTTTCCTAATTAATCTGTATTCAGTTTGTACTATTTCAGTGTAATATATTTTTCTGCCAGGGCCTACAGATCTAATCTTAAACTCTTTCTTTTAATATTGACATTGAAAAGATGTTATTGTAGTCATAATTCTTATACAGTTGGCTACAATTTTTCTGCTCCTATTTATGCTCCAATGGATGGCTAGATTCCACAGTTTTCAAATGTGGTTCTGTAATTTTTGTCTTGATTCCAGAAGCCATCAAAAGTGAAAGATGCATGCAGTGAAATAGATATCAGACCTTAAAACATAAACTTCAAAAGCTGCCTGATCTCTTAGTGTTTGGATGTAAATGTCAAGGCTAAAAAACCCAACAAAGCAGTATTGTTTCCCTCTTACGAATAACTCGGGACTTGCACTGAGAGTCGTGAGGCGGCTATGAATTCCCCCACCTGTTTTATCTATCAGGCCTAAAACAAAGGAGGGCAGGAATGTCCTCGGTTCATTCTTCCATGGCTAGAGAAGTCACCAGGAATACAGGGGAAAAATAATGAAATGCCACAGGTGCTTGAGGGGTCATAAAGAGTGGGTCATGTTTTTCACTATAGTGCCTTTACTTCCAAGTAATGTGGTATTTCATGGTTGGCATTCTCTCAGCCTCTGTTACTGAAACTGTTGCAGGTCACATGAAAAAAATTGCATATTTATTTTCCGAGTGAAAATAGAATGGGTGTTTTGGTAGTAAGGGTATTGAGATATTTATTCAGTAATGAAGGAGACCTTGGCTTCTGTTCTCTGTTTCAGGTAGTTTTAAATCTTTTTATGGAAAACATAGAGAAAGCAGCTGGTGAGATGCAGGAATGGATCTCGATCTCCTGACAGTTAGCAGCCATGTGACTGGGCTTGAATGTCAGGGAAATAACCCATCATGAAAGAGAAAGATTTGAAAATAACTCAGAACTGTGGAAATTGCTTTAGCCACTAGGGCATTATTCCAAAGAACAACCCACACCAATCAAACTGGTTTGTATATCCTGAGTGATGACACTTGTCTTAACTGATGTCTTTGATGTTAAAAATACTCTGTGCATACATAAAATAGTTTGTTAATAAGCAGAGCTGATAGCCATGAGGAAACATAGTCTTTAACTAATTTTTGTTTAGCGCAATATTCTTTCTCCCAAGCTAGGAATTAAGGATGAGACCATACCTCCTCTTTTCCTCCTTCCTCCATTTTATTGAGAAAATTTTGAGCTGGACAAACAGCTTTACTGAGACACTAATGGCTGAATGTAGAGAACAGCCTCGCCCAGGCACAGGAGTCTGCAGGAAAAGATAGGATGAGTTCCAGACACTGAAGCTCTTAAAAGTGTCAGACTCTTGACAAGTGATTTCAGTGCCTGATCCTGCTGCATGTGAAGTGATGCTTTAATTTGCAATTGAATGACAAAGTCCTCAAATCATCCTTATCTCCTGAGTAATTGAAGAAAGACTCTGCAGCGTAAAAACTCATTATGATTCTTCTGTGTCATTTTGCACCTTTTGAAAGGAATTTGTTATCATTATATCGCTCTCTGGCATATTTTTATTAGCACTGAGCTGGAAAATATGAGATGCACACCTAGATTATGTGCTTGTATTTACAGATGAAATGGAAGATTAAAAAGAGAATTCATATTGCATCTGTGCTGATTCCGCAGAGCCTCTCTGCCATTGATCTTTACACTTTATAATAGTTTCTTTCAAGCTCTGATGAGAAAATAAAATGTGACCATTCTTTGTGTTATTTGTTGCTGTCCACACCAAAGGAAGAGATTACTTTATAGTCATTTTGCAAGTGGGGATTAATCTATTGAAGTAATTAGACTAAGTTAAGATAAAATCTTAGAAGAGAATCTTTGAAATGGGAGACAGGATATTTTTTATTGTCTGGTGTGCATCTCTGCATTTCCTGGAGCTGGAGAACGCTAATTTTTGAGCACTTTCTGCCACGATAGAATTTAAAAGCAGAGCTGGAAGCCTTTCTAGAGAATGATTTCTTTCTTTTAGGAATTTGAGAAAGGGACACTGGTAACTGAGACTTTAGTTTGTAGAAAGTAGATAGGGAATTAGCTGGCAGCTCTTACAGAATTATCTGCACATGTAGTGGGCTAGATCCATTGACAGGCTATGAGTACTTTGTGCCATTTTGGCTAAGCAAAGGAGCATTCATGACTGCTTTATTCCACAAGGGTGGGGAAAAAGGTGAGAAGACATCAGGGTCTGAAGGGATCTGAGATCTTTCTTCTGGAAGGGAATTTTAATGGTGAAGCTCCACGGCCAGGTGTACTTCAAGTCTCAACCTGTGGCTGGATGCATCAAAGGATGAATTTAAAGGAGAATGTGTTAGCAGTGGAAGCACAGGAATCCCATTGTGATTCTCTGGATCATGACCTGGAACAGGTCCCAGGTTGAGTTGTGCAGCTTTGGGGCAGAATACAAACATATATTGGATCTAAGATATTTTTTCTCTTATTTTTTATCTCTTTCTATTTTTTATCTCCTTCTAACTGTGATCCTCTCTCTGCACAAAATGTTTGCACTGATCTCAGCCCCTAGACTGTTGAACTCCAAATATGTTCTGGATGAGTCCTGTTTTCCTTTGCTGTCATTCTTTCTTGGAGATAAAGCGGTAGTAGGTCTTTATTTTAGTTTATAATGATAAATTACATACAGAAATGAGTGCCCCCACTTTTTCTGCTGCTTTTAACAATTAACTGCGATAAAGTTACACCACATTGTGTTGCTTTGTGCTCATAAGTCTGTCATACAGTGGCTTCTCTGCATTCCTTAGGGAATTTGGACTATAAGTCATCCCCTGTTCTGGAAGTCCATGTATAAAAGAAATTTTGGTTGCTTTAAGAGTGGGATTTTATTCTTCACAGGAACTTCTTCCTGGGTGACAGCATTATTTCCATGTCTTTGCTGCATTGGTCTATTTACACTGGAATATAAAAGAATGAATCAAAAGTTTAAAATGTTGCAAAGTAGTTATTGGTTTGGGTCTTAAGGGTTTTACTTTTTAAAATTCATGAATTCTATGAAGAGCTGGGCTGAGAGCATGCAGCACCTCCAAAATATTGCTCAGGACAAGGGGGAAGCATTGAAAGGGAACAGGAACAACTTTGTGATCCTGGTGATGTTTATACCCTTTGTATTCCAGATGTTACGAGGCATGGGAATAAAGTTCCTCTGTCAGTGAGTGAGACCTCTCTTCCCCCAGACTGAGGAAATTCTACTTGGAAATACGCTGAAGCATGGTTGGTTCAGGACCTCACCTATGGAATTGGATGCCTCTGTTAAGTGCCTTATATGTACATTAGCTGGGGATTTGGTTTTACTAGAAAAGGTTTGGTATTTGGGGATTTGATAATCCAGTTGAGAACTGCACCTTTTGACTTGCTGTTTGAATTTATGTTAATTTTCTTTTCATGCTGTATAATAAGTTTTATTGATTGGGGGTGGCAGATTTAGCTGTACCTTAAATTTGAAAATAATGCAGACTAAGTCAAATCAAGTTAATTTCTCAATTATTTTTTGTTTGTCTGGGGGTAAGCAGTGTAATATTTGCCTCATGGGAGTGATAGGTCTCTGCACAACTGCCACAACACATAGTCTTTTTGGTAAATGTGGTTGGTTGGAAAATGTAGCAAACTTCAGTACATTGTTGAGCACAGATACATAACCTTTTAGAATTAATAGTCTCTGAAACTTGAATGATGGGGACTTTGGAAAACTTCCATTGTTTAATCCCAGCCGGCAACTCAGCCTCACACAGCCACATGCTCAGTCTTTCCCAATTGGTCGAGGGAGAGAATTAGAATAATAAATGAAAGAAAACTCCTGGGCTGAGGTAAGAACAGCTTAATAGGTAGAGCTAACGCCATGCACACAAGCAAAGCCGCGAAAGGAATTCGTTCACCACTTCCCATGGGCAGGCGGGTGTTCAGTCATTCCCAGGAAAGTGAGGCTCCATCACCTGTAACAGTGGCTTGGGAAGACAAACACCATCACCCCAAATATCCCTCCTTCCTTCTTCTTTCCCCAGCTGTATATGCCGAGCATGATGCCATACGGTATGGAATGTTCCTTGGGTCAGCTGGGGTCGGCTGTCCCTGCTGTGTCATCTCCCACTCTCTTGTACCATCCCAGCCTCCTTACTGGTGGGGTGGAGTAAGAGAGAGAAAAGGTCTTGACTCTGTGTAAGGAGTTCTTACTGCTCAGCAGTAAGGAGAACATCTTTAAATTATCAACAGCATTTCCAGCACAAATACAAAACATGCCCCCATACCGGCTACTGGGAAGAAAATTAACTCTCACCAGCACAAAAGCAAATTACTTGTGCAATTGCACCCTTAAATTTGGAGAAAGTGCTGCACATATCTTTGTCTCATCAGTATAGAGCAGATATATGCCATCACCTTCAAATGATGGAGTCTTGAGAGGAATCGATTAAAAAGTAACCGCTGTTATAGTGTTTTGTTCCCAAGGTAAGTGGGACAGGAGACAGAGTCTCTCCCCTCTGCCACAGTGATAATGTGAGAAGGATGGTAATAATAAGCAGCCCTCAGTTCAGCTCTTCTGGGGTAAGATCACATTCCCTGTGACTATCCTGTGTTGTGCTTTCCACCCCACTTCAGGAAAACGTGGCGGAAATGGTCATTCTGACCTGGGTTCATGCATTGCTGACAAAGTTAATAAAGAAGATGAAGTTTATATCTTGTTATTACTTTGTCTTTGAACAGTCTTTGCCTCTCAGATGCACAGTGATTTGGGTTGAATTTAAAGAAGATGGGCCAAATTAATGAACAAAAATTCAAGGATCTGGCCTAATTACACAGCTGTCCTCAATCTGGGTGCTCTGCTAGAGTGTTCTTGCAAATGATCACCTGGGCAACTGTATCTCTGTGGAAGGCTCCCATGTTACATGCCTTAGATTGAATGATGTGACCATCTCTGCAAATGTGCTGTAAGGACTGTTGAGCATAACTGGAGATAGATATACCCTGCATGGATGAAAAAGATATTTATTTCTACTTTTTTGAGCTCTTAATACATCTTTTTATACTTGTCTGAGACTGGGAGCTGCCTCATGCCTAATAGCTGCTGTGGTACAATAAATAGTAAGAAACTAAACTGTTGCTGCAGAAAGATTACAAGATTGTTATTATTCCTGAAAAGTTATGGTTTTGAAAAATCAAAGGCCAGTGGAGGTATAATACATGGATACTGATCATTTAATTCATTTTTATGAACTTTGTTTCAGTCAGAGACAGTGACTTGAAAACTGTAAAACTGGTGAAATAGCTGTCTTGCTGTATTTCCAGATTTGTGTTTGTATATGAGGAGCATTGATTTATACCAAGAATTTCAGCCAGCCGCAGTCATGTTGTAGACTCTTCTTGTCGCTCAGTAATGACTTTCTTATCACAGAGGACCAGAAGAGCCCTTGTCAGTATTTTCAGATAACAGTAGCGTCTGGTACGGTGGGTCACTAGCCAGCGCTACCCCTTCTGGGTGGTTCTGCTGCCAGCTTGGTTATTCTGGATTGTTTCTCATCCAAGCAGGTTGCAGATGCTTAAATCAATCAGGGAGTTCTCGTGGGCCCCTGCTCTGGTTATGGGCAGAGATCGTAGGGTCACTGATAGCCTCAATGCACTTAAATTTTTTTCTCAGTGTTGCCATTTAAAGATGTCTTACTAAAATTTGGTCCCTGATGCAGCTGATAATGGGCAGTGATGTTCCTCTCATGCTCTTTGCCACCAGAGCAGGACTGACAAGTTTCAGATCTGTTCACTTTTGTGAATCTAGTTCACTCAGAGGTGACAGGTCTGGCCAGTAGAAAGGCTGTGGAGGGAATGTTAAGGAATTCATTTTCAGTATGATTATCTGTTTAGCACAGTAACATACACAAAGATACATAATTGAGATATGAATAGAAATTATTTTGCTTTGTGTGTGACAGTGTATTCGGAAGCCCATCTCTATTTAATGCATCAACATTTAATATGGCCAGTTATATTTTAAGGGAATTTTACAAGAGTTTTTCAGCAATCTGTGCTGTTGCACACCTGCCTGGCTTGGCAATGGAGCTGAGCAAAGCAGGCATCTCCTGCATTGACCATTGGCCTCCAAATGATTTTCTGCACAGCAGAACATCTACTATCCAATCTACAGGAAAAATCCAGGCTATTTCTTGAGTAGGAGAGGATGATAGAAAGAACATAGAAAGGAAAATAGTGGTGTTTTTAAAAGGACCAAGATTTAATCTCAGTGAATTTAATGTCCGTGTCTGGGGTTTCCCCTCTCAGAAAGACTGCTTGGCCCTCATTTACCATATTTTATATTCATTGGATGCTCACTAGCTTGACCTTAAGTCCAGATTCTAGCAACATGGTTTTGTTGAACTACTGGAGTATTTGGCCGGCTTGTCCAACATGCAGCAAATATTATTGAATAGATTCATAACATCATGGAATTATAATTATGCAACCCACGATGGGAATACGAGACTCTGCTCTGGATTAAGTGCTCGATTCCCTTTTTTGCTATCAGTATAATTATTCATCATGTTAGCTCTTCCATCTGGGTCAAGAGGTTTTGTAGCAGCTTGATTCTCAAGTTGTCCTCATATTTACAGTCAGTTGTCATGACTCTTGTCAAGTCCAAGGAACAGAGATTTAGGCTTAGACACGGGAGTTTTCAGTTTTATTTCTGTCCTTGGCAGTGCCTTGGAAACTGAAATTATGAAACTAATCTCCTGTCTCTGTGGTTTCCCTTCCCTCTCATCTTAATGTGTTTTGCAATTTACCTGTGGCTTTGTACTCTTTGCAGTGGCCATTTCTGAGGTTCCCCCAGGGAAGGACCTCTGGATGAGATGGTGTGAGATGCCACAGCTCAGGTGAAAGGCTTGTGGAGTGTGGCAGGAATGGCTCCTCTCCCAATATGGGACTTGTGCTGTGGCTCTCAGCACGTGTTACACGCACACAGTGTTTAATGGAGATCTGATCCTGGCTGCTCTCTCCTCCAAGGCACTAAGGTAATGTAAATAACAATCACAAGGTCTTTTCCTCTGAGAGCTTAAAAATGTGTTGCTTTAACACTGCAGAAGCTGACAAGAGCAGCTGTATCTTTGTTCTTGTGGCTTTGGTGTGTTGGATGAGGTTTGCTCCTATGACTGAAAAGATGGTTGAAAAAGGCTCTTTTAAGGAGTTAGCTTCATAGGATTATTTTAATCACAATGCAGCTTTTAAAGTACACTGGTTGTATTTAGCATTTTGAATTATGTTTAATGATTTCTGTTTTCCTCCTGTGCATACTTATTTTTATCATGAGTTTTGCTCTGTATTTAGAGTGCCTGGGGTGTTTTCACAGACAGGTGCTACATAAATAAAGTATATTATTATTTTAATAAGGTGCGGCAGGGCAGCAATTAGAAAATTCCATATGTTTATATTATCTTTTTAATTGTTCATATTGCCAGGATTTACCATTCAGGGAGAAAGGTAGGGTAGAAAGTAACTTCCATGTGGGAAAGAGAACCTGTCACCCTCTTCCATATGCACACTGAAGGCATTAAAATATATGCAGTAGGTCATGCATATATATTTATATCTCCAATCTTTCTCTTCCTGTCTCTTGTAATATTGTGGAAAGGGTAAAGAGCAGCAGCTAAATGTTTGGCTCATAGAGGAGGCTTCAGGACTGTGGTGAGACCAGTTTAGTGATGGCAATACAGCTATGCAGGAAAACATTTTGAGCTGTGATCAACATGTTTGTCAAGAGTGTACAGGTAGGAGTGTTTCCATTGTGCCTTGCATTAAACACCTGAATCAAACAATTCTGAAGGGTCAGAAACGTTCTGTTAGCTGATGTTCTTCCGGTTATTTGTTATTGCTGCAAACCTCTGTATTTCCAAAAGAAAGCTGGTCTTGAAAGAAAAAATATCAAAATAAGAGGGGGTTGGAACTAAATGATCCTTAAGGCCCCTTGCAACACAAATCATTCTATGATTCTATGAACACTTAAAGGATGAGGAAAAAAAAACAACTCATGAAATCCTATTTCTAGTTGCAATGCCAGAAATCTCTTGACAAATTCTGGCTTTTTGTTATTTCCAGTGATAAGTAGAAAGTTGTAGTGGTACAAAGCTGCAGGTGTCAGACTGCGGCAGCAGTCATTTAGCCAGAACCTCGGCTAAATGTGCTGGGGTTGACTCTCAGCTCCGCAGCGTCTGGCAGTGCTGGCGCATGTCCAGCAACCCCTGCACTGCTGCACTCTCTTTTTCTTCTTGGACCAGTGACTGATTCTGAGTCAGTATTTTTATAGTGTATAGTAGAAAGTAGTCAAGGTCTAAACTGATGTCTCAGCTCAACCAGAATTCAAATAATCACTTGGATATTTAACTATTGTAGACAATAAAAATAAAGATGTTTTCTGGAGACAATCTATGATTCCTATTTTGAGTTTCTGGATCGGCCTGGCATTTTTTTGACTTATACTCCTATATTCAGACCAGATCCTGGTATTTTGGACACAGTACTTCTCTTTTGCACATTGTGAAAGTGAAAAACCAAATAGACCTACCTAAATTTTATCAAAATCTATGTCTTTGGAGATTGTAATTTGAAAACCAGTCAACTTTTTACATGTAGCTTCTAGGGTAGTAAAGCATGCATATAGGCACGCCTACACAGCAATTCTGTTCTACAGGAGAATGTATTTTATTTCTACTGGAACTCTTTCCTTGCAGCTTTACTTGTAGGCTTTCTTCTCTTTTCTTTTTTCAGCCATCACAATTTTTTGCATTAACTCTGTAATATTTGTAGTGTAAAAGGTGCCTAAGGCATTTCGTTGTTTTTGCAAACTGAGGTATGTATTTTCACCAGAGAACAAGATTTCTTTTACTTGCTGGAAGATTGACTCCTACTTGGAGACATTAGTTTTGTGCAGAAGGAGGTCAGCCCTGTCTGCCTGTTGATGTCAGTCTGGCTGACCATGAAAGAAGAAAATGCATCGGCCTGTTAATGCTGGGACCAGCAATGATATATCATAGATGTCTCTCAGCATCGGCACCCGGTTTCCTTAATGAAACTCCCCTTACCCTCTCACGAACATGGGAGAAGGTTAGGAAATACGGGGTCCCACAGGAGAATGACATATAGCTGGGACCTGGGCCAGTTTTCAGTAAAATTTACAAGTAGCCTGAATGAAGGATGGAATTCAGAATTTGGGTAGCACAGTTTTATACTACAAAATTTGGTTTGTGAAATACAGGATTTTGGTAGTTGTTTAAAACACTGGGTTAAGTTATGTTGATTGTTTTCCTTAAGTTTAGAAAATATAGGAAGACTGAATATTTCTTGTCACTATTATAAACCATTTTTTTAGAGATACAAAACTTCTTTTAGCTCTACTTCTTTGGAACTAATTGCTTGCATTATATTTCTGCCTAGATGCATTTTAAACAAATAATGGTTTAACTCTCTCTCTTGTTGTCCCAACAAGCTGGATTTGATACACCTCACATACCAAAATATTGTATCTCTGCAGCATCTTATTGTGGGCTAGATAAGTCGTCCAAATGCAGAATAAGAATAAAAAATGGTCATCACCTTGATATTGCATTTGAGTGTAAGGTACAACTGGCAGATGCAGGCAGATGGGAAATGCAAGTGACCGTGTTAGCTAAGATGACAGTCAGGACCCTCAGCACAGCAGAAGTGTGACAGTTTTTGTGTTATACAGGCATTGGGAAAGGCAGAGCTCTGAGGAGATTTGGAAAACAGCAATAAAACAGGTTGCAGATGTTTCTGAGATGCTAGAAAGGGGAATGCGATGGAGCACAAAGGTGATTGTTTTAAAATTGAAGGAGAGTTCAGTGGGGGCTGGCAGGAGTTCAGTACTGCCCAGCCATCCTATTCATTTTTGATGATGCAGAATGGGAGAAACTTGTTATCCAAAGGCCCAGTTGCTATGCTTTCTCCTTCTGCAGCCTCCAGATGCTGTCTAAATTGTGTCACTTTATAACAAACATCTGTAGGACATATAGAATATCTTTTACCCAGAGGAGAAGTAGAAATATAGAAAAAAAAGACAGTAAAAGCAAATTAGGCAAAGAAAAACACTGTATCATCTTCACAATTTTGGAGGGGACAGAGGTGGAGAAGGTAGAGGTGAAGGAGCAGAAATTAAAAGGAAAGTTGTTGTTACACTTATGCAACTTATGTTGTATCTAGCTAAGTAAGCTTAATTAATGTAATTTGTTTCCTGCATTTCCTAGGGCTCCCTTGACTGTGTTTTATGGAAAGTGGCTGTTTTGCAGCAGCACAGCATCTTATGGATCATTCCAGTGCTGTTCTCTCTGGGCCAAAAGTTTAGCTGTGGCTCAGCTTTCTATTTTTTCTCTTTGTTTCCTCTTAATCAAAATTAAAAGTCATTCACTTTGAAACGATGGGCTTATCCCTGCAAGTGGAAAACCAATGTTATATGTTATAGCTTTCCTTAGGCACCTGTGCACACAAGGCTCATCTGGCAGTGGTACCTTATTCAGCATATCCCAGGGATGAACAGTTACCTCCAGATGACAATGTGCTGTGCTCTTAGACCAACAGTATTTTGTCAGGGAAGCCTCAGAACCCAAATTTAGCAGTGTTCTGGTCAATTTTTTACAAAATGTAACTATAGAAAACTAAATCTTCACCTCCAGATGATTACAAAATCTTTGTTTTAAGAGAGACCAAAAACCCATACAGCATCTTCCCTCCTTGGTTCCACACCTACACATGCTGCACACTGTATCAGCTGCTAGATGGTTACCCTCATTATGACATTTAATTTTTTTTTAAATATAAAAGGCAAATAGATGCAGTTACCTTAAAAAAAAATATGCTTTTTCATAATAATTTTGCCTCACTGGCATTATCTGTGTCCCTGCAATTGCTCTTCGGGTTGCAGCCAATTTAATCCCTATTTCCCAGGTGCCACACGGTGGTGCTCCTGACTCTGCATTGCTCGGAGGCCTGAGCTGGCTAAGAGCAGTTCCAGATGCTGTGTGCCTACCCAAGCTGATTTGGGAGGGAGGGCTGCACACAGTTCTGCAATGAGGTGAACCATTCCATGGGGTGGGGGATGTACTTTTCTCCCAGGACTCAGCTACCAAATCAGATATGGGAAGAAAGAACTGAATAACATCAACTGATAAAAATCTTCACTATTGTGCATGTATACGCATATAAACATATACTCAACCTCTTTTACACTTGATTACTATGTGAATTTTGCACGCTGGCTTTGTTTTGGTAGTTCAATGCCTTCCCATTTTCTGTTTGCTCAATAGAAGGCTCCTGCAGGTTCACAGCTCAGTATCCTCCTGGCAGCAAGGATGAAATCCTTTTCTCCAGATCTATGATAAAAATGCAGAGAAGCAAGGCAGAGAGAGGGGAGATGTGCCTCCTTCTCCATTTAAGGAGGGACCAGTATAGAATCAGGAGCTGCCTTGGTGGCCCCAAGCAGGATCCTCAAACTGGAAGGAGGCCAACAGCGCTGCCTGGCCTTGTGTCGACTGAAAGATCCCTTTTTCCCATAAGAAAATCTGCATATCTAAGTGGACATTCTCATCTGTATCAAGCCTACAGATCACTAAGATTCACAGGAGTTATTTCACTGACTGCATGTACTTTGAATCTGGTCCCATGAAGCACAGTTATCCGTTAGCTGAAGTTTAGCTCTGTGCATTTAGGAGTTAACCTCCCACTGAGAATTTCTGATAGCTTTACTAAAACTTGGATCAGGCACTTAGATATTTATGTGAATCTCGCTTTTAAATTGTGTGAAGTCATCTTTTTGATTAATACTTATAAAAACAATTGAATGTGTGACTTACAAGGATAATTACTTGTGTTCACTTCTGATTAATTTGTAAAGGTTTCACTAGATTTGTATAGTGTCCTGCACTAGTAAGTGATCTAAAAGAGGAGCTCTAATAATGTCTATGTACATCCTACAGTATGAACTTTTCAGGACTGGCAGTCATGTCATCTACATAAACACTTTATTCTGTAAGGTGTTATTATTAGCATAAATTTTTAAAAGTTTATCTTTTCTGCCTTCGCATGTCTTTGGATTATTTATATAATATATTTATCTATTACATAAAGCCAAAACCCAGTTATTTAAAAAGTACCTTAAGTTAGTCTTCAGTTTATGGGCAAATTCAATAGCCTTATGTGATGAGAATCCCTGAATCTGAGGAAGCATGATTAGTTTCTGACATTACCATTTTCCATAGTTGTCCATTGTGTGTGGTCTCTATAAAGGGCTAATGCTAAACAGAATTTTTTACTGTTATTAAATATAATTGTAAATGATTCTCCAAACATGAGTAAGTGAAGTTTGCAGATAGCAGCTGGCCTTTGCTAAAAACTGAGACATGACTAGACATCCCCAGGAATCACCTCTCTGTGTTATATAAATAGACACGGAGACCGAAGCAGGCAGCATTAACCCTGTCCCTGTCAACCAGTGACAATTTTGCACTTCTAGTGCAGCCTTACATATCAAAGACAAACATTAAAACAACAAAATGCCATTAATATGGAAACTACAGTTTGATATTTTGAGTGAGTCCATTATGAGAAGGAAGAAATAACCAAGGTTTGCAATGAATGGTGTCTCTGATGGGTGCTGGGTATAGACAGGAGAAAAGCCTCAGCTGAGATAAAAGCCTGAAGTAAGTCCAGCTATGCAGGGTGCAGGTGCCTATAGAACAAAGCTACTTCTTTTCTAACAGGCTTGAAGATTATCCTGCCTCTTAGCCTTGTTTCTTATCTTTGTTAACTGAACAAAGAAAAGAGATGACATTAAAATAGTCGTAAAAAAGAGACATATATGAAACTTAATCAGTTACTTCATTGCATCCTTTTCCAAGTGGAAGTGCAAGCTGATGTGTCAAAACAGAGCCAGCTACTTGCATCCTCACAGGCTGATAGTTTGCTATTGATGATATTTTGTGAAATGCTGAATTGAATTTGTCCTCTCTGGCAAGAAATCCTGAGTGAAATTTTCTCCTTGGGATGACATGAAATGGAATCATCCAGACCAATCTAGAGACCTCTTTGTTGTCTTTATTCAGTAATTGCATAAACTTCACTACAAAGTCAGATCCTAATGAATACATTATAACCTCAAATCTTGGTGCCAAGGAAAGATGTAAAATGTACATAGGTTTCTATATATGTAGACCTGTAGAGATTTGGAGGATTTATTTCCCTTGTTTCTCTCCTCAGAATGGATTTAAAGATTAGTATTTTACTGATCCTATATCAGAAAATACTGTGGAGGATCCAGATCAACTGCAAATATTGAACTAGTCCCCAAAACATGAATTCTAGAAGTCATTATAATGCACATCTATGTAAGTGCAGCACAAGTTCCCAAAGAAACCTAAACCCACTCCTGACATCATGTCCTGATGCAATCAGTGTTGCTCTCTGCACTGGCTCACAGCTGTCTTTCAATGCCATTTTAAGAGCTCAGTGAAAATTCCTACCCAGAACTTTGGTGTCTTCCCCTCTTGGCAAGAACTACATGTTCATGAATGCCTGAGTGCACTCCTAGGAAGCACTGAGACCAACACTTCCCTCTTACAGCCTAGCAGGGTGTACACTTAGCTCATCCTGGGGCACAGCTCAGTCTCTTGGCCCATAGCACTATGTGCTCATCCCCTGCTGCCAAGGGGACAGCTCATCCAAAAGTTAGCTGATTTCACCACATCCTCTGGTAAGAGAGAGCTTGAACAATAAAAAATACAGATTGTTTTCCTTACATGAAGATTAAGAGCTGAAAACAAAAGGCTCCAAATAAAACAGTTTTAGTGGGGTGTTTTTTCCTCTATGCCTTTTCAGTTGTTCTTACATATTTCACTGGGATTGCAGTTCTTGGGGTTAGCAGTTGGAGGTCTGGCCATCCAGGTCTCTCGCATATATTCTGTTCTCTGACTACTGAATAATTTTTTCTCTTTTCCTCCTAGATATACCACACTCAGCTTCTCCTTGATTCACTGTAAATGGAGTATTGAAGGCTGGGGAAGAGGGGAGGGCAAAAGGGTAATTGTCAGAAGGAGATACATTCTGGCTGTTCTCACTCTGTTCTCTTGACACACCTGCCTCACTGGATGTCTTTGTGCTTTAACTTATAATTTTTTTCATTCCTAGATACTCTTTTGTACCTTTTTCCACTGGACACTTTCCCTTTTTTCTTTTTTTTTTTTTTGTAAGGTATTAAAAGAGTACAGGTGGAAAACATCTATTCTCCACAACATCTGTCAAGTTGATGGTCTCCCATGCCAATTTCCTAAAGAGAAAGCAAAGGTCATCTAATGAACCTGTTTTGAACAGAGAGAGGACATTTAATTAATTTGTTAGCAAAAGCCACATGTCTTTGTTGTGTATTTATTCTTGGGGTTTTTGGCCTAAATCAGTATTCTTTCGTTGGGTCCCTTGTTCTTATTTTCCACACAGGGAATATTACACTAGATTGTATGATATTTGCAAAAATTGAGGAGTTTGTGTGTGTATGTGTGTGATAATAGCATTAAAAATGTGACAATACAAGAAGGAATAGAATTCCTTCTGCATGGAATGAGGTATTGTCAGATGGTTGACAGATGACATTTAATTATTGCATAGCTAAACTTTTCCTATCACACCCTGTCTCCCTGCATTTCAGAGAAAATATTAACTAAATTAATATAATGTACTTAAAACAAGCATAAACAAAATATTACTATAAATATTCTGGTCAGTCTGAGCATTCTGAAGTTTCCTCTGTTCTGTTGTCCAGATGTTTTCTGGATTCTGTATATTACTCCCAGGATCATATAGAGGCAGCAGGCAGGGAACTTCAATTGAACTGTGGATGCTGATTTAGAAGGTGATTTGCTCCAATGGCAACAAAATTGCCAACGAGGAGAGCTGAGAGTTTGGTGGGTAGAGGTTCCTACCTTTGAGGCACCCATGTGGGCAATAAAGTTCACCATGAGGTAAACCATTAATCATGGGACATACACTGTGAGATGCTAGTTGTAAGATCTAGAAAGTATGAATTACTCTTATTGTTGCAGCAGTGGTAGTGCTAACAACTTAGGAAGTCTTTTTTTTTCCACAAAAATGTGGTTTGAAAAGAAGCTAACCATGCACACCTAACCTCTGGGAAAAGTGTGGAAACTGAATGACTAAACTGGGGCTTTGAAGGCACACAAAAGTACTTAGCTATCTCGTTTGGGATCTCCAGGATTTTAATGTTTAACCTACGTGACTACTGTATGAGCCAGATAAGTGCAGCATCAAGGGAAGTAAATAATGCAATCTGTCCCCAAACTACAATACTAAGCAACCTTAGCTACAAGAACACATTTATTGTTTTCAGTGATAGGATTAGGGTATGTGCTCCTTGCAAAGCAGTTATGTATTGACAAACACTTTAAAATCTGGTGGCTCTGCAGTAAGCTGAACACATTTTTAAATGTTTCATTCTCATATATGCACATGTATATGTGCATTATAGGTATGTCTTTCTCTATGAAAAACTGGAAAAAAATCACCATGTGTGTGTTTCTGTATGCAACTATTTATACATATTTATGCAAAGGGACATAACAAAGGGACAAGCATTTAAATGTTTTGGTCAATGAAATGCATTTTTGAGTTCTTCTTGATGACTGTTAGTCTTGGGACTAATAGTTATGTTTTAGGTTTGAAGTGCCTTAAATGTATTCTTTTCAGATGGAAGAGCTTATTACTCCATAAGAAGGTTGTGCCTCTAGCTCTCAAATGTCTTGATAGCTTCAATTTGTGAGGGGATGTCTTACACAATCATATTCTCTTTTCTGGTATGAAGTTCAGCATTACTGTTTGCTCATGTGTAAACAAAGCTTGAACTTTTATCTTCCATTAATGAAGTTGAACTGAGTTAGTATAAAGCAGAGTGAGAAAGCCAGAACCCGCCAATAATAATTCTTTTTTTATTGCATCTGAAGTTGCAAAGAATGAAAATACCCAATATTATCAATTTGTTTTGATTCCCTTACTTCCCCCAGGAATGGTTAATTTTTAATCCAATAACTTTTTAACATTGAAAATGTCTAGAGTTAGTACAAAAATACATGAAGGTATGGTCAGGTTTAGGAGATTATAAGAATAATGGGTTATTTTGTTTCCAAAGAAAATGCAAAGTCACTTAGTAGGTCACAAAGACATTAGAATGATGGTGGTAAACATTCCTGGGTTCAAAGCAAACACTAGTTTCTGCAGGTTTAATGGTAAATGTTCGTTGTCATTTAATATTCATGGCAGTTTATAAGAATGCTTGAAATAAATTGAGCCCATTAATGATAGGACATAAGTCAGTTTGGCTTCTGGTGTGAGGATTTTGTTAAAAAGATTATTCTGAGTCCTTTATTTATCTCAGCACCAACCTTAAACAATGCACAGCTCTTTTTTCTCTGCAAGTTCAACAGAGGCCTCAAGTACCCCCTTGAGAGCATCCTTCACTAGCACATTGTGGCAGGCTGGTCTGTCCAAAACACCCAGGCTTGTGGGAGGAATTCAAGTGCTGTTGTGCTGCTGCTTTTGCAAAATGCCTGCAATGTAGCGTCCTGCTCCTTCAGTAGCGGGATGCCTATTCCATCACACACAGGCTTAATTAATGCCCAGTGCAAAGGCTCATTGCAATCCAGATGCTTGCAAATAGCTGAGCTGTGAAAGTTTTTCACTCCATCCATTTTAAGTGAAGTGATATTGCTGCTGTTCGATGTAGGAAGCTAGGTTTGTACTTTGTAAAGCCCTATTGGTTCAGGTAAGGTTTTGTAAAAAAAAATGAATAGGATTTTGTCTTCATTTTTATTCAAGCACAGAGGTCCAAAGAGGAATAAGAGAAGGAAGGAAAATCAAATAAAGGTGTTCATCTTTGGACTTAGTAGGGGTTATAGCTTTTATGAAATTCAATTTTCATAATTTGCTATGGCAAGATTAAAAATAGTATTGTTCTGTGAGAATTTTAGAGAAAATGCATATTTTAGAGAAGTTTTTAATCTCCCTGCATCTCACGCTCCTTGGTAATACCATAACCTTTTACCCTTTTCACTGGCATCTATACTTTACAAATAACTTTTTTAGCTCATTCTTATTCTTATGGTGGTCAGCTCAGTGTCAGTCTTTGGAGTCCCCAGCATGAATACTGACCAGCTTCCTACCTATCTTGTTAAATCTGCTGTTTTGGGGATCACAGGAGCATAATTTTTTTTTTTTAATCAATAAATTATTGTTTCTTGTTGTAAACCTTCCATGCAAATTGAGCAACCTCGCAAAAAAACTGAGAAGTAGTGAGTAGAGAATTCCAAAATATTTGAGGTGAATGTCTCTAAAATGAATGCCTTGCCTAGTGGGAGAATGACATGTGGGATGGAGTAGCTAGTTTTATGTGAATGCAGGAGAATAAATGATCTGCTTACACTAGTGGTATCTTTCTGGCATGAACATATGTCATATCTAGTTTATAGAAACACACCTCCAACATGTTTCACTCAAGGCTTTTTTGTGTCAGCCAGCAGTAGTCAGAAAGCCAGGCTGTGGAGGAGCATGTGAAGAGCTGCCTGCTAGGCTGAGAGTTTTTAGAGATATGAAAGCTGACAGATATGGCACAAGCACATGCAATTGAAAATAAACCAGTTGTGTCTCATATGCAGACCCAGCAGTGTAAATTCTTGGTGTCTCTGCTACGTCTCATTTTTGTGAATAACTGTAGGAGACAGTGGATGTGGTAATGCCTGAAATGTTTTCTGCTCATTGGATGATGGGAAGTACATTCAGTAACCTTCAAGTGAAGGAAGTGAAGACATTACAGCTTTGAGAGTTAGGGACATGCACAGTCCATTGAGGGGAAAGTCTGTGGAAAGGATGGTTTAGAAACCTTTGTTCCTTTCTGCTGTCTGCTACATAAGATTTATTTTCCTGAGATCATTCAGTATGGGTATTGATGGAGTAGAGTTAGGGGTTCTTCAGAGTCAGGGTCTCAGGTGAGGAGACAAAAGCAAGAAAATAACAATGACAACAATAATAATAATGGTGATGATGATGATAATAATAATAATAACAACAACAACAAATCGAAACAAAAAACCAAACCACCAAGAAATGGGTGAAATTCTTGAGATTGCATCCTTCTCTGGAAGGAAAAAAAAATTATGAAGAGTTTCAAATTAGAGGCAGTATTTTAAAAGTTATAAATAAATAAATAAATGAGCTTTGTAATAAAGAACAATAATTGTTCCCTATTTCATAGAGCAGTCCCTGTGGTTCTTTCAGTAAGTGCACACATACAAGATGACTTCTGCATAAAAGTGACAGTGTTAGATACAGATTTTTTTAGGAGGTCTATATGCATACCTGAGTCATAGGAGTATTTGAAAAATTAATTTACAATAATTTCTTCCTTTTTATTTGGTGACAAGAAGATGAAGCACAAATAAAGAAGAATGAACCATGCAGTAAGGTAAGAACCTGTTTTCTCACTTGCATCAGGTTTTAGGGTTTTTTCTTTGTGCTAGTTACACAAAACTATTCCATTTGTCTTCCAAAATTGAGACAGTTAAAAAACCCAGAAGTGATGTCTCTTACATAGCTGATCAAGCCTGGGACACATGGTAAATAAAATTTTACAAGTTGCTCTAGAAAGAATATGCTCAGAGAAACTTTCTTAGTAGAGTAAATTAATTCAGAATTTTCCATTACTTAGACGTTTCTTAAAAAAATATAAAAGAAAGAACATCAAATTCACCTACTGCAAAGCATAAATAAATAAATTGCATAAGATTGCAATTTAAGAAGAATACTTGCTTGAATGTGCATTGGCATAAATCAAACCTACTCCTTTACCAGGGATGGGATTGCTCTAGATCTGATATTGAGGAGATTTTGACTGAGAACCTCAAAGGACCTGCACATTTTGTCTTCATAACCTAGTGAGGAATTATGAACAAAGTTGATTTTCAATGTGTCCTACATATATGCAGTTTCCCATGAAGTAGAATGTGAGAAAATGAATCATCAGATTTCTAATGAAAAAAAAATAAAAAAAAACTTTGAACAAAATGAAAAACAAACCCACAACAAAACAAAACACCAAAAAAAAAAAAAGCCTCAAGAAACCGTGGGGGTTATAACCAAACCAAAATGGAAACAGTCAATATTGTAACAAAAACTGCTCTGTTTTGCATCACTAATTAGACTATTTGAAGTTCTATTGTTTATGCTGTTTTGGATTAGCTACTAGGCTCATATAAATTACTAACAAATATTTGCAATAGCTATAGATCTACACTGTCACCTCTGCAAAAGAAATTTTCAAAAGTTACCAGGAAAGTGAATCAAGAAAGGGAGAAGAAATGAAGAGGAAAATTATAGACCTACAGGACAGTAAATTATATCTTCCCCTGTGCAAATTATCTGAAACCAAAATGAAAATGAAAATTGACCTTGTCTCAGATCTATACATGTGGCTATACATCACATGTAGACATTCACCTAAGCTTTACAAACTAGCAGTTCTTTGCATTTCAACTATGTTCCAGAGATGCTGATATTCCTTCCCCCTCCATTCACAAAGTATATAGATAGATGATAGATAGCTCTTGGCCTGCTGACACTGTAAAAGAGCTTAGAAGTTTTCTTAATGGAATTCTTATACAATTCAAAAGATAAGAATTAGAAAGACAGAGAAGCACAAAAAGTAAGTTACTATTAAATAACATAGATGGAGAGAGTAAAATATTGAGAGCAATCAGTGGATTCTCAACTAGAAATAGCCATCCCACTAAAACAACTCCATAAGTCATCTATGATTCAAATGATAAGTGCTTCAAGACCACAGCATAAACTCCTTCTACTTTCAGGTCTAAAGTTTTCAGCTATATTCTGTGTACTCTATTAAATAAGAAGAGATTTGGGATAGCTATATGATTTCAATGTGATATATGATGTAGTATTTATGACTAAATTGTCATAAATGTCAGCATTTAAAAAAAAAAAAGAATCCTGGTAAGAAGTCCCACCCCAATTACTTCATCCTGTCTGGGAGAGTCAGTGAATCTGATAAGCACGTGGACGGGTAGGATGTTTGTCACTTTGGTTTGAATCATACTGGAAAGTAATTCTGCTGAGAAATATGTCCTTACAATATATGTGTGGGATTTCAGAATGAGATGAATTTTTGGTGAAGATATTCTGCCAAAATTGGTTACCACAAATAAATTCCCAATTTATAAAATTATACATTTCAGTTGTTTTTATACACTCTGTATTTGGCTATAAATTTCAACATGGAATAAATCTCTCCATTTTTATCTACAAGCACATAACATCTAAGGGAGAAAACAGAGGCATTAACAGCTGCATGCAGGTGCTGTGGTGTGACACTGAAGCCTGCTGAGTGACTTGCCAGTAATAGCTCCTTGCCTGTCAGCCCCCAGGGAGAGGAGAGCACCAAGAACACTGCAGGAAAGGCTGACAGTACTTGGTACTGATTTTAAAATATGTGTGCTCTCAAACTTTCAGGTGTTTCCTGAAGGGTTAAGTCGCTAAATTAAACACTAAGTAGTATGCTTCTGTGTAGGATGCATGTAAAACAATGGAGAAACTTAGCAAGGACTTACTGCTTTCTGGGGAAGCCTGGAAAACAACGTTGCATGATAAGAGAACCGTTCAGGGCCCTGACAGACACCTGCTTCATCCAGTATTTGTTTTCTATGCAGAGCAGTCCTCTTTCTAACACAGGGTGTGACACATAACTGAGGTGGTTTATGAGAGAGAGTTTTGCTCAAAGGTGCAATTCTATACGTTTCTTTCCCATCCAAATATATCAATGACAAAAATAAACATAATTACATTTCAATTATTCATAGCTTATCTGTTAGACATACTAAGTAGTTTTTATTTCCTGTGCTGTAGCTGTCACTGTAGGCTAAGTTAAGTTTAATCATCTTACATTAAGAGCATACAGAGCAACATTTGCCATGATAACTTGACTGAGTTTTGAATTAAATTTAAACAGCTCTCCTTCTTAAGAGCTGTTTATATTCTCATTGGATAGGAATATTGCTATAAAGGAAATAAAAATATAATAATAAAATATCTTTCACTTTCAATCTACTTGTAACCTCTCTTACTTAAGGTTCCCTTTCTCCACACCACCCTTCAAAAATTTGAATGATATGCTGATTTCTCTCTCCACTAAGACCATCTACTGCGATAGCTTAGGACATTGGTTTAGGAGCAGCTGGGAAAGGTCTCTGTTTTTCATCAGATGTGGCTGGAATTCATAACAGGTAAGTGTTTGCTGAGAGAGAGAGAAAAATAATCTCTGAAAAAAAGCAAAAAAGCAGGTTGGGGTTTTTTTTAGCTTTGTCAGCAACACACCAACACATGGACACTTACGGGCATTCATGTAATGTTCCTCATTCCATTTTTTTACCATTTCAAAGCTCTCTTTTCCCAATAAGACATTTATGAAATATTTCAGGAGCTTCAGCTATGGGAAATCAACTACTTGAACCATAAATATGTGTGTCCATTCTCTGCTTACAGTGAAGAAATAGAAGATTTTGATGCAAAGCCAGTACATGTTGTATGCTCATAAACAGTTTGATATATAACTGATTGCATAAGTGTGACCATATCGCTCTTTTGAATGCATGAAGTAGAAATCTCAGTGTAGCACTGTTGTAATTAAGTCCCTGCTGGTCTAATTGTCAGCCAGTTCTCTTTGGAGCATACTGGAGTTGCTTAGAGCTGTACGCTAGAACACAAAAAAGAAAAGATACACTGCTAGGAGTACAGTTCATTGCAAAATGTCAGTACAGCAAAAGAGTCCTGACATACCCTGAAATCATGCAGCAAAGCTCTCTTCAGTGTGTAGATTCAAGTTAAACCTGACTGAGGCGCACTCAGATTTATGAATTCTTTAAAGGTCCAGCAAGTTTGAACTCATTTGCAATTGAAATAAAGTGTTATTTGAAAGTCATTCTCTAAAAAGGGGAAAAAAATTAAGAAAGAAGAGCTTTTCTGCTGAAGAGACTCAGGTAATTAATTAAACCTCTTCAGGAAATAGCATAAGGGCTTACAAATAAATAGTGGTTATTATCAGGAACAAGAGCAACAGTGACAGGACAGCCACATTGCTTTCCAGTGACAAATTAATTGATTTTCTGAATTTTTTTTCAAAGCATAATAATATAACAGCACTAGATAGTTTAATAAGGAAGTAACACAAATTGTTTCATTAGCAGAGGGAGGTTGTTACTGTACATTTATTCTTGTTCCTTTTAGCTTCTTGAGTGGAAAGGCCGCCTCTTGCTCTACTAGAAAGTAGAATTTTTCAAGGTTTCATTTTAAATCACTTTACAGGGAATTATTTCAGAAAAATGGATGCAGAACCGATTTACCCTGCTTACCTGTAGAGTTTAAGGTGTAATACAGATGGAAATATTCCCACTATTTTATGATTTGAGAATGTGAGGGGGACACGCAGTAAGCAGCAGAGCTGTTACATGTTACATGGGTTGTCAGTGATAAGAGCACCAGAGGAGGAATATTGAACTGATGGGTTCTGTCACTGATTTTCAGTCCACTGTTGTAGAAGGTGTTTGATCAGTATTACCTTTTACAGTGGCTGTGGATTATTTTTGCATCTCTCAATGCATTCACTTTCAGCACTTTAAATCAAGGTTGTCAAAAGTTCTGTGTCACTGCAACCAGTTCACAGTGGGATTCATTACACTTTACCTTTCTAATGGGTTAGATGAGTAATAAAATTTATTTATCCCTGTGGTAAAATTCCACACTTCTGATAGGCATTTATACAGAGTAGGATAAATTGCTGTGTCTCTTTCTCCTACTGCCCACAGAAAGTGCCTGGACAATTAGCTTAGACTAAGCATAATCTTTAAAGTTCATGTAAGATGAAGAGAATGCTCAGTACAAGTGAATAACTATGATGTCCTGAGTACTTTTTGTCAGTGTATTTGGAATTTTTTTTGTTTTACGGGTGTAGGAAAAACTGTTCACTACTGTCATAGGTTAGCAAGCATAGTCCTGGAAGGGATGTCCTTGCTAAGGGGTGCTTACAGCTTCCTCTGGGACCTAATAGAACCTATCAGCTGGCCAGTTTGAATATGGACAATTCTTTGAGCCACTTAAAGTTGTGACGGAACTAGAAGATATTCAATGCGATAAGAAACATTCAACATTCCAGCTGCAAAGCTGCAAGGCCGAGGTGAGATTAACCCTTTTTATTGCTGTGAAGAGCTGAAAACCTGAGGGAAGAGAGAGAGGAGATGCTTAAAGCTGAAATTCTGTTGTGAAGCTATGATATATCAGAGTATCCTGTTGTAATTTCATGAAGATATGGGGGGTGGAGTGTTCAACTCGTGAGCAAAAGCACCTGCGCTGAGATAGGCAGATGCTGACGCAGCTGTAATTTCATGAGGAGTTTGGACAGGGAGAGATGAACCAGATGAGGACTTTTGCTCCAAACGGGAAAGGAGAAAACCTCAGTCCCTAGAGATGAACCAGATGAGGACTTTTGCTCCAAATGGGAAAGGAGAAAACCTCAGTTCCTAGAGATGCTCCCAGAGATAGTCCTAACGATGAAGATGATGAAGACCCTTTGCTCCCAGGGAAGGAGAAGGGCCTCTGTTTTTGTTTCTGAACGGCTCAACCTTAAAATTGTACCCCAAAAAACTTCAAGAGTGGACCCTCGAAAGCAGTTGCGGGAAAAGCTGCAAGTCGGGGGAAAGGACTCACACGCAGGCAGAGAGACTCCTCTTCCTAAATGGACTGAACAATATTTGGAAGTGGGCGGCTGTCTCGTTGTGATAATGTTTTCATAGCACGAGCAAGAAGAGACTTCTCTTTCTAAATGGACTGAACAAGGTTATTATGGAAGAGATAAACAGACTGAACATCTTAAGGGTTGTCTTTTTACATTGTCAGTGGGAGAAGGGAGGAAGGTGGGGGGAGGAGAAGAGTTCTGAAGGGGTATAATTGTTTTCCTTTCCTTCTTTTAGGTCTGTTAATAAACTTCTTTCTATTCTTTCAAGTTTGGTGCCTGCTTTGCATTTCTCCTAATTCTTATCTCACAGAAGATAAACAGTAATGAGTATTTTGGACCAAACCACTACAACTACAAACCAGATTTCTGTATTCCCACAGGTGAAGGTATATGCCTAGAGAAAATCTCTTTACCTGAATTACTCTCAAGGTTTGAGATTTTACCTTAAGCTGGAAGGGTTTTTTAAACATTTTTGTGAGTTTTTGAGAATGCACTGCTAAGGTATGGAGAAATGTAACAAAAAAAGGTTTTCTATAGAACAAAAATTGTTTAGCTTATGAGTTTCCAGAGCTTGAGAGCTTTGCTGGCTCCAGAACCACACTTCATCAGTAAAAATTGGTTTTATCTGTGAGATAAAACTTAGAAGTTTTTTTAGACCATCTGTCCTCTCTGTCAGAATTTACGTAGCAGCTTTATACCTTTTACTTTCCTAATAATGTAGCTCTTAACACCATCATTTCTGAGAAGTTCAAACTGTCTTTTAGGTATAGTTTTTATTAATGTGTTGGCCCCTGTTTTCATTATCTTATATTAATTTTTAGCACGCTTCTTTCATTTTATTGTATTTAAACCTTAAATCAATAGAAACCATAAAAGCTGTGTCGTTTGAGATTGGAGGAGCTGTCCAATTTTACTAGCCTCTTTGATGATGTGATCAAAACCATAAGCTATTATTACCATTATAGCCATAAGAAAATTTTATTTTTTGTTTTTATGGTGTGGTATGTTTCTTTATTTGGAGAATGACTATTAAAAAATTCAATATGTCAATGTGGATTGACAAGCTTCATTTTGCAGTATTAAATTTAATTATATAAAACTGAATTTGTCCCATTAGAAGTCTAGGGATAACATAAAGTACTTTTAACTTTGATGTCTTCTGTAACTCTTGGTGAAACATAAAAGTTAACAATTTAAGTAGGCCTTTTATTTCTTTAAAGAAATACTACAGCTCAGAACTCTTTGTGCTCTTTGTGTAAGCAGTAACAATTCTTAACATTGCAGAAAAGAACTGATATAAGAAAGAATAAGTGAGACATATGCTTTATCAAATAGATAACTGGTCCCTTTTTTTATAAAGTCAATCAAAAGGCATTGCAAAAAAAAAAAAAGGTGGAAAAAAAGAAAGACTGTGGAGCAGTTTATCAAACACAACTCTTGACATCACTAGACATTCTTTCCCTGTTTCACTGTTTAGGTATATTTGAACATTGGTAAATATTAATGAGAAATTAATTCAGACAGGAAACAGGAATAACCATTTGGCAAATTTTTCACAGTCCCAGAGGAAGGAAAATGCTCCTTGCAACATGAAATGTTTCCAGGGAAATTTATAGACAATTCTTTGGTAAAAAAATGGAAGGTGTTCTGTGGAGGAATGGGGAAATAACAAGCACTTTTTTACTGTCTCTAGTGCACTCTGTGTTTAGTTTGTCCTATTAAGCCATTTCATTAAATAACTTTTGAGAGTGTAGTCCTGGATTTCTGATGCAAAACTCAAATCTGGACTTGAAGTAGAACATTACACAAGCTATGCAGTGTTCCAAGCAGGGATTTGCATCTGGTCAGTGCCAGGAAGCAGAGTGCAGAGGTCTGAATACCATTTAAATCTTCCTCAGTTTGGGAATTTTGATGTCTGCATTTTAGTCAGGGTCTGTCTGGATTGGACAGTTACTAGCATAAATGCTTCCCAAGCAGAACAGGTAGAGTCAAATGACAGAGTGCACCTCCAAAGCTGGAAAACCTATGCATATCTGCTAATTTTACCATGGAGCTTGCTACAAGGATATACCTATAGGTGACAATGAGTGTCTAGATGACACTCAGAGTAGTTCAGTACTGTCTCTGAGTATTACTGCTGATAAAAGTGTTCAAGTTATTTAATAATTTGAGAATTGTTTCTAAAAAGCACAAAGTATTAATTGTGTTTGGCATTCCTCTGGATGACTTTTGGGAGCCCCTCTCTAAGTAATTAAATGCTGAAAAGCCTTTATTGACCAGTAGTTAGCAAAAATTGACAGGAGTAAAGTGTGGTGGAAAAGCTTCCCAAGATCTGCTTGCTCAGTTCATTCTCTTCAGCTTTGTCACTCAACCACCACCATCATGAGCAAGACATTAATTTACATATGGAAGAAAAAAAAGTATTTTTAGGCAGGAATATTCCTGTTGCTTTCAATTGACTATGAGTAATAATCCTTGCTGCATGCATGGGAAAATTTCCCATGATAAACCACTATGCCACTCCAAGTTTTGCTTGTATTACAAGTTATTTTTTATTTTACTTATGAAGCAGCAAAATTATTTTATTCTATATGCTTTAAGTATCTTTATGCTTAAGTTTTCCTTGCAGAAAAAGCCGTTTATATTTAATCCCTTATTGTAGAGAAGAAGTTACTTACCATGTCTGGTTATGTCCCCGACGTAGTGCAGAATAAAATATTACTTTAAAAATTTTATTGGAAAAAAAAATTGGGAGAGAGGAAATACTTTCTAATCAGGTCTAACCACATCTATATCTAAGTTATTTGTTCTAGTTACTTCGTGATCCATAGGGAAAGGGAAAAATCTATCTGGCACACCCTGTGAACAATGCGTGTATAAGCTAAAGAGATTTCTGATCTGTGACCAGCCTCCTTTGTCATCTTCCCAGCCTAAGAATATTCACTGGCTTCTGCACACTAGCTGTTGCTATTTTGGAATATTATGCTGATGGCAGCTTCATCTGCATTTGGTGGCAATATTTAGGCTTTCATGAACTCCATGCACACAAGTTGACGTGGCTGCTCCTCGGCTCCACTTCTTCCTAAACTGCTCCGAAGTTCCTATCTATTCCCAGCTGAGAATGTTAGCACAGTGCTACTGAGGGTATGACCACACCAGCACACTGAGATTGCAAATATCAGCAAGAGCTGCTTGGGTGGCCTCTTGCTCTCTATTGTGATAGGGATCCACCCTTCAGCAAGACAGCTCAGTTTTCAAGAAGGTTTTCTTGAAAGGGTCTCAGACACTCATCTGTAGGAACTAAGCATGTTGAAGTTTTTATTTAATAAGAGCTGTCATTCAGTTTGATTTTTAGTTTGTTTTTAATTAAGAAAAGTGTGTTCAGGCATCAGCAGTGCCACAGAGATAGTATTGATGGTTGCATATAAATACCTGAGGTTTATTTGGTTGGCAGTTATGGCTCCCTGTGTTCTCCTTTGATGGATAGTCCTACTCTCCAATCACAAAATAGGTCAAGACCATGACACACAGGAATCTCCAGCCTTGAGTCTTACTACATTGTGAGTTATAAACACCTTTTTTTCCCACTTGAGAAATTAATATTTTTCTAGTAAAATGCTGATCCCAGCAAAAGGTGAAAATTATCTCAGTAGTAATGATGTTAATACTTCCAGGGAGAAAAAAGAAGGGTTATAGAGTATCAAATTAATTTTATGGTTTAATTCTTATTGAACAGATTGTATTCTTAATAATAAAATGAGTTAATGACTTCTGATTACCTCTTAGTTCTTTTTTTTGATAAGGCAAGACTAAATGAGAACAGATTTGCATACTCCTAAAATAAATATTTCAAGTTGCCCTGGATAAATAAAAAGAAATAACTCTTTCTATCCATATGAAATATAAAAAAAATATTCCTGCACTAAGGTTTTTTAGATCTGCCTTTTAGATCTGGGCTGTGTTCCCTGTAAGAAAACAAGGTTACCTTGATTCACTGAAGGTGAACCCCTCGGATCACCTGCAGTGAGACCTGAGTTGTGGTCAGCCATTTGAATGCCATGAGATTGAATCAGTTCTTTCACTATAAATGGCACATTCCCATAATGAATGCAGGACAACAGTTCTGAATCAGTAAAGGTGCAATGGAAGCCTCTTTTCCAGGAACTTCAGTTAAGGTGTCCTTATTCTTCCTCCATGGTTCTTTGCCTTCAGTGTCCCCCACAGTTGTCACTTTGGCACAAGCAGTTGTGTTTTTTCACTGCAGCTCCTCAGAGGAATTGCCATCGGCAGTGAATACTGTGTTCCTATGCAGACATCTGAAGAGGTGACCTGCTCATTGCCTCCCTCTCCAACATGCAGCTGCTTTGCTGTACAACAGAAGAGCTTGTAAAGGTCACATTCCAGAAACCTCTGGGAAGAAAAGGATTTACCCATTGACTTGAGGTGCCTGCTGCTGTTGACGCTTATGAAAATGTAACTAAGTTTGAATGCCATAATATTTACCTTTAATTTAAGGGATGTGCATTATCTGAGATGTGAATTTATGCATGCAGCAGAGGTGCATTTATTCATGCTCCCCTGTAGTAATGGAGGAGGGAGTAGCTCACGTGCCCTTTGTGCTGACAATGTGACCCAAGGAAAGCAGACCATGGCCTCCCAGTAAAGCACTGTCTGTTGTTCATGTGTGCAGCACCAAAAGGTGCAGAGCACGGAGCCATCGCCTGTGGCCCTGGGAAAAGCCCTGGTGCCACAGGGAGAAGCTGGGACAGATTCTGCTGGGACTGTCACCTCTTCAGAGTTCAGCAGTGTGGTTTTACAGGGAGCCACACATTGGTGACCTGTAACTTCCTCCTGGTGGCAACAACTATATACCATTTCATTGTTTTTCATTTTTTTTAATTGAATAGAGTTGGGGAGTCCAGAGGACCGGTGTGGAAGGAGAGATTGCTTTTTCCTTGGGGGTCAGAGGGAGAAACTGTAAAAGTCTCAGGCGAGAGACCTACAGGTCAAGTGCTGAACTTGGGTGTGCAAGGAGGCCCTGGTGGTGGGAATGGCCTGAGGACTGGGGGGATGGAGAAGAGCTTGCTACAGCTCAGAAAATGATTGAAGTCACTAAGAGTGGGAGCAATGTCTTGAAGGACAATGAAAAAAAGAAACAGTGTATCCATCTTTTACATCTATTCAGTCTTTAGGTCACTTTGAACTTTCTCCGCTTAAGAAGTTAAGTGTTCTAGTTCATACTCACATAAAACCCAGATTTTTTTTCAAGTTTTGAAGTCTTCTGATCTTTGAGGATTTGACTAATGTGAGCTCCTGTCATTCTGCTCTGTGAAATGAACATAAGATTTCAGGTGTGGTATTTGCAGTTAAGAGTATTATTGCCTTGGTAGCTGTATAGCATCAGAAAGTAGTTGTCATAGGATGTAGCAAATTAGGGGTAAAAATATATTTGCTGTGTTGCTAATCATTACTGTATATTAAAAGTACACAGATGGGCAGGACAGACTCATAATTCTGTTTTGTAAATCTCCAGCATAGGGAGTATATGAAAATAAATAAGAACATATGGTTAAACTTCTAATAAGATTAAAGATATGAAAATAGTGACAAATTTATTCATTTACTTCTGGAATGTGTATTACGAAATTACACTCAAGTGAGATATCACTGATAGTCATTGGGGAAAAAAAGTCACATGGTAAGCTGGGGTGGGAAAGAGAAAATACCCTAACTTTGAGGTTTCTTGCTGGTGGGAGCGGTATATAATCATTACTAACTATATTGCCAGCCTGAATCAACTAATGTTACAGATGGAATTTCAGGATCAAAACATCACAGTTTCCTTGATCTCACCTGGAGGAATAGTGTACAGCTGCGGAGCTGGAAGACCTGTCTATGAAGCAGATTAATGTATTAAGCATCTGAAAAAGCACTTAACAAGAGTTTGTTTAAGCAACTATTAGAAACCCATGGACCTGTGTGCTGTGTTTTTCTCCCCTCTGCATTTAAATGAATATGAAAAAGAGGAAATATTTGTAAATGTCTTATTTTAATAGTGCATGGCACTGTTTCTGAAGTATTTTCTGATATATAACCTCCCATTTAGAATGATTGTTTTCCTGTATATGAAGTACTTAAAAATGTATAAAGGGAATAAAAATTATGTCTGACCTATTTGTTTGAGATATAAGTATAAAAAAATATGTATGCATAGATAAGGCCATGGGTTCTCTTCTACTGTAGTTTTTCATGTGCCTTAAGGTGATCTCAGCCAGCATATTTCCTTCTGAGTTATAACCCTGAACTGTGATCAAAGATAAAGCTCACTAGCACATCTTTTAATGTGTGTGAATGAGAGGACAGTCAAATATGTGTTATGCAAGGTCTAGGGGATCTTTCTTCTGATTTTTTTTTGACAACTTCTAGAACAGTAACAACTGACAATAATGTTATAAAGGAATAAATAAACCTTTTGTTGTTTACCTGGGGTTAGTGTATAAATGTTTGCTAAGGGAAGGAAGTAAAGAAATTCTCCCAGAAGCATGCAAGCAAAGCTTGCTCTGTTGTGGTTGCTGTGGGAGGAAGGAGAGGTCCCTGTTGTGGTGTACGGTCTGGAGCTCACACAAAAGGAGCTGACACGCGTACTCACGTGAGTCAGAGCAAGAGAGACACGTTTCAAACTCTGCTACTCACTGGTACAGAGGTTTGCATGTCCTGCCCCTAGAACTAAATTTCCACTTTCTTTAACTATGTGTGACTGAAAAGACTATGTTCATGAAAAGGTGAGCTTCATGGTATAAACAGATAAAAAAGTAAAAAAGAATGCACTCTTTGCAGAGGAAATTTCCAGAAATATGCAGACTAAAAGCAGACTTCAACCAGACTGAAACATGGGGGGAACCTGGAAATAAGTGGGTTCAACACTTTGGTCTTTTAGGGAGTTAATGTCAGTGACCAAAGTTATAGTACCCCAGCGGAGCCCTAATTTTATTTGGGATGATGGCCCTGAAGAAGACACCATGTTTTAACTCTGCATACTGAAATGGAAAATGTTTGCATTTGGGATCTCACATATTTAAAAAGAATTATTTATTCCCACCCTGGATCTGTATAGATTTTCATTTCTTGACCTACTGAGGCAAGGCTCTGGTTCTCCTCTCTTTTGGGATATTTAACTCACTTAGATAAAAATGTCACCAAGATGGAAAACTAAGCTCCTAATTAAAATCACTGTCTTTTTATTTCTCTTCTGGAAAGTATTTAGCTCAGTACAAACAGCTGCAAAAAGATTTTATTGTAGATACTTTGAGAAATACAATTATTGCATACAATTTACTGATTGTTAATTGTTTTATCCGGACTCCTCTAATTAAAAGCTTCTGTCCTTTTGCACCTCTAGTGATTCAGATAAAACAGATAATAATAAAATAAGTTTTAAGAAAAAGTATAGAATCCAATAAGTCAAGTGTACTTTACCACTAAACAGTGCGATAAAGACTAGCTGAGATAAACATTCCCTGTGTTATCACTATGGTATGCCCAGAAGGAATAGAAAGATGAAACAACTCCATCTGTTTACAGATGAATTTTGTTTTATTAGAAAAGAATTGTGGGGACCTCAAGGTCGCAATAAAAAGAGGCAACAAAGAAATGTTACAGCTTCCTCCTTCTACTACTTCAGCCTTGGCCGTTTCAGAGCCTACAAACAAATGTTCCTTATTTGTATCCTCTTACAGTGTAAACCTTTTCCACAGGATTGCAGTAATAATCTGCAGTGTTATTGAATGCGAAATCCTCATTCTATCCCTTAAAATGCACCAAGCAATTTGGTGCTCTTATAGGCCGCTAAATGGTAATGTATTCTCTCACTCTGTTCTCCTCCTGCTCCTCCTTTAAATAAGATGTAAATGTGTAAGGAGCTCGGAAACTCCATAGGGATTCTCTCTAAATGTCCATGAATCAGGAGTGCTTATGCTGAGCCCATAACCCAATGCTTGGTGTCTGTTTTCCTCTTGCTTTGTTTTCTGTATTGACTAATAATGAACTCATAAATTACAGTGACTTAGTCAGCACATCATTCCAAAGGTGTAAATGGAACTGGCAGGTATTCCTAATGTAAAAACATGCAAGTGCCTGTATGATCAAAAACTAAAACCTTGCATTACCCATATCTGGTTAAAGAAGGCATACATTTTCATTCTTAATGAAGCATGTGTTCACCTCCCTCTGAAATAAGGTCTGGCCAAGGTTCTAGTGGTAAATTCCAGGGAGAATACAGAACAAAAAATAACAGTGACATTTACACCTGTCTAAAAGCATCTACTGACACCTAAGAAAACAACTGGAGAGTTGTCTTTTTTGTCTTTTTCATTCATGTAGGTGTTTCAGAACTTGTGTAGTTATGTTCCACACTGAGGGGAGTTTTCTTTCCCTTGATTTGAGCATTTCTTTGAGAACCATGTACATTCAGGGTTTTAGCCTGTTCTCTTACCCTGTTCTAAGCATGAATTTACCTTTGTATTTTTCAGAATGGGGCTGACCAAGTAAACCACTTTAACAGGACTACTTTTTTTTTCATATTGAAACTGTATGGAAGCTCAGCCAGTAATCCAAAGCAAATTACTGTACGGGGTCTGGCTGGAATGGTGTTAACTTTCTTCATAGCAGCTCCTATGGTGCTGTGTTTTGAATTTGAGACTCAAGCAGTTGGTCAATGTTTTACCTATTTCTGAAAAATACTGCCACAGCACTTTCTCTTTTCCTCACTCTTCCCCACAGCAATTAGGGTGACAGAGGGCAAGAAGTCGGGAGGGTTCACTGCAGTGACAGGTGATGTCAGCTGACCAGAGGGACATTCAAACCATATGATGTGCTCAGCCATAAAAGCTGAGAGAAAGGAGGAGTAAGGGGGAATACCTGTGGTTACGGCATTTCTCTTCCCAAGTGACTGTTATATGTAATGAAGCCCTCCTTTCCAGGAAGTGACTAGAGAGAGGGTTATGCAATACCACAATGGGAATTAGTGCATAAATACCTTATTTTACTCTGCTTTGTCTCTGTGTGTGGCTTTTGCTTTACCTATTGAACTGCCTCAATCTCAAGCCTTAAGTTTCCTCACTTTTACCCTCCCAGTTCTTTATCCCGGCCTACTGTGGGGAACTGAGCAAGTGAGTGAGTACCTAGTTGTTTTCTGGGCTCATGCCATCACAGTAGTACATGCACACAGGATAGGTAACAACCAGTGGTGGCACACTGAAATGCTTCTATTAAAGTCAGTTAAAAGAAATAATAGAAAAACTACCTTTCATAGAATATCTTAAAATCTAAAAATACAAAACTCAAAGACCAAAGCCAATAAGGGATTTTGATGATAAAGAACAATGTGGGTGGATTCGGTAAGTCTGTAATACAAAACTACAGTCCAGCAATTATCTTGTGCTCAGATCCTGCTGATGTTGCAGACATCTCTTTGATGTTCGCAAAAATTCCCTGGGTGTCTAGGGTGGAATCTCCTCCTACTCTGAACTACGGAATTCGGTCTAAGATTAGTGCTCCTGCAGAGCTCTAGCAGGTAGGAAGACACAAATTAGATGCAAGGAATCTCCAAATCAGTTGTAGAATCAGTCCTTTTTAGCTTATATTCTGCTTTGAACAGCAACAAGATTACTGCAAAGCAAAGGAAGTGCTGGGGTTTAATAGGTCTTTTCCTACAAATCCTGGAACAACTGAGCAGGAAATGAGATACCTCTGTTGAAATAACACTGTGGCCTGAAGGATGTTAAGCTTGTATTTCTCACATTCCCATAAAGTGCTAATTGAGTTACAAATTAGTCTAGATTGAAATGAGAGACTGAGAAATGAAGAACATAAGTTTTCTTGGTGTTCAGCCTTTACCATTTCCTGTCTCCTGCAACTGCTTATCGGATCTCTTGTGTACCTTCAGTCACACTTGGTCTATAGTTATTCTTACACTCAGCGTATTCTTGAGAGAATTTCCATTTTCCAGTGCCTGGGTACTAAAGAATACATTCTTCTTATGTACAACACTGTCCTGAGACTCATTTCACTGGTACAGTTTGAATGTGCTTAGAAGAGAGGTGAAGGCTTCAGCCCTGGTGTCTGACATGCCTGAGGGACTGTTTGATGTAAGAACCTGTGTCTTTCTCTTTCACTTTTTTTTTTCAGTTCCTTTCTAGTTTTTGCCTTGAAGACTGGCATGTGAGTGACTTGCTTAATATATTATCACTTTATTTTGGCTGGGTTCAAGTCTTTTCTGCCCTATTTTCTGATGAGGAGCTGCTCTTTATTGTGCAACTTACTCCCTTTATCGTGGCACACACCTACACTGATGTGCTGAATATCCTTTGAAGGACTGACAGTGAGTTTTAAAAGTCTCCATGAGTAGTTTATTATTCATAGTTTTCTGTCCTTGAGTGTCCTTGTCGACCTCTCCACAGATTAACACTAGTGTAGCACATTTCTTTTCAAAATGAGCCCTCTTTGCTCAAGTCATGCTGATGCAAAACCTTCTGCCTGCACCTGCCCTATGAGCAGAGTTCCAGGCCCTCTCTCTCATTAAAAGGTACACTCACGTCCTCCATGTAAAACAATTGTAGGCTTGGGCAGAGGGTTGTCAACACCTTGGTGCTTACAGGGTGGCTGGGTCATGGTCAGGTTGTTATGCTCCCACATAGATGAGGTAGGCAAGGACCGTAGTTGTAGTAAGTCCTAATGTATCTGAGGCATTAGTTTTAAATTAGATGAGATAATCTGAAGGCCTTTATTAATGTCTGAACTAGCTGAAGTAAGGTGTTGTACTGGTTTTATGTTTTAGAATTTTAGTCAGGATATTTTGGAAATTAACAAACGTGTCCTAATTGGTAAAGGCAGCTAGTCATAATTTCAGTTAATTTTTAATTTTTAATTTTTATGTAATTTTAGATTAATTTTCCAGTTTCATTTTAATGGTCATTTTGTCATGTAAGCGAGGATGAGGACAATTCCCATGCCAGGGAGAAAAGTTCAGTCATAATCAAATACAAAACTCAAACCTAGTTTGAGCCCCCTCTGACATGGGCAATGCCTCCTTTCAGTAGACAAGGTTGCTCCAAGCCCCATCCAACCTCATCTTGAACACCCCTCCAGGGATGGGATATCTACAGCTTCTCTGAACAACCTGTGCCAGTGTCTCCCCATCTTCACAGATGAGAACTGCTTCCTAATACCTAATCTAAATCTAGCTTCTTTCACTTTAAGGCCATTCCTCCTTGTGCTATCACTCCAGCCCTATTTTGAAAAGTCATTCTCCAGCTTTCTTGTATTCCCTCTTTAGACACTGGATGTTTAGAATTATCCAGTGTTCTAGTGTTTAGAAAAGTTGTGTGTACTACTTGAATTTTCTGTATATGTATTATGCCTGGAATTTTTAAAAATTAATTTATATTGGCCTAGAGATATTTTTTTTGGCATCTTGTCATTATAAAGTGGCTTCAATTGATTGTGGGTTTATTATTTTTACTTCTGTAATACTGAAAATTTCAGGTATTCCACTTGCAATGTATTCCCATTTCAATCTTGTCAGTGTCCAGTCCTAACTACAACCTTTACAATGTCCATTTGCTGAGAGACTGGACATTGCTTTGCCCTTTTGATTGCTATTCCTCCTTCATCTTCTTTTTTCTTACTTAATTTTTTTTTTTTAATAACAAGTGTTAGCAAGAGGTTAAATCATACTGGGTAATTGAGGTTTAATAATTAAAAAAAACCAAACCAGCATTCAAGCTTGATTTCTCTTTGCCACCAATGTAAACACACCCTAAAAGAAAATTGCAATATTCCTCTATACTGTAAACACTCTATTAGGAAGCTAAACATGATAGCACCTACTGTGCTGAGAACCTTTGGTTTTCAAAAGCAAAGAGTAGCTTTGATAAGCTTATCCAAGCTTTCCAAGTTGTGGAGCTGAGGACATAAATCTAGAAATTTTGTTTTAGTTTTTCTGATAATTGTGAAATAATGTAGAAGCACTACAGTGCTTCTTCACGTTTAAGTTAGAGGCATAGTTTTTGGCAGACTGAATTATTCCTAAACTGAAAAAAAGAGACTACTCTCCCACAACAAATCTGAGAACATATAAAAAAGAAAAAGTAGTTTTTGAAGTTTCCTTGATACATAAAGGGCGAGTGTTTTAATTTTTATATCATCTTTCTGTTAGTCTCAGATTAGAAGTTCATATAGCCTTGTTTTCTAGTTGTGGACAGAGTTTAATATAGAGTCAATTCAAATTGTAAAAAATGATCATGATGGCAGTATGAAGAATCTCTTTTATACTACAAACTGAACTCTCCAAAAATTTAGTTCTTGAACATAAAAGATTAATATCAATTGTGGGATTACTTTCCAGACTAGCAATTTCTGGACAAGTAATTTTGTAATTAAATTTAGCACTTTCATAGAGAGAAACTCTAAATCTATATACAGATAGATATATATCATAATCAACTTAGAAACCCTTTAGCTTGTCTCTCTCACATCCTGTTGTCACATCCACAGAAATCATAGGGAGGCTGTAGAGATTTTATTTTAATATTTATTTTATTTCTACTTTCATCTAAGATCAGTTTTAATCAAGAAAATGATTGACAGGCCTGTGGTCAGAAGGGTTGTTCTGCAGGTGGAGAAAGGACAACAATCTTTCTTACAGTGAAACTCCACAAATATCTGTTTGGTAAAAGTAGCTTAACGGACTATTTTCAAATGATGCTTGCTCTGACATTTAAAATGCATAAGAGAATTATTTTATTAAGCCTAGAAAAATCTGCTTTTTTTTGATTTTGGTTTATCTTTAGTTATGCTTAAATAGGGAATATTACAGTTATGCTAAAATAGGGAAATAGTATACACTATTCCCATTGAACTGTTTCAAAGGAGTTGAATTCCAGGTTCAGATCCTCTGTTCATATCTAACAGATGGGAAATATAACACTAACCTTTTCATAAAGTGAAATCACTTTGTGATCAGATGATTAAAGGAACAAGCCAATATTAAAATTAAACATTACTTGCTGTGATGGGGCCACTAACAAACATGACAGTAGCAAGGGGACTGGGAAGTAATGTAGAATAGAAACTGTAGTAAAGAAAAAAAGCCTGAAACAGAAGACACACAAAAAAGACCTTTAGATAGGTCCCCAATGACTTAAAAAATCCTCCTGGTTGTTTAACACTTGTGATGTGAAAGTTGAGCAGGGCAGGAATTATTATGGTGACTGGGGAAAAGAGAGAGCCTTGCAGGCACCCGCCCCCTAGAGCCCCAGGGTTTGTCTTGGTGGAAAAGGCTGTGCTGCAGGGGACGTCAGTGGCAGAGGGAATTGCCAGGGGGAACATTCAGACAGCAAGCTGCTATACCATGTCCAGAAAGGGCAGCTGCTGTGCTCCTCTGGAGTACTGTGTCTTGTGTGTTCAGTGGGGACTTTGTGCCTGAGGTTTGTTCCTGACTGTGTCGAGTGAACGCCAAGTACACATGAGGGTTATGCAGCAGTTTGTGCTACAAAGAAAACTTTGGGGTTCTTTTGAGAAGGAAGTTATAGAGTTTGTCTAACTGGAAAAATTAGCAAATCATATATTCTTTGGCACTCTTAATTTCAGTATAACTGAAACAAATTGTTCCATCACACAATTAATTGTTACCTAATGGCTCCTAATTTTGTAACTTTATTTAAACTCTTTCCTGTTAAATATAAATAATTTCTCTAGTACTTAGGAGTTTATAATCAAGAAAACCCAATGACAGCCAAGTATCATCTTATGCATCTCTGCTGAAGTGGCTAGTACAGGCAAAAACATCCAATGGAACAAGATCATTGGTTATGCAATGTCAACTCTCTGATTATTTTTCCTTTTAGAAGACTAAGAAGTAAATGCTCAGAATTTTCCTGCTTTGTAATAGGGACTGAAGAGTTTGTAACAGCAAAACTAATTTCATTGGAGGTAACTGCTCTGACCAGGAGAAAATTTTTAGGATAACGTGCTGCTGCGTAAGTATCAGGAAAGATTGTGGCATCAACAGCACAGGAAACACATGGATTATAATATTTCTCCTGAGACCATGTCTCAGGAAAGACACAGATGGACAAGTTAAAACACAAACAAAGCCAGTTTACCCTTTCTAAATCCTTGTCTCACTCCTGCACCCAATTCCTTCTCTTCAACTTGTCTTTTACTACATGGAGTGGCAGAACAGAGTGGTCTTCTTTTACAGATTGATATGGGATAAGAAGGATTTAAGAAGGATTTCTGGCTTCTTCTCACTCTGAGTGAAATCAGAATTTTCTTTCCTCACTCAGAAAACTTAAAAAAACCCATCAACAACAGCCCACCCCCCATTTGCCCAAAGCACTCTTTTGCTTTCCCTCTTCTGAGTCACAAAGCAGTGCAGTTGTTTAGGACTCTTCTGTTGCACCTCGAAAAACGTGTGACTTCTAAAAGGAGAATGAAGTAAAATTATACAAGTCAACATAACATCTAAATGATAAGTAGCCTTTAAAACTTTTAACTCAGATAAGTGCTGGTAAAGGCCTCAATAAAAGTTAATGCTCCTGGTTGATTCTGATGGAAAAAAATTGTAAAATGTCAACCTTGTAATAAATGCACTAAAGGGTGAATGCCACATTTAAATAAATAAAGTCTTATGCCTGAAAAGCAAGAACACTAAAATACATGAGTACATAATAAGAATGTATTAGCCTGATGGGCCTCATCTGCTTGCTCATAGACTGTGAAACAGGAGTAAATCTGAAGAACTGGAGAGAGTTACACATGCATGAAATAATAAAAATTAAGTGAAATGACATATAGGAACCACAAGTTACTTGGACATCAGCAACCGATTTTTCTTTCCCTGACTGGAAAAGTCTCTGTATAACAACATTTCTTTCCTTATTTTCTGGCATGTTTAAACATATGCAGGAGGAAAGTTTTTCAGCATTTTTCATATCAATGAGAACATTAAGATTTTCAGTATAGCTATAACTTTTGCTAAGGTATGTGCACTCAGCTGAAGATGCAGAAAGTAGTACATCTTAACAGTTGGATAGATACTTTGTACAGGGACATCTCAATGTGGTTGCAGAAATCACTTTGTGATTAGCAGTTGTGAGGTTCATACATTTAGACTGACATAATCAAATGGTATGACAAATATCACAAGTATATTTTAAGACTGTATATCAAGGTTTTGATATTTGAGAATATCCTCTGTTTGATACTCAGTTCATTACATGTTGCTTCTCATTATTCAATGCAAATATCACCCTGCTGTGGTATATTTATTGTACAACCTCATCAATGTGTAACAGTTTGACAGCAATTTTTAATTTCATTTCTTTCTGGTTGTTGACTTAAATTCATTTAATCTTCCCACTCTTAACAGTATTTACTGCAAATAACTGAGGAATGAGAATGTCATAACAGAAATGTATTTTCCAGTCTCAAGGAGGAAATTATAATTTCTTCCCCTTTGGTCAATGAAAATGTTTCTGCAATCATTTGGTGTGCTTTGATTGTATAGCTAATGTCCAGTAGATGACAGGTATTCAGCTGTACCCCAAAGAAAATATCCTCCTCCTTTTTCAAGACTGTAGAGCCCCTCTTTCATTCAGACCCTCAGAACCTGCTGAAAGACTTCCATGCTCACTTACCTAATGTGAAAGGACTTCTCTTGCAACTTTGCCTTTCAACACTCAGAGTGGCTCTTGTCCTTAGTTTTATGTGAGATAAAATGGATAATGGTCTTCCGGAGTAAATTATTTCTGGGATAACACCTACTGCAATTATTCTCAAATTCTCTTTTCCCCTACATGTCACCTCGTATACTGTATGTGAGATGCCACTCTCTCACTCCCACTTACTTCTTGTTTCTCCCTGCTCTCCACCAAATCACCAAAAATTAAGACTTTAAGGAGATAGTGTGATTACTTTTGAAAAAAATTGGAGTGGAGTTGTATAGAAAACAAGTAAATGTACTCACATAATACAATCTGTGAACACACAGTAGCATTAAAGTTTTTGAAATGTTTGTGTTTTGACAAGAATCAAGGAATAAAGCAGCTATGTACAGAAGAAGACAAAGAAAGAATGTGACTTGCAGATTTTTAGAGTTGGAGTTTGGATACCATATTAGAAGCTTTTCCCTGAGTAGCAAGTGTTGACTGACCTGGCCTGTTTGCTGTGTCAGGCATTTCTGCTTTTCTGAGTGAAAGAAACTTGGACACCTGAGAGATTGCTCTGCTTCCTCCTCCCTCTCCCCTACTTAACTTCTAATCTCAGCTTTATGGCATTTGTTGACTTTCAGCCTGTTGATGTGACACTGTTGCTCATGAGGTAAAGAAGATTTATTCTATTACAATGTGATTTGTTGATGTGTTATTTTTCTTTCTATCAGTAGATTACTTTATTGAGATCATAAAATGAAAATCAGTTTTTCATTTCAACCTCCCACTTGTTCCCCTTTAATTTATTGAAACAATCCTGAAAAGAGTAAAAGAGATTAATTTCCAGTGTTTTTAAAACAGGAGAGCAGTTCTAAGGATAAGAAAAGGTGTTTTACAATAAAGATGAAAGAAAAGTTGAGAAAATGGGAAATTGAATGCCCTCACAGTGTTCTATTGAATACGTTCAACTTTGATGAAGCACAAAGGCATTGCTATATATTTTAAGCTGGCAGGTAATACATTCTGAGGGACAAAAGAAAATACAAATTAGAGTAGTTACTTTTTCCTTTTTCTGGTCTGTTGATGAGAGAAACATGCAGTGGGTATCATTAAAAAACTGGACATTATTTCTTCATCGTAATTAAATCAACCATAGTGTTTATCTGATATCTTAGGCTTGGAAATAACAGGAAGAGTGTAGTAAAAATAAATGCTTAATGGTGATATTTTGTGCTTAAACAAAGAGCTTATACTGCAGCTAGAAATGACAGCTAATTATGTGACCATTACATAGGAAATTAACTATGCAAATGTGCTCTCACTTGGTCACCTTCTTTGTAATGTAGAAGGCTTCATACATGAAGGTCCTCTTTCTGATATTTCTATATGGACTTCTGTTGATAGGTAACATGACTTCTATTGATAGGTGTCATGTCCCTGTTTTTTTAAGTGAGAATGTAGATGGGAACAATTTAGATGCGAGGGCTGTCATTCTAGTGCGTTTTCATGATACCTGATGCAGCCAGGCAGTTATTTTAGCTGGAGGTACTGCTATAACTAGTATAAATATTGTTCAAAAGAGTGACCTACCATCTTCTGTGTGTGTACACAATCTAAATGACAGAAAGCACATCGGGGAATTGAATAAGTCTTTTAATTTTTTGGAAGTTAAATTGAAGAATTGTTCTGGTTAGAAGGCAAAGTGTCAAAGGAAAGCTCAGATTACTGCTAAAGTTTTTGTTAAAAAAATATCTCCATGAGATTTTGAAATGGAAACATTTCTGAAAGTATAGCCAGATGGAAGGAGCTGCTTGATGCTGATAACTGCAGGACCTGAAGGAGACAGATGGTCAGCAACTTAAAATGTTGAATACTTTCAAATATACATGGGACAAAAAAGAAAGAGAATAAGAATCCAATGAATAAATAACCCTTGATGATCATAACTCTCCAAATTATTTGAAGTGTATGAGCCATCTGAAAGCACTCCCATTCAAACTAAAAACTTCCATGAGGGGACTCAAGGCTCACTAGACACCAAAGATGAATTGGAACCTCATCTGCTGTTCGCAAAACTGTGCATTTGCAGATGAAGATGACAAGTTAAAACAGAATTTTAATGGGAACATACCTCAGAGACAGATGAAAACCGATTAACTGTAGATGGCCTGACCCTAGAGAAGGAAAATAGAACAAAGTGAATGCACAGCATGCCTTAGGGGCTAATGAAAATACTGAAAAATGTCTGTGAGAAGAACAAGCATCTGGATAGTCACAAACAAGAACATAAGTGATATAAATGCTAAATCAATGATTTCCTACTCTGGTAAGAACGAAAAAGAAGGAGCATGGAAAAGATGAAGATATACCTATACTGAATGTGAATTATATGACTTTTATCTAAAACATAGGACATGTACATGCACCTAGGAACAGTAGCTTTTTATTTAATTGTGGCACATCTGATAGCTACAAGATCTCATAAGTAACGGAGTATATACAAATGATAAAAAGTGAATTGCTAATTGAGAGTAGGGCATCAAAATTGGGCTTGACTCTGGTATAAGCCATAGAAACTGAGGTACCTGGTGCAGTCAGAATGAAGAAATCTAAGACAGCCAAAATATTTTTAAAAGATCCTGAGTATTTTGTTTTAATCATTTATATGGATGTTACCTGTAGTTAGATTACTGAGAGGGAAAATATTAGCTCAGTGAATGGCAGTGGAAACACAGCCAAACAAATCAGGACAATTTTGATGTTCTAGTCACCAGGAATGTAACCAGCAATTTTGAAGGCCAAATTATAACTGCAAAGATGAATCACAATCACTAGACTAAATTCTAAGTTTCCAAGCCACTGACTTTCAAAGTCCTCTGGCTGTTTTTGAAAAGACTGGAGTTGATACATAGATCATGAAGATTCTCACTGCACATCTTTTCTTCTGCAGCAACTGAGATTATGACAGATGCTTCCAGGCTCAGAACGTGAAGTGCAAATGTTACAGGGACTGAGAAAAGCCTATTGTGCTAATTGGATGATCGTTTGGAATGCTCTTTGCTTCTCAGTGCATTCCAGCTTGCAGAGTTTCAAACCAAAGCCCTTTGCAATGGATTTGTCACCTGCAATGAGCTCACATTAAGGTGTGTCACCAAAATTGCACCAGGGGTCACTCACAGGTTGAGTGGTCAACAGAATAACTAATTCAGGTTAATTAAAAGAGAGGTATGTCTTGTGACCACTGAAATGTTTTATCAGCATTAGGCCTCAAAGGATGATGCAAGGAATGTAAATGAATCAGCTGTTCTCAGCATAATGTAAGGCATTGTTATCGAAACTATGATACCAGACTGAAGCATAACTCGTGGGGTACCATCTCAATGAACCCTCAAGAGATGTACAGTGAAAATTAGTAGATAATGACATCTTCAGATGAAAGGTGTTTGCTCATCTTCTTCTTGTGTCCATTTGTTTGGTGAGGTGTTCAAAACGCAAGATTTGCAAATCTGAGTTTTCTTGTTAAATGGAAAAGCATTTAAAAAGGGGACTGGCATTTACTGTGCAGGTACATGGTGTTCCTGTACCCTTCACTCTTGATCACTCACAAAAAATTGTAGGCAAAGGTTAAAATTGCACAGAAAAGGAAGAACAAGAAATATGCCATGATGAAAAGGAAATCTTAGGTCTGACGCAGAACAACTACACTCATAATTTAATAGACTACTTAGTGGAGCATGGTCATGTGAGGTGTTGGCTCTTCTTTCACTATCAAATCGCATAGACTGTTTTTTAAGGCAAAAAAAGGTGGAAAGTTAAGATAATTCAGTCAGTTCTTCTCCTTCTCACTTGGTAGAAATCATCACCCATGAACACTATCTACTAACAAAATCCCTACTCAATATCACCACCCTTATCAAATTCATATATGGCTTATTTAAACTATTTTTAGGCTTGAACTTTTTTTTTGTAACCTACAAGAGCTGTTAAAACTGCAGTGGAATTTTGTGAATTTCAGTGTTAATTACAGATTTCAAATCTCTGTTAAGTAATCTTCCATCTTTGCCAGCATATAGTTACATAAACAGTTTTTAACTTTCACCTTCAGGGTTTAAAACTTTGAGAATTCATTCCCATTTACACTCATAATGTATTTTAGTAGTCAAACAGAAAATCTGTAGTGTGTTTTTTCTATGTACTTGACTCTTCTGTGAGTCCCTCATCTTCCTTAAAAGTCACGATGCATTAAACTTGGTAGCTTTGTTTTTCTTCCTCAGGATTTCCATTGCAAACTGACTTACACCTTTAAATTTAAAAAAAAAAAATTATGAAACTTATTATTAAGGTTTTTCCATGGCAATTGCATGGGTGCTAAAATTAATACTGCGAAGTAAATGGTTAATGGTTAAGTGGCAAATTCTTCAATAAATTTTGTCTTGGTATTTAAGACTAAGTCTCTTAATTTTCCAGTTTCTCTCAATTTTCCATGTGAACATCTATATTGCCAGTGTGTCCTTGTATTATTTTATATTAGCATCTGATTTATATGAATTGTGGAGTCTTATCAAAATAAAGTTGATGCTTAGTCCCATGCTCTTTTTAATGTCCCATATAATGTCATTCATTTTTGTCTGTTAAAGAATTCTTTCTAAGCATTCACACCAAATTCTTCAAAGAGAAGTGTTTCCAAATTATTCTGCCAGAACTGTATTTTTCCACTCTTTCTTTGAATCTATCATCTATGGGCAAAGAAGAGGATGTTTAGAGATTCTATGTTATGTGCTATGGCTGTCAGCTCTAACTGGAGCAAGCAGTATCTGCAGTGTTGCCAGTGACTGGTATAGCAGAAACGCCAACTGAGCTAGTCAAAAAGGCACACAACTTCTGTTAATTGTTTGAGTTTGAGAAAATATTTATTTGATTTTTCCTGTCCATAATAGAAAGGGATTCCATCATGTCATGACTATGGTAAGATTAGTGTTGATATATTTAATTTGCTTTGTGGTGACTGTTGTTCAGATCTTGGTTGTCACATTCAAGAGAGGCTTTTTTTTCCCATCAAATTCACGTCATGTCTCCATCGGGAATGGCTTCATTTTAACAGCTCGTAATTCTTCATAGTGAGTGCAATGAAAATCACTATGATGAAAAGCTTGAATGTGACAACCAAGATCTGAACAACAGTCACCACAAAGTAAATTAAATATAATCAACACTAATCTTACCATAGTCATGATATGATGGAATCCCTTGCTGTTATGAGGTTTGAGTCACACACCATAAGAAGTTCATTCTCACCTGGAACCTTTTAAACCTATTGGCCAATTTGAAGCAGAACTGGCAGAAGAGTCACGGACGTTGATATCCTACAAATGCTGTGGTTCTGAGAGAGACCCATTTAATAAAAAACTGATAATCCTCATGGAAGCTTGGTCCTGAGACACAAATGCACAGTAAAGGAAGACTAGTTCTGCTGTTTGTTGAACTACTTGGAATAACACATCAGAGACAGAATAGCTAAGCTGAGTCAATTCAGTTTACCTATTCACAGCGAAATCAGTCACTTTTTTTTGTGGGTAAGGCCAGCTGCTGTGGAAGCATTATTCTGACAAGTAAAAGAAGATTGTTGGGTTTTTTGCTGGTTTTGTTTGTTTGTTTTTTTCTTTGAAACGTGTGCAATTGCATTTTTCAGGATTGTAAAAAAAAAAAAATTAGAAAATGAAGTGTTAAAATGTGAAAACCTGTGGGTTTGGGGGTTTTTATGTGGGTTTTGTTGTCGCTGTTATTGCTTTTTAAATTCTTGTTAGACAACTAAATGATAACTGAGTTGATTTGATTTGTGGCACCGTTTTAACATGATAAAGATGTCAGACCTTAGTCTGTTGGAATAACATCCAGGCTAAGCAATATTTTTTCCTTAAATAAAAATGACAGAAAATAAAAAGAATATATCTTTGTGGAATTATAACAATTCAGACATCACAAAATAGGAGTATATTTTTAAAAAATCAGATAATCCAAAGATTCAGAATTTAATTTTTTTTTTAAAAATTACCACTTTTTTTGATGATATGAGCTTTTCTTTTGTAAGCAGATTATGGGAATACTTACATTTTTATTTGTTTCTTTCCATTTTGTCACAAAATAAAAATGACAACTGAAAAGTTTCTCTTCAGAGATCTATTTATCTCCAGCCCACAGAAAGGACATTAGTTGATCAATTCAAAGGAAAAGATTCCACACTGTATTTCATCAACCCAAGTACCCACTTCTTTCTTTTATTTTTTTAATTCTTCCTCTTTCACCTTAGTCACTCAATTTCACTCTCTTGAAACGCCAATATTCCTGCATTTGTCAGTACTACTTTCTCTTGATTTCACGGAATGTACTGTTTGACCTTCTGCCTCGCCTCACAGACTTGTGTCTAATGGATTTGCTAGTCATACATTTCATTTCTATATGCTCCTCCTATTTCTCCTGTAATGTTGATCTACCTGTATATTGTCATAATTATTTTGATATGGGTAGGAAATAACTCTATCTTTATTCACAGCTAACCCAGATTGGTAGAGGAAATATCTTTTGGAGACTAAGTCCTAAAAAAGAATAACCTAGTACACAGAAACAGCTGGGTAATTTTTGGCATAAACATAAATAAAACTCGAGCTCAAAAAACTTTAAGAGATTTATTAGTTGATGCTGTGTCATGTGGTGCTGTGATTATTGCAAGAGGAAGGAGATACTCACTCCTGCATTTACCCTGCCTTAAAAGCAGATAGTTCTTTCTATGACTTTTTAGGTCTTATTCACTAGAGAACAGGGTGCTTCTAGTGACAACAACTTCATTCTTCAAAATCTGAAAATACAGTCTCAGTCAGAAAGACTACCTTGGAGGCTACCCATGCACCTCTGTAGTCTAAAAACACTTTTCTGCTTAGTACTAATGGTAGAGGAAATGTTAATTCAGTTGTGTTAACTTTTTTCCCCACGTGCCTGCTACATGGGATTAGGATGGTTCTTTCGCCTTCTATGTAGGTAGGTTCATATACTCTTTGCAAGGAGACTGACTGTAAGGTCCATAAACTATAAGATTTCTTTAGTAATTTTCTACAAGTATTGGCAGAATGTTGTCTTTCATAAACATCTCTATGAATATGATAACTTCTTTTCTTTGAGACGGTCTGTTGCTTTGCCTAGAGTTTATTTCAGGGCATCCAGCATGCTCCTGAGACTTCCCTTTTTTCATCTAGAGGTACGAATTATATTATTGCTTATAAGGAATCCAATTAGTTTTGAAAAATATGAGAATGGCTCACCAGCATCTTATCAGTCACAGATTCTTTGTGCTTTCTTCTTTTTCTTACTGTTTAAACAGATCTCATTAATTTCAATTTTATCTCGAGTGTAGGATTACACTTCTGTGATTTAGTCTCACTGTTGGGTTCCTCTCACTGTAAAAACATAAACCATTTCACAGCTTGTGTCCTCTAATACTCACCTGTTCCCTGCACAGACTGAGTTTTCTTTGTCCCATTACCAGAGTTTTAGCTTTATATTTCAACAATTAACACCTCTTTTGATGGCTTGCCTTTAGTGCCATAAACCACTCAGAGCCAAAGAGTCCAGAAATTTTCTTCATTTGGTGTCTGAGCAATGGCATTTCCAAGTAAGTCCAAGTAAGTTTGATGAGGATGGTGTGACACAAACCTCTGCAGAACACAGCAATGGTCAGGAGACCGTACACTTTAATAACCATGGCAAATCCTCAGACTTTTTCTGAATATTTCTGAATATTAAGGAGTCTTTTTTAAGTGAGTCACCTTGTACAAAAAGCAGCTAAATAGTAATAATAAAAAAAACCAAAACAGCAAACTATTTGTGGTTTGTGTGTATGGGCATCTCTCATGCAATATATTAAAGCACTTGTTTTGCTGGAGTAACTCTGCACTGTCTTAGGAAATACTGTTCTTGCTAATGGGATTCAGAAATGTGAATTTCTTTCATTTTTCAAAGAAAGAAATGTGCCTGACAGAAGCAGTAAATTACATGATTAACATTGTATGGGAACTATTTCCTTTTTTCTCTTAAAACAAAGCAGATTCAACATAGTTGGTAAGTGTGTATCCTGGTACATCAGGGAAAAGAACCACTTTTTTTTCCTGCACAATTAATAAAACTTACAGTAGAGTTACATTTTAAAAAAATCCTTAAATATAGCTTTATTTTCAGGTCAATTAATTTCAAGCCTACATTTGGAGTGCCTGGCAAAGAGACAAAAATTTCTAAGAAAATTTGCTGAAGGGTAAAATGTAGCTACCTTCCTTTTGTAAGAGCCTTGGGGCTTAACATACACCAAAACCTTTCTGCTGCTGCAAAATCCAAGTGGGAAAATAGCTGAGGGAAGGCCGAAGCACTGTACAGAAAACTGCAGATGGTCATATGATGTTAATTACAAGGGCTCCACGGGGTGGTCCACAAAGGATTCAGGGAGCCATGTAGTAGAAAATGTGATTTATACTGTAGCAAGGAAGGAGGCGTATGAAGGAAAAGTGTTACTTCCACTAAACCTGACATTTCTGTTAAATTAGTCATACCTTTTTCCAGGGCAAGAGACATTTTGATTCACCTAGGAGGCAGAGGTGGAATAACTCAGAACTACAATACTCATTTCTATGGGATGAGTACACTAATGATGTGTACCTCAGCACTGCTGTTCCATTTCAGAGTTCCTACATTCCACTCTGCACATGCTCCCTCCACACAGGAATTTGCATGGTTCTGTTACACTTTTAGCTGATATTTTCTTCTTTGAAAACAGAATTTTCAATATTTACTGCTCAAATGCAGCTAGAGTGATTTACAGTTGTGACTCAACTTAGTATGTTGACTAAATATGGACAAAGCAATGCCAACACTGATGAAATGAATCAAGAGAACACCCATGTTCTGCCATGCCTTTCATATAGTACATGATGTAATCAATGAAGAATTCCTTTTTATTTAGGAAAAAATGTGTTGGCCTAAGAATACCTTCTCTTCTCTGGTAGAAACCTTTTTTGCCTTAAGCTGCTATGCTTTCTGGATATATTCTTTAACCTCACACAGTGAATTTCAAGTCTCTGTAGAGCCATACTCTTACCAGCATTAAGCATTCCTTTCATTTTAAAGTAAAAAACTGCCACTGTGGAATTCCATACTTAGTCCCTTAATAATTTCCACTTCACAAATGTGGGCATATTTTATTTCCTCCTGCAAAGTACATTCTTCCAATCTTCTATGCTGCTACTAACAATAATTCAGCCTAAGATATACAGAAAATCCAGGACTGAAATAAAACCTGATGAAATCACCATGTTTAAGCATGCTTCAAATTTGGACGTGCAGTACAGACGGGACATTTGCAAGTGTCATTTTCCTCAATGGCAGCTTTTGTACACCTCAGACCTGATCCATGCCTGGTGAGGTTAATTAACCAAAAGACCTCCATTTCCTTTTTTGGGTTATGTGCCAGGTTGCTCTATGTGCAGCTCTGTGTGTATGTGTACAGATTTTAAAGTCTCACTCTTACATTTGTGATTTTAATTTGCCACTCTTATACTTGGAGGTCAAGACAAAACATGTCTTTCCCCTTAAAGAATGATCACACCACACCCTTCACAGTCTCATTTATATCACCTCAGGACTATTGGCAAAGTCCTTGTGAGACATCAACAGAGTAAAGGTGCCCTTGACCTGTACCTTCATTCCCTTTCAGTAGATACCTAATTGCTTCATTTGGTTTTAAAAGAAGTTTGAAGAATCTGATTACTTAATCTGTCTCTGGAAATGTGTGAAGAAGCTTTTAGATGAAGTCATACAAAAGCATGTTTTAATGCTCAGAATTTTTAAAAAGAACATCTCTTTTGAGCATCTTGCTTGATACACGTCCAAAGTGGACAATGTAATAGTTTATATTGGAGAAGAGAGTAACACTCCATGTGACAAAAGCAGAAGATATAAGTAAGCTTTACCCAGGTTTGGGGACTTATATAAGGAGGTATGTCACTTAAAATAGGTGATCTGAGGGAAGAAAAGGCTTGGGGTTTAGGGGTAGCTATAGCAGGAAGGAGACAGAAGGTCTGAACATTATGAGACACCCTAGGTTACAGAAACAGAATAAAAAAAAAGGAATAGGGTTCTGTGAACATTGAAATTAGGCAGGAGACAGGATAGGGAAGATGGGGATCTTGTACTTCCTTACTGTACCTGCAGTACCTGTGACTTTTAGGAAGCATAGTGAATTTTGCTCAAGAGAGATATGTAATAGTGGGTGTCAAATCATGGAGAAAGGCTTCAGGGCAAAATCAGTTGTTTCAGGGGAGAAGGAATAGATTTATCCTGGGAAACACATAAATAATGGGAAAGAAATGGACAAAGATGTGTCTAGGTGAAACAGAAAGTGGAAAAGGGGAATAAGGAATCAAGGGGTGAATTTGAGAGGGGAGTTTTACAAGGAATAATGGACAAATTGGAAAGGAAGTGGTGTTCAAGGAATGGATATCAGAGAATTTTTTGGGTTGGGGAGATAAGGAAACATACAAAAGATGGAAGATACTCTTATGGGAGAGTGGGAACATGAAAGAGGAAGATATATTTTGAAAGAGGTCTAAGAGAGAAAGGGTTGTGCCAAGACAAGGAATGAGACCAATATAAAAGGACTAATAGGGGAAGCAAACAATGGAAAGCCAGTGGGTCATAAACTACAAGCACTCAAAGTCTGACTGTGGCTGGAGTAACCAGTGTGTGCTGCACTGCTCAGTGCTGCCTGAGCACCTTTCCTTGACTCCTGCTGTCAGTTTGGGAATGACTAAGGGTACCACTGCCCTGTCACTCCGTGTTGCTCTGATATAACTGTATTTCATTCTCATGGAGCTTGAGTTGTCTAGAGTTTTCCTTCACTAGAGCTAGTTCATGAGCTCAGGTAGACTATCGTTAGTTCATTAGTCTACACTGCATTGATAACCTACCTCAGCTGCTCTGGCTGCAGTGATGCTTCTCTCTGAGTTTGCTCATTTAGAGTGTAACTATTGTCACAATTTGCTTTAATTGTGTTAGATGAGCAGCAAATACTGAAAATAGTCTTATTTTTCATTACATTTTAAAAATGTATGAGAGGAGAAATTAAAAAAATATATAATTTACAAGAATTGCAAAATAATTTTAATTTAGACTGTTATAGCTAATAAAATAAATCTATTTATTTTTAATCCAAAGTTTCTCATGTTTGTATAAGAGTTCTGTTACTTTCTCCTTTCGAAGTGGCAGAGCAGGTCAGTTTGAATTCAGAGTGGCCAGAAGCTCCTTGTGAAACAAAGACATAGAACAATGGGGATTCAAAATATGGCCTTAATCCACCACATCTTTCCTCTCTGGAAAAAAAAAAAAGTCAATATTCTCATTTGATGGTTTCTTCCCAGAGGAATGCTGTGTTTTAATTTGCTCAGATCTGGAACAGCATCCTTAACAGGTATCCTCTGCTCTATGGTTTTGTTCTGATTTTGTTTACTTTTAGGTTTGTTTTCTTTTTTTCTCAGAGAAAGACAGCTAAATTATGTTCTCAGGATGGTGAAATGCCATCATGGGGAAGGGTAATACAAAGATGGTGACCCTTTTGAGCCATGTTCAGTGTGTGAACGTTTCAAGTGCAGCTCATTCCTTTTCTTTTTCTCTTTCACCTTTTCTCTGATACCACTGGTGTGTGGTCTGTACAGAAGTCAGTATCATTCAGCTTTGACCTCTGTGGATTTTCTCAGATGTCTGAATGCACAACCTAAATGACACTTTAGAGAAAAGATGGATATATAGGTATTTGTATGAAAATGTAGATTTTTTTCCTAGTTTTTTTTGTTTGTTTTGTTTTGTTTTGTTTTTGTGGTTTTTTTCTTCTGGCCATTAGAACTGTGGTTGGAGAATTAAGCAACTAATTTCTTTTCTTCTCAGCAAAACAAGCTGGCCAAGCTGAGCTTTCTTCTGACTGTGTCAAGAAGTTCCACTTCTTACAGAGCTACTCTTCAATTTCTCCTTGGGATGTTTTTGTCCCTTTGCCTTTTTCAAAAATTACATCATCTCAAAAACAATAGAACATGGGTTTAGTTTTAATCCAATAACTTTTTAAAGTACTTTTTCCACAGTACTATTACAAATTGTATTTTTGACAGCTTCAGAATCATATTTACTTCATGAACTTGTTTAAGAGATTAGATCAGCACTGCAAGTTTTATTGTTTTGTTGATTTCTTTTCAGTGGTAACGTAATTGACAGGAGCTGATAAGCCTGTAAACTCCAAAATAAATATTGAGTGTACTTCCAAACTAATAGCCCATTCATCTTCATCTGCAGTGTTGTCTGTTGTCCCTCTGAAGAATTGCTCTGAGCTAGTGCTGTTGTTACTCCTGATATGAACCCTGTGCTTATACCTATGTACTTTTACAGAAGTATGTAAGCAATTGCTGTTGCATATTTTCCAAAGTATGGGCTTCCAAGACCATCATGTTTTTATTGTATACTTTACCAATGTTTTGGGCCCTGATTTTCAGAGAGTAACTTTGTGCCTCAATTGAGTGGCACAATACCATCTGCCTCTACTGGTTTTTTGTGTGGTTATTCTGTCACTATTGCTTCACCAAAGTTCACCCTGTAGACCTCCTCTAAATTTTCTTGTCCTGGATCCCAACACAGCATCAAAGTAGTAAAGATGAATTTGTTTTCTTTAATATATAAGCTCTTTACGATTGTCATAAGTCATTAAGAAAATAAAAACTTTCCAGTTCTACTCAGAATAGAAAAGGTATCCAACTTTTTTTTTTTTTTTAATTAAGTATATACTCCAGAACAGTGCTTCAAAGCTATATTCCATCTTTCTTTCATTCTTTTTTGATTAAGCAGAAAGTAATGTTTCAATTTCTTTTAGTTACCACCTATGTTCCCTAGGAATTTGAGCCAAATGGCTTGCAGTCTTGAGTTCCTGTTTGACCCATCTAAGACTCTGTAAGGGCACAACAAGAGCATGATCTTCCCCTTCTATTCATGAGCCCAGCTTGTCTCAGGGTAGCAGCCATCTCTCCAGCTGCCTGCTTGTGTGCCTGACTGAGAAAGGATCTCCATCTCTTTTTATTATATTTCCTATGTTATTGGAAATGTGTCACAGGTATCTTAGTCAGTGGCAAATTTGACAGGAATCTATCAATCACTTTTTAAATGTTTGATCTGTTTTAGTGTGTTTTTCTCATGCTCAGGGTCTAAATTAAACTACAAACAGTGAAAGAAAATAGGAATGCTTCCCATAAGAATATAAACAAATACATCAGTAGTTCAGGATTTCAGAGTAAAAAGAAGCAGAAAAATTTGCAATTGTCTCTTCACTATGAAAGATTCTCATTGAGACTAAGCTGTTGGATAGTTAAATCTTAATATATTTAACTCTCCTCTTTTTGTGCTGACACTCTTAGGGGCATCACTCTTGAAGATAGATTACAATGTAAATATTTTAAAATAAAGTAATGTCTGTATTCTCAGATACTGATTACCTGAAAGTAGCTTCTAGAAAATTGAACTGAAAGTAATTCTAGTTTATGAAAAGACCTTCTCAGTGCTTATGATATTGCACAGTTGCAAAAGGAGGTTATCATTGTATTTCAAACATTCATCATGGTAAGCACAGAAAATAAATCATCCTGACTGCAGAAACACTATTTTATAGCTATAAATTATTAGACTGTAAATTACCTTCTTGGAAAACATAGTTTTAGTCTGGAAATCTCTTACAAGGAATCTTTATGATTTCATTAGGTTTCCCCTTTGTGGCAGAAATTTAAATAATTTAGCTTTTGATTACTAATTCATAGCAAAATAATTTGAGAATGTTTACATTTTATAAAGCTCATCCATTAAATTATTTATCATGTGATATAATTTCAATGGGCATTTTTTCAATTTTTGATGTGATGCCATTAGCACAACAATATCCCACAGTTCAGATATTGCAGAGAAGCTCCTTATTTTTAAGCAGAAAGATGCAAGGGAGTATTTTGAAGCAATATAATGTAACTTTGCTTGTCCTTTCTAATTCTACCTCCCCACATACCTTGTTGATAATTTGTACTGTAACCTTGTACTTTCATTTACCACTGCAAACTACTAGCAATATGGAAAGAGAATAAAAATGTATAATACTTCTGACAAGAGGGATTTATAGTGGCTACTTAATCTTGTTTGCAGCAGCAGCACTTGGCTTGTTTCTAGTGAAGTGTTTGAAGAATCAGCTTAAAGGTGAAACACAATTTAATGAGGCATCACTGTGAACAACAAGGAAACTTGTTTCTTGTAGGTGGATATGAGGTCAAGGGACAAAGGGTGCATGTGTGTGATGGCATTAGTACCTCTGTGATGGCAGAGGGCTGCACAGCCTTGTGTTGGGTGCGATGAAAGCCTAGAGCTTTTGTGTGGTGTGCTGTGATTGAGCAACAGCAACAAAAAGTAATTTTGATTGTTTACTTATGTACTGCACTGAACAATATAGAATCCCTTCCTATGGGCATTTATTGGAATAAAATTATTTCAAAAAATGTTGTTCCACTAATGCAGACTAGAAGAGCTTTTGTTTTCAAGTTCAGTGTCAGCATGTGTGTCAGAACTTGGTCTGTGTTGATGTTTGGGTTGACTGTGTATTTCTGTTCTGCTTTCATTCATCTCCATCTTTGAATATGCAAGTTATTAGAAACGCTTCATTGAATTTGAAGCTAGGTCAAATAATATTCATAGGGTTGCTTGTTTAAAATCTCACTGTAATGCGTATCATTAGTGCTTATTGGCAAATAATAATAGTGCTACAGGTAATTGTGTTGCAGATTACTTCTACTTATTGCTTGAATATAAGATTTGGAAGAGCTACAAATTGAGAGACAAGAAACCTACAGAATTGTTTACTAATTTTTTTTCCACTTCAAGTCTCAAATGAGACATCCAGTGTGTAAGCTTGGTCTACTCTGGTATAGAAAAACTCGAAGGTTCACTTTACCTTATGCGTGACCTTTACTGAAAGAGGAGGATAGACCTCAAGGGTCTGCTCATGTGGGGCATGTTTAAGCTACAAGAAAGATTCTCTATTTGAGTGAAAATTTGTCAGGGAACTTATGGCTCTTGTACTCTACAGCCTGGATTTGCAAATGCGCCAGAGTTGCCTTTTTATTCGTTGAACATAGACCTTACTCTGTGTTCATTCAAGCAGATTTTAAATTCATCCTATTTATTTGTTCATTTAAAGCAACCTTGTGGTTTCTGTGAATTTTTTTTTCTTCTTCTGTTGACTCATTAATACCTTATCAGCTTGGGCTACTAATATCAGCCTCCTGCCCTGCTTTCAGGGAACCTAAGCATCCACACAGTAACTCATGCTCATGCTTTCACTTTTCCTGTATACAATCTAGAAGGGTGATTTATTTGTGTAGATACAGAACAAACATAAAGTATTCAAAGTGATAGTAGTTTATGCTGTTATGTCTGGAACTGGGCCAATGATATTTCAAGCAAGATGAATTACTTTGGAACTTGTTTGATGAAACTTCTGTCTCAATCTTCTGCCTGCAATTTTTCTTGCAGCTGACTTATATTCTGAAATTTGTGTCATCGAAATTATATGCTAAATTAAGTAATTATTGTTCTCTGCCTTAATTTGCAGTGGTTCCTTGTAGGAAAGTGGTGTGGAGAGAAATGGAAAAGAATTTGTCATTGATTGTATGGTAGGTTGCTATTCCTGTTTTTATTTGGATGACTGTCTGTTATAGATGCATGAAATATCTTTCCTTTCCTTTCCTTTCCTTTCCTTTCCTTTCCTTTCCTTTCCTTTCCTTTCCTTTCCTTTCCTTTCCTTTCCTTTCCTTTCCTTTCCTTTCCTTTCCTTTCCTTTCCTTTCCTTTCCTTTCCTTTCCTTTCCTTTCCTTTCCTTTCCTTTCCTTTCCTTTCCTTTCCTTTCCTTTCCTTTCCTTTCCTTTCCTTTCCTTTCCTTTCCTTTCCTTTCCTTTCCTTTCCTTTCCTTTCCTTTCCTTTCCTTTCCTTTCCTTTCCTTTCCTTTCCTTTCCTTTCCTTTCCTTTCCTTTCCTTTCCTTCCCTTCCCTTCCCTTCCCTTCCCTTCCCTTCCCTTCCCTTCCCTTCCCTTCCCTTCCCTTCCCTTCCCTTCCCTTCCCTTCCCTTCCCTTCCCTTCCCTTCCCTTCCCTTCCCTTCCCTTCCCTTCATAAACACTTAAGAAAAATGTGAACAGCCTGCACAAACTTTTACTGCACTTCTTAATGCTAGGTAAAGTATTTGCAACTTCAAAATTGGCTTTCTGTAAATATTATGTTGTAATTGATATAACTTGCTCATACCCTCAGTGCACTTTCTGATACAGTATTTTCATTATTTATTTCCCAGAAAGCTGAAAAAAAAGGAAAGAAATCCAGACCATTAGATAAATTCTGATACTGGACGCAGAACTGAATTGAAGTACAACCAAAAGAAAAAGGAATAATTCCTGAGGCAGAGTTTTATTACCTACAGGTATGTTTGCTAGGGTAGTACCTAGGCTAGTGATAACAAGAAATTGGCTACAAGAATTTTGCTGAAAAGATCAATTTAATTTTAATAACTTGAAGTTGAAGCAATCAACAGAAACCATATATGTTCATCAATCATTATGGATGATAATGTAGATTGGAAAAATTACTTACTTTCCTTTAAACTTATGAACAGGTTATTTTCAGTAGTTCCCTGTGCTTTGCCAGTCTTTTCATAAACTGCTTTATTTTCACATAAGTACTCCAGAATATGTTTCTTCTTTCATACTCATACTGAAGAAGTTCAAGTTTTTACTTGCTTTGTATTGAAGAGGACTCTCTAAAGGACAAAGACGAAAGACTGTAGGTAGAGGTCTTACAGTGGGGAGTCTTGATCTGAGAGAAAGCTGGGTAATGGCAGAGGTCAGCTCTGTTGATTGGAGACTGTAGAAGGTATAAAGACCAAATTAATAAGTTTAGGGCTGGACTTGTCTGAGATAAAACAGTCAGAGGTTGCCAGCTGGTTGTGTTCTGGTTTATTTTTTTTAAAAAGGACGTGGGGAAGAACAAGGAGAGAAATCCAAAGCTGCCTTTCTGATTTCTAACATTCTTCTTCTCCACCAAAAATAGCTTTATAGACTACATAATCTGTAGCTACATGTGTATTTTTTTCTTAAGAAGAACAAAGTCATATGATAAATTACAGACCATAGGATATGAAGTAAATAATCATCTCTAATTCAATGGACCAGGAAAAAACCCTGTTTGACATACAAGAAAATGAAAACACTCTGAAAATATAGAAGGACCAGTGGTAAGCCTGCAATAAGCTCTTTAAATTTTGTATTCATTATATGGGAATTTACTCCACATCCAGTAGCATTCTAGTGTTAGACTTCAATGTGGGTCAGATTTCTGCATTTCGGAAGCAGAAAATGGTAACTGTAGATGTGCCATATTAATTTTCAGGTCACTTTTAAACAGGATAGCTGTACATGTGTCCAGTGTCATAGACTGGGGATAGGTTTGTTTATAATGAAAGATTGTGTATTTTAACAACTCTGACCTCAGTCCTAACCCCTTACATATTGTGGGACTAATTTAAGAAATCACTAGTGAATTTGAAGCCTGGACAGACTTCAAAACTTCCACAGAGTTCCTGACCTCATAGATTACTGATAAGGATTTTAGCATGTAAAGCCCAAGAGATTATTCCTCCCTTTTGCTGTATAATGATGCCCTATTATAGGAAGCTTCATGCCTTAATTAAGTCTAAAAGCAAAGGTTGGGTGTTTTTAAAGCATTCAATACTTTCCTTTTTAGAGAAATGACTTGAATGTGAAAATATTTTTTCCTCATTGCCATCATTACTTTAGTGGTTATAAGGCCAGCTTTAACCGCCCTTATGAAGCATGCTAGTCACAGCTGATCATGAAAGCTAAACCCTGCTCTCATTTGCTATGGCCTTTGTGGCTTAACAGCCTCATCTGAACAAGATCATTCCAGACTGAATGCTTTTCCTTCATTTCTCTGATGCATTCACTTGTTAAAAATATATGTTAGGGGAAAACATGCCACTGAACCAGTAAAGCAACTACAGTTATGGGGACACTTGAACAAAATACATAAAAAATGAAGGGTTTTGCATGGCATTTGACAGGAAACAGTGTATACATTTTTCTACAGAACAATCATGATTGTGTCATGAAGGACTCCAGTTTTAAACACTTCTGTTCTGAGCATGAATCCTGGGTGAAGGACAATGAGTAGAGAAGTTGTTATTTGCAAAAAGAACACAGGCACTTATTCCTTACACAGCAGGGCTAGGGCTTCTGCCATTTTCAAGGTATTTATTTCAAATTTTCCTCAGGATGCACTTGGAATTTTTGGCTTTGGTCTTCAAATATATTGAGGATGATTTAAATGACACATATACAAGTATGTGGATCTGGACCTAAGGCTTCAGTCCTGAAATATCCTGCTCTTGCTTGAACTTCATATTGCAGGAAAATTTTTGGACCCAGATAACCTCATAAAATCAGAGTATAAGAAGGAAATTTGAGACTTTGCCATTTCCCTTAGCATTTTTATTCTTTAAACTTAAACACTAGGGCACAGTGATAATGTTTGCTTCCAGTTTTCTGAACATACTGGAGCCCTGTGTGTCATCTCTCATCGTAACCACAGCTGTCAAATTCACAGAAAACAATAGATTAATACTTGCTTCTTAGGAAGGAAAAAAGTTATCCAATTTATTTAAAATAAAATAGAAAATAAGTCTTTTATTTTCCAAATGTTCATAGATCTGATTAATTTTAGCCATGTGAACATGGCTTCGCATCTCTGAAAAAAAAAAGTAATTTTTAAATTTAGATTTGTTGTAAAAATTTGTTTTCAAAATCTGTCCACAGAGGTCAGCTGAGTCGTTGATTTACATAGATTTTGGATTTTCACTGGTTTTGATTTAAATGAGACTATTACTTTTTGCTCTCCTTTTTTTTGCAACTTGTATTATTTGTATGAGTAAGAAGAAGAAGGTTGCTCTTCAAATGAAAGAAAAAGATTGAGGGGATCTGTTTTTCTGTTTTAATGAGCACTTAGCAAGGTGATCTTTCACAGAAGGATTGCTAAATTACATTGTCAAGAAAGCTTTTTTTTTGGGAATATTTACTTTTAAGGCATTAGTGGCATTGTGAGAAATAGGCACAAGATGAGTAAAAAGCCCTTGAAAAATGATGTTTGTGTCACTTACTTTCAATTAAACATAAGAACTTGGCGAATAATTCAAAGCCAGAAAATTTAGTCTAAGCTGGATCAAACCAAGATGAAGACATGAAAAGAAAATCCAAATATGACTGCATTTTAAAGTGTTTGCTCTGTATATATCTGTACAAATACCTTGTTTAGTGAGTTCTAGCTTTTCCAATTATTGAACCAATTTTTATATGTGTACACAGGAATGTGTTGTCAAAGCATAAATGTGTAAAAAGAGTCTGATATTTATATCTTGCCTGTTGAAAACAGTTTAAAAGGAGCTGTAGCATCACTACTCTTTGCACATATTTCCCTGACATTATAGGTAATTCATCTTGGTACTTAGGCTGTGAGGAAGCTGTTTTAATAGTGCTTCTAGTGCACGTAAAATGGCAAGGGTGGCATGTTTTCTGAACACTCACCAATCCTGCCCAGTGGGTGAGCAGCCCCTCTCTAAAAGAGCAGTGGTTTCTCTTCTGCAATATTGCGGATAATGTTCTTTCTAGACTACTAGTTATTTGTTTCATCCTGAAAATAAAGGGCTTACATGCATCTCTTTCTTGAAAACACTAATCATTTCTGTGGAGAATCTCTCTGGGAGTAAATTTGCTGTTCTCTGCAGTGAACTAATTGTTTTCCAGTGTCAATCATGATCTGAGAGTGCTTCCAGGAGCTGTCCTTTCAGAGGAATGAGCCTCATCCTTGCTAAGTTTTAGTACCTAGCAGCTCCAGATAGGAACATAACATTAAACATCTCCTAGGTTTAGGCCCCCCATATAACCAGCCTGGGTACTAAACAGTTAATTATGCTGTAGTTTTCAGTTGGGCAAGAGAAATCCCCCAAGATGATAGACTCTATATGTCATCCATCATCACAATACATGTATTTAGTATGTACTGTGTGTACTCCAGGTGATGGGTTAGAAGTCAGCATTGCCTTTGCCTTTTTTTTTTTCCGGTTGGTATTAATTGAAACTCTTTGTTACACTGCAGCTGTGGATGCGATAAAAAGGAGTCTTTCCTAGTGCCCCAGAGCAGAAGGCAGGGAATACATTTAATCTAAGAGCTACTGTGAGTTTCTGGATTTGAAAGGCAGAGAGTACTGTAGTTCAGATCATCAGCGTGCTTTTGAAGTTAACCTCCTGATGGTACCCACTTACTGAAATTTGTCCCAGGTTATAGAGCTTTCTCATACTCTCTGAACCAAATTCCTTTGAAGACTCAAAACCAGAAGATTTTCTCCAAAAATAACTTGATATTCTACTTCTTCTAGTGAGTATTCAATGCATGACACTAAATTTGACCCAGTAATAAGTGCAAACTTCCTGAAATGCATACTGTGCATTTCCTGGCTTTTTAGCAGCAACAACCTCTTCATTCTGCATCTGCTGCCATTGAACCACAGTCTTGCTAATACAGTCAGCAGGAGAGGACCAATCCTGCTAGAAGAGAGGGCACAGGAGAGGACTTTTTCCTGTTTTACCCAGATGATCTGGGAGTTTTCCCTCACATGCCCTCATTTCATCTAGAGATAAAGAGAAATAAAGCTGTTATTGTTGTTTAAAGAAATTAGTTCTACAGAAGGAAAGCCATCACTGTGTTCAAGATTTGGATTAGATATTGGGTTAAACTGCTATGTTGGGAAGATAGAGCAGCACTGGACCAGGATCGTTCTATCCCATAGGATTTCCAGATCTTGGTTAGAGAGTGCCATGGATCTGATGCTAGCATTCATCCTGCTTTGAGCAGGTGTTTTCCACAGCTTTGACACTCAGTTGGTATACAAGCTTGGGGACTGGGGGGAAGCATGAAAACCTGTCGTAGTTCCAGCTAGGCTGTCCAGGTTAGAAGGAAGCTAATCAGTTATTCCTCTTATAAAACCAGTCTTCCATAATTCAACTTTATGCCTATGAACTATAGTTACATATTTGATTGCAGAGAAAATATGACACTTTCCCTGGTTTTTACAGTTAACTGGGGTGTTTTTAAGCCCAGGAAAAACTAACTAAAACTGAATTAAATTGCATAAGTGAGTTTTCTATATGTTTTACTTGATTAGTATTTCATATGGAATCTGTACTTGGGTGTCTTTTCAATGCTAAGAGACAATATATCAATATTTTTTGGACTGTTGTGGTACTGAGAATTTATGTGGAGGCATAAGAGCCATTCTTTAAGTATGTTTCCCAAAGTTTCTCATTTTAGCCACTTCATGTGTTTAAAATTCAGCCCCCAAATCTTACTAAAATATATTTAATTTTCTTTTTTTTCTTCTTTCCTTTGGAACTTGACTCATACCTTTTAAATATTTAGGTTCAGAAATAACTGTTCATGGCAAAAAGCAATTTATGAATTCAGCATGGTTTAAGGTTATGGAAAGCTTGCTAACTATATAAGTTAACAATGTTCTTCTAAAAGGGTAACTAAGATTTCTTCTTTCATTTACTATTTTCGTTGTAAATTCATAGTTTGATGCCTCTCATCATCTTTGAGAAGGAAATAGTGAGATAAGTTTTTTAAGAAACTCTAATTGGTCCAAGTAATCCTTGAAAAGCTGAAGGATGTGATGTGTCTGTTCCCTTTATATCTAGGCCCCTCCTCACAGGCAGTGAAGCAGTGATGCTTTCATGCAGAGGAGTCTGTTTTGCTTTTGTCCTATTAATTTTAACTACATTAGAATACAGTTGTAATAGTCCAAAAGTTAGAACAGTGAAAATTTAATACTGTGATTATAACCTGCTGTTGCAAGGTTGTTGAAGTCCTATGCACACTTATTTAGTGGAAAGAAAATGTGCAGTTGAATTCCAAATTTGAATGATCATCTCTGACTAAAATAGTCTTACAACCCACCTAAAATAATAGCAGTTATTTAAATTAATAGTTCAGTATTCTTTAAGATGGCTTTCTTTTTAAAGTTGCTTTTTGTAATTTTTCTTCTTTACAGATACAGACAGGAAGAAGCAATTTAGAATGGCTCTGTTGACAGGAGGTTTTTCATTTTAATACTGGAAAATTTGCTTTTCATGCAGAGATAGTTCATTTGGGTATGTATGCACATGGTAAGCACAAATGCACTATTAAATAAAAAAAAAATAGTTTGACCTATTCAGCTGAATAAATTAAGTCTGTTGATAACTAGTAAAAGAAGGCCTAAAAGCTTACAGGCATTTTTTATTTCTTTTTGAAGTGGTCAGAAGTGAAATTATCCTTTATATAAGACCCAGTAGTCACAAAAATAATCTATTTAAAACTCTTAACTATTATGTAAGCAACTTGGGAAATACAAAACCCAACAGTCTCCACCAGCCCTCCACTCCTGCTTTACTTTCACATGACTTTTTGTTGAATGAGTTGACAGACCTGAGCAACCTTAAAATGCATAAGTATTTTAAGCTTCTCTGTATTTGAAAATGATCATGCTTGATTGCTGAATGAATGCAAGGTTATAATCATTTCCCTTGTCTTTTTTGTCATTCATAAGATGCTTGAGCTGCTCTCTGCTGGCTTATGACATTGCCAGGATCTCTCAAGTGGACTGTAACCTTGTGTGTACTCACTGAATTCCAAGGACTGGTCCTTCTAAATGCTCTTTGATGAGATGAGCTTTTATTCCTCTGTGTACCAGTTTGAAAACAAACTAGTGGGAGACACCAAGTCAGAATAACAATTTAACAGGGAAATAAAAAAAAAAAAAAAAAAGGCAGAAAACACTGTTTCAAACTGACAGGGTCAGGATACAACCTGACACCCTGTTAGTCAGGGTGGTGGTAGCAGTCTGGTAGAATGGTGGCTGCCGTCCTCCTGAAGTGGTGGATGTGATTCTGTTGAAGCGGTGATCCTGTAGAAGGGTCTGCTCTTCCTCAGAAGGTCCAGTGGTGGCTATGTAGCTCCTGTCCTCTGGGAATCCAGTGGAAAGGTGTCTGTGGTGTTCAGAATCTTAGATTATATCCACGAAGGGATGCTTGGTTCTTCCCTCTGGGTGGAGCATCTCACAATGGGGTAATGAGTCATGAGGCCAAGTGTTGATTAGGCTCATTAACAGAAGATAGTCCAGAGGGAGTTATCTCTGAGTCATGCGGCAGGACAATGATGGGCCATTAACAGCAAGATAGTCTGGGGGGAGGAGGCAAGGAAACACTGCCCCACCTGATTTCAACGGCTCATGAGGATGGTAATAGAATACACTGTGACCCAGGACACTGTTATTTATAAAAGGGTTTCATGCCATACAGTTTGCTTCTCAGTATCTTAAATTCTCACAAACAAGGTTTCTGAATTGGAAATTAAAAGTATTTTAAAATCTCCAAGTTCTCTGTTTGCTGTTTAGAGATTCCATAGCACTTCATATATGTAATGATAACCCAGCAATTGTGGCTTTAAAAATAATTTTGGAAGATTGGCCTAAAATATCTAAACTATCTTATTGTTTATGATAACCTCTATTTTCAAATGATACTCTGGTTTGTTATCAGACTGTTTTCTGCAAAAACCCCAACACATACTGGACAAGACTGTCTGAGAACATGATTTTGCAATTCATATTGATTTTTAAATTTTCACCTAGAAATCAATATATATTTTATTAATTGATGGAATACCACTATACAACTCCTAGGTATTATAAAGATATTCAATACTTTCTTTAATATCATTATTACAACACACTGATTTTTGTTGTTGGCAATATGAGAGCCAGCATTTTCAAAATAAAGATAATTTATTTTGCAATAGATAGGATGTGTTACCAGATCTGTTGGTCATAAATGCAAGTGATCTAATTTGAGATGTCAAGACTGGGGGCAGCCTGGGCTGCATCGATGATACATTGGTGGAGTTTTAAACCCTGAGATATATGAGTGATGTAAGAACTTAAATTAGGCCCCTGAACTTTAGAAAGCCGACTTCCAGCTCTTCAGGGAGATAGTCAGTGGCATTCCCTGGGAGACTGCTCTTGGGAACAGGAGAGGTGGGACAGTGTTGGGAACAGAGCTGGAAGATCATTAAGGAAATCTTCCATAAAGCATAAGAGAAACGAAAAAATGGGCAAGGAAGGCAAGAGACCGGCATGGTTGAGTAGAGAACTGCTGGGCAAAGTAAAGGGCAAGAAACAAATGTACAGGCAGTGGAAACAAGGACTTCATTGGCAACCTCTCTTCCTACACCTCTTGAGTTGCTGGGCATCAGGACGTGGACGGGGAAAGCAAAGAACTTCCCACTGTAAATAAAGATGAGGTTCATGACCACCCAAGGAACCTGAATGTACAGATGTCTACGGGACCCTATGAGAGGCATCTTAGTGTCCCCAGGGACTTGGCTGATGTAGTTGCCAAGCCACTCTCCATGATATTTCAAAAGTCATGGCAGTTTGGTAAAGTCCCAGGAGACTGAAAAAAGAGAAATATTGTGCTCATCTTTAAAAGGAGTAGAAAGAACTACCAACCTGTCAGCCTCATGTCTGCCTGGGAAGATCATGGACCAGATCTTCCTAGAAGCTATGCTAAGGCACAGGGAGAACAGGGAGATAATTCAGGACAACCAGCTCATCTTCACCAGGGGCAAGTCCTGCCTGACCAACTCAGTGGCTTTCTATGACAGAGTGACTACATCTGTGGCTAAAGGAAGGGTTAAAGATGTAATTTATCTGGATTTCTGTAAAGTCTTTGATATGGTCCCCTACAACATCCTTCTCTCTAAATTGGAAAGAGATGCATTTTATGAGTGGACTGTTAGATGAATAAGCAAGTTGTACTGTTGCATCCAGAGGGTAGTGGTAAATGGCTCAGAGTCCTGACAGACATCAGTGATGAGTGGTGTCCCTCAGGTTGGGAGCAGTGTTATTTAATACCTTCACTAGTTACGTAAACAAAAGGATTGAAGGCACCCTCAGCAAATTTGCAGATGATACCAAGCTGAGTGGTGCAATTGACACTCCTGTAAGATGGGATGCCAGAGGGACCTGGACAAGCTCAAAAATTGGGCCCGTGGGAACCTCGTAAAGTTTAACAAGACCAAGTTCAAGGTGTTGCACCTGGGTCAGGAAATCCCCAATATCATCAAAGGCTGGGGGATGAAGAGAGTGAGAGTAGTTCTGCTGAGAAGGACTTGGGGGTGCTGGTGGTACCTCCAGAAGAAAACTCTGGAACCTCCGCCACCAAGAAGCCCAGGGTGAAGTAGGACCAACAGGATACCTCTGAATCCATGTGTGGTGACTATCTTCTGGTTGATCTCTCTCTCCCCCCACTTATTTTCTATTCTTTCTATCTCTGTACTTCAAAACTACTGTTAAACAGAATCCATATTATTGACTTCAGCATATGGTCTCATTTGCGCATTAATTTGGGCAGAGGCATCTCTCAAAAATCAGATCTTAACAGTAGCATGGCCAGTAATATAAGGGAGGTGATTCTGCCCGTCTACTTCACTCTGGTGAGACCCCACCTGAAGTGTTGCACCCAGTTCTAAGGTCCCCAGCACAGGAAGGACATTGATCTGTTGGAGTGAGTCCAGAGGAGGAACACCAAGATGTTTAGAGGGATGGAGCACCTCTCCTATGAGGAAAGGCTGAGAGAATTGGGTTTGTTCAGCCTGGGAAAGAGAAAGGTTAGAGGTAATCTAATTGCAAACTCTCAGTGCCTGAAGGAAACCTCCAAGAAAGATGGAGAAAGACTATTTACAAGGGCATGTAGTGACAGGACAAGAGGGAGTGGCTTCAAACTGAAAGAGAGTAGGGTTAGATTAGATATTAGGAAAAAATTCTTTACTGTGAGGGTGATGAGGCACTGGAACAGATTGCCGAGAGAAGTTGTAGATGCCCCATCCCTAGAAGAATTCAAGGTCAGGTTGGATAGAGCCCTGAGCCACCCAGCCTAGTAAAAGGTGACACTGTTCATGGCAGGGGGGGTCAGAACTAGATGGTAAGGCCTGTTGAAACCCAGGCCATTCTATGATTCCATGAATAATAGAAATAAAGCATTTAGTTAGAGTAGTTAAAATAATACTTAAAATTCTGTTTTTAAACAACTTGCTTATATCCTGATCAGTGACATGCAATGTGATATGAAAAGCTGTGTATGAAGGCAGTGCCCAGAAGGGAAGCTGGAAGCTTGTTTCACCTCATAAAAGCCAAAGGAAATCACAAAGGGCCTCACGGGGAAAGATGGTTTGAATAGGCTGCAGAGAGTACACAGTAACAGATATAATTTGACAGCATCTTCTGCACTGTTGGAAAGCCATGACCATGACCTGTCCTTGATTCACAAGCAGAATATCACTGTCTCTAGGGACTGTTGTACATGTGAACAATGCATATCCTCCGTTTCTTTCCTCTTCCCCTACTTAGTAAGATTGGTTCCTTTAGACAACATCAAATGACATATATAATCTTATGATGAGGAATTTTGGTGACTTTTTTCTGCTCCCTGTCACTTTCAATTGTTCCTTTGTCTTGGCTATCTGCCACTTCTTCCTAAGCAGCTTTGGTTGTTAAATAGCAGTTACGTTTAGCCTGTGACTTTAAAGGTCAGGTTGAATAAAAACATGTGGCAGTTGCATGAGGCAAATTGCTTCTGCTGGGCTAATTAAAGATCACAGATCAAATCACTTCTTGTGTTAAGTGGGTGTAATTCCCTTGGATTTGGCCCAAGTATGTGAGCAATGGATTTCCTTCTCTCTATCTACTAAAACAGCACTGTATTTAAATTGTCTATTTCACTATTTTAAACATTTTTTTTTAGTTCTTAAACTGCCTTTTCTCTTTAAAAGGTATATCCTTGCATCTTTATTGCTTTGTATTTATTTTGTGTTGTGTGTTTCACTATTCTATGTTGTCTGTCTGATAAGGGATAGTATAATTTTGTAAAAAGTCTGTAAGCCTTGTTCTCTGCCTCTTCTTTTCCCTTTTGGACATATCTCAACCTGCAGGTGCTGAAAGAGTATTTGAAGCCATCATTCAGGAATGGACAGATGTACTGAGGAAGTGTCTTGGGGTGACTTTATGATGTGCATCCTATGCCGCTGGCCTATGCCCAGGAATTAATTTTGTGCCTTTCTGTGCCTTTAAACTGAGCCTGAGAGGGGGGAGGAAAACCTGAGCAAAACTTCTTCAAAGCAGTTTGCAGCTTGTTCAAGGTCACACAGAGATAGAGACGTTTTTTCAGCTGTGGCAGGAGGGCGAGAGCGGAGGGAACCCCCCGGCTTGCTGCTTTCCAGCCAGTTTTCGGCCAGTTTTTCAGCTTCTTTTTCTCCGGAGAGAGACGGAGAGTTGAACTTTTTTCTGGAATTTCAGATTTTTTTTTCCCCTCTTTTCTGCTGGACTGCTTCAATATCAGAACACATCGGGAGGACTTTCCACCAAGCACAGAGGGCCTGGTCCTGGGCCAAACCCCAGCTCTGAGGAGACCAAAGGGAGGACTCTAACACTTTCCCAGGTTTTTCTCCACAGTGAGAGATTTTATTAGTTAGCATTATTATCCTTTTCCCGTGTGTTTGTTAAATAAATATTTTTATCTCTTTCACTTTCCTTCGAGGAAAAAGTTTCTTTTTTCCTGAACCTGTTGGGGGAGGGGTGGTTTGTGGCCTGCCTTCTCTCAGAGGTTGTATTTCTAAATTTGGGCAAATCGGCACAGGAAGAAAGACTGCCTGCAAGGGAGAAGCTCCTCTTGAGCACTGAAATACTCTTTCCTAAAAAGTTTTTGATAGTCATGTCCGAATTCACTGTTCACGTGTTTTCTTTGGGGCATTCATAATGAATTACTGATTTTAGTGGTTCCACTGCATATGCAAAGGTACTTGTTAATATACTTCTAATAATTGCACTTGATACTCTCATTATAATATTTTTTATTGAATTGAGTAATTAAAGTTTTAGGTTTTTTCCTGGTTTGAAAATTTGATTGACAAGGTATGGGGAAGTGATTTTCCTAGGTTTGGCAGAATGTGGCTGTGTGCACACCTTCTGACATACTCAGCTCTTGAACATTTGACAGCCCTGAAAGGGTGCTAGAAGTCTGCCTCCCTGGTCACTGAGACTTGAAGGTTTCAGGACTCACTCCCAACTTTATTGTAGTTTCCAGGAAACTAAATTTTCCTCATGTTGACTCTATTTTACCATGAAGGCAATTTGTGAGTGATATCACTGCTTTTATCTGGACCCATGAGCCTTTTTACTTAATTTTCTCCCTTGTCCTCTCCTGTCAGGCAAGGGGAAGGTTCAGAGCATTGCTGGGTTGGCAGCTGTCCAAGGCCAACCCACCGCAGGTGACAAGTGTCTTTTTCAATTTCTTCCCTAAATTTATCCTTATGTTTTATTATTATAACATATGTTATTGATATCCATTATCAATTTATAACTTGGTTTTTTAACATGGAACTGGACCATACAGGGGTTCTGTAAATAGCTAGGCTTTCATCAAAATCCTTTTTTCTGCATCATTAGTTCTCTTGGGCTACTTAATATCATGGAGTACAGTGTTTCTATGGATACCCATTACGTAAGCAAGTGTCAAGGGGCATGTGGTCTCCCTCCCCTCCTGCATATACAATAGTGTCATGTTACATACAAGTCTCTTTTTTTACTTCTCAGCACAGTCAGGTTTAGTCAGATAACATGAAATCTGGATTGCCTGACAAAGTGTGATTTGGAACAGGCTGAGCTACTTGGACAGAATTATAAATAGATTAAAGACTGTTTCTGTGCTCATAAATTATTGTGTAAACATAGTTTGTCTGAAGAATAGTTTATGTTTAAAATTCTGGCTCTTATTTCTTGTTTTCTGAACAGTGACCATAAATCTTCCAGCTTAGAAGTCTTTGGAGGCAGAAGAAGGGTGGTATTGCTATCCCTGTCATTCTGTACAGAGGAAGTCTGGTGTAAATAACTTGGATCTAACAGAGAAACTTGTTCAAGTAGAGCATGTATTGGCAATTCCAAATATCTGCTTGTGCATCCACCAGTCAGGACATTGTAGACTCACAAGCCCATCTTACTCTCCATGCATTGGTTAAAAGTTTTGCTTCTAAGGCATTTTAAATCTGAGAGACCAAATATTTCTCTTTAGCAGTGGAAATGCACTTGGTGTTCAAAGAAGTTAAAGTTTGACTATAACTGTTGCTGTAAGTGCTGCACTAAGAAAGGCCTTTCATAAATGAAAGTATTCATTACAGGAAAAAAGTATCTTGAAATTCCACTCAAAGCACAATTAGGTGATGAGCCTATTATCAGTCATATTCTGGCCATGGTCTGATGAGGAGAATGGTATGTGTTGAAAAATCTGCCTCAAGCTACTGAACAAAGTTGACTAATTTGATGACCCAACACAAGAGACTGAATGAGGCTACCTCAGAAGTGGAACAGGAACCATTTGGCCACTTAATGTTACATTAAGAATTAATTATTAATTAATATTTCTTATTATGGAAAGAAAATAATGTGTGATAGGTAAAGAGAGACAAGGATTTTAAATGTTTCCTTATATTGGCAAAAGATAGCTGTGGGGTAAGAGGTAAGAAAAGCTCCAGTGAAACTGAGAGACCATATCTGAAAATAGTATTTTTCTCTATTCAGATAGATATCATTAATGAGTGGAAGAAAGATCCTGATCTGGAAAAGAGCATAAACAATGAAGTAGGAAATAAGTGGAATTTGCCTCCAAATTTGCAGTTCCAAAAAGTCTCTTTACTATATAAATCTGTAGAACTCATCTCTACATAAACAATTTATCTTGAGGATTCTAAATATTGTAATATTCTACTTCTGTGTATGTTCATGACACTTCTAATCTTGGCTAGATAGACTTACTTCCTCAGTGTCTTTCATCCAGATCTAATCATGACCTGAAAGCTAGAATACAAACTTTCTCTGAGCATATCTACCATGCACTGACAGAATCAGGCTTTCTACAAAATGCAATAAGTATTGCTGCTTCTCTTTGAGAGAGGAGGAGGAAGAGCTGATGATGACTTCTTTTTTTTTCTTTTTTTTTTCTTTTTTTTTTAAATTAAGGAACATCTGAGAAAACAAGCAGTTTCTCTTATTTAATTTCCCTCCCCTGACTGAAGAGAGTGAAATGTAAATATCATCTTCTAGAGCATGTCTTGCTACCGTGTTGTGACCAGAGGGTCTGTGCTATTGTCACTCTTCATCTACTGTTCAGAAAATATCTCTGAGAATATCACTGCAAAGAAAGGCAGAGCATGTGAAAAGAAACATGTTTTACAGGATTTAGATGCACATCCAGAAAGCAATGCTGAGCTCTGTTCTTTGTTGCAAGAAGATCCTAAGCTTTGATGTAAAGGAGACAGTCATTGGGAAAACTGTCTTATAGCTTGGACTTTCCTGTAAGGTATAAAATAATTAGAAAGAAAAGATTTATCTTGGCTTTTATCGTCGTTGACGGGCTTCTTTAATCTCTTACTAAGTGCTCTCTGCTGGGACAAGGTAAATTTATGTTTACCCCTCACTTCCAATCCTCTTAAAAAAAAAAAAAGGACATCTCTCTCTGGAAGAAAGTTTATAGTCATCACTTGCTTAATCATTTTGTCTCCACTGGAATAATATTAAGACCTTTATCTAATGCAAATTATGCAGCAGTTACTATTCATTTTGTTAGAGGTGCACTTCATGTACGACTAACTCAGGACCTTGTGTTTCTTCAAGGAGATAAGGAATAACTCATTAGGATGCAACAATCTGTTGGAAAAGCAGAAAAACAGCAGTTGCTTGACTGTTCAGCTTTGAGTATTAGGTTTCATCAACCTTCAATGTGCATCAATGTTGATTTCTGAGATTACTGAGGGATAAATTGAGTGGAGCTGCTCCACAAGAACATTATTGTTAGGAATTTTGTTGCCTAATTTGCTGCTTATCACAGGTTGATCTGAAGCACAGTGTTATTAAATATTCCATTTCTGTTCCTTTCTTCTTTTTCCTCTATTTTGTGAGTCTTTTACTCAGAGTTCAGATTAAAACACAGGAGATGCAGAGTTTTTCTTCGGACTCAGATGTTTATTATTTCTTATCTATACCGCAGCTGCATGGAATGTGCCTCTAAGTTAACAAGGTGGAAATGGCCCCCGAGTTCTACCTTCCAAGGCCTTTTAAAGCCCAAATTACCCAATTATGGAATGTCAGCTAATTTTTTTTACTTATAATCCAGTAACTAATCATTCATGTTCTGCACTGTGAGTTTTTTGAACCAATCCCAGATCACCCAGGCTTGTGAAGAAGAAGGAAGAAGAAAGAAGAAGAACTAACCTACACCCAAAATCCTCCATCTTGTTACATGTATATTACTATAGCCCATAAACTTAAATTTTCTGAACCCAGGGTTCCAACACAATGTCAGGAAAACATTAATAATTTCAAGGGGAATTCCATTTTGATTTTTGGGCCTGAGATGATTTCTCTAATAAAGACAGAGGATTAGAACTGTTACAGTTTTTTCATTTCTTCTCTGTGTTTGGAAGGTGTTTTCTACTCTCTAACGGGGACCTCTTTACAATTCTGTACTCTCTCTGAAAGAAAAAGAAACACCTAAAAGATATTAAGATTTTCTCCTCTTTGATTTAAATTTAAATGAGGGTCAGAGCTCAATCATCCCCAATGAACAGCAGAAATAATGAAAATTCTACTTCTTGGAGTGTTTCCTTTTAATAGTGCTGAATTAGAGCTGCTTCTCAACTGAGTAATGTTTTCTGAATATACACAAGATTCCAAGTCATTAAAGGTTCCCATAAAGAAAGCTCATAAATTTGGTTCAGCTCAATGAGACTTAGCGCATATGTGAATAAAAATGTTTCTGTAAATGGGAATTGATTTTTCTTTCTCACTGATGGTTTTCTTTAGTTAATCTTATGAAGGTATTCTGCACTAGTTACTGCAAGACAAATAGAAGGACACTGGGTGTCATAGGAACCAATATTAAAGAGCATATTCTAGTGATCTTTGACCCTCATCGTGATACCTTCTGCTTTTTCTCAGAGAGAAGCTGTTGCTAATTCATCTTGTTTATTGACCAAGAGTAGCTGCAGACTGGTCAGGTAGAAGCATATAAGAATTTCCATACCAGTCCCGACATGAAAACCTTCAATCTTTTGTTCTCCTCTCCTTTAAATCTATCTGTACTAATTTTTGAGGCATTGTTGTAGTGGATTGTCCTAGCATAAGTAATTTCCTGACACATTCTGATCCTGGATAACTGCAGGTCATTTGAAAAATCCCTGTTGACATCAGTGATATAGTATCAAAGTTACTGTTTGATCCCATGATTTTAAAAAATATACAAAAATAAATGTGAGAGTGAAATTAAGAAAGGAAATTGATTTGCAGTTAAACTTTGGAGACACTTTTCTGATTAGGTTCTGAAACATTTAAAATTTTGCTTTTGCAGGAAGGCAATGTTATCATGGTTCTTTCATTTACATTTAAGGAAGAAGCACTAGTCTATTTAGGTTTTAACACAGATTAAACCTAAATACATATAGATGGGAATGACCTCATTGGACACGTGTCTGATTCTCATCCTCCCTCTCTAAACCTTGCAATGCAGCTGCCAATTTTTGAGAGACATTTTTAGTATGTGTTTCTTACTTACCTTGGTTGATGAGAAAGATTGCAAAGAAACAAGAAAAGAATATGTATTTGAATAGTCATGTATTTTATCAGTGTAGGATCAAACAGAATAAAGTTCAGGTGGTTATGCTTTCTTCTTCATGGTTGTGATTTTAATGTACTCAGCACTCAGCTCCCCTTCAAGAGATTAAATGGAAGGACCACGTTGTGAGGGCTCTTCCTACTCCAGGCAAAGCAGGAAGAAGGTGTTGGGTACAGACAGCTTTGAATATCTGTTTGGTTGATCTTCTGCCTCCTCAATTATCAGCTCAACTGTACAACTGAGTGTGTTTCCTGGGGCTTCCAGATGGGGTAGTGCAGAGGAAAGATGTGGCTGTTCTGTAGCTTTGTACAGAAGTGTGTGCTGTAAGGGTTGAGTTCTGCCTGTTACACTTGGAGAATGAACTTTGCTCTCTTACACAAGATGAGCGCCTTCCAAAGCAAATTCTTTTTAACATGCCTTGTGTAAAAATGGTGCAAGGAAGACTTGCCAGAAAGAGTTAATTTCTTTACCCATAGCAATCTTCTTTTGTAGTGTGCGTGTGGTTTCCTTTTATGATGGGAAAACAATTATTTTATAGTACTTCTGCTCACATTGAGTATGAGCCATATGGTAAGATTTAAATTTTTTTCCTGCTAGCTACTCATGCAATAAAACACACTC
>NW_008239054.1:1321173-1349182 GCF_000691975.1 Corvus brachyrhynchos | reverse complement strand
CTTAAAAGCCTGGGTTTTATGCACTTCTGATAAGCATTACATATTTCAAAGAACCCTTAGTTCTTCTTTCTAGGCCAAAGAAATTATTTTCAGTAGGATGCAACAGAAATCAGATATCTTTCAGTTGTTTTCCAGACCTCTTGTATGTGAATACTGTATCTTGACTTTTTGTTTTGTTTTCTTTTGCATTTTCAAGGTAATATTCAAAAGACAAAAGAAGAAAGGCAAGCTTTGCAGCCAGCCTCTACAGAATTAACTACAGATGAAAACAGTAGGTCTATAGTGTTATATTTCTATAAAAGCCCTAATAGAACTTTCATGGAATTATGCAATGGTGGGGATAGATGTTTTTAGAGATGCAAGTGCAATAAAGAAATATTTATATAAGGCTGGATGAGGACATTAGAGTTTGGTGGAAATAGTTGCATGAAGGAAGAAAAATGGGTTTATTAGCTGTTACAGCTGAAGTGCATGTTCTTCTGGAGGGAGTGGGAAGGGAGAACAGCTGACCCTAGGGCTTAGAACTCTCTGCTGCAGTTCTGACACTGAATGTACACTTGGTTGTATCTGCGGCCTATAGAAATTCAACGCCTTGGAAACCTTGACATTTTTAACTAAGCTGGTAACAGACAAGAGGCTCTTGGTCTCAATCTTAGACTTTTATGAACCTTATGTCAGGATTGTTATCTGCAGAATCTTATTGACTTTGAATTAATATTAATATAGTAATGAAAAAATGCAAGGTGTAATACTCAGTGAGAAGGTTCTGGACATAATTTTACAAGGAATTAAATATTCTCCAAAGAATTTAATTAAATCTACATGGAAGAGAGAGATTTATATAGGGTGTTGCCAGCTATTATGTTTTACGTTGAATAGGGATATTGTGTTGCCATTTTACCTTCTATTATTTCGTTGATATTGTAGAGCTGAACACAGCCCAGATCTGCAATGCCGATTTATCAAAGAAATCTTTGTTCATGGAAACTCTCGGCCTCATGTAAAACAGCCTTTTAGTTCAACAATAAATGTTTATAAATCTTTTGTTGGCGATCTCCTGCCTTTTAAGTCAATACCATTACAATTACAGAAAAATAGTAGCTGAAACAAGATTTAGCTCAATTCTTTTTTTTTTTTTTTTTTTTTTTTTTTTTTTTTTTTTGTGTGTTGCTAAGCATTGGGATCTTCTAGGGAGTGCTTTTGAAATCTGTGAGTCATTGAAGATCTTGTTGAATAGCGCTAATTTTCTGTGTTGATATTTAAATGAAAGAGCAAATAAGGGCCCTGCTTCTCAGTAATTGTTAAAAGAATGAAAGTTACTGCTCAAAGCACAGGTAAGTTCCACTGTTAGGCTTCTGAGAAATTTCCTTTACAACACACTGAAAATGCAAGGGCTGTGCTCCTGACTCTTGACTGCATTGCAAATGTGGCAGAAGCAATCCCTAAAGGCATGCAATTGCTAGAAGAAACTAAATGGAGGAGTTCCTCTGAAGTTAAACTTTTAAGAGAAAAGCTAAATTTTGAAGCTGAACAGGTACTGTCCCTTTTTTTTCCTCAGAAAACAGAGGTTGGTTTAGGTTTTGTGTAAAGAGAATTATAGTGACTCAATACTTCACTCAATACCTTCTAACTTTGTTTTCTTGTATTGAGGTAAGTTCTATCCTAGTTCAGTAGTAGGGCCTTGAGGCAATGTGGTTAAATACGTATTTTTCATTCTCACTGTGACTTAGTAGTTTTCCTTACTAGGGGAAAACTTTGTGAGACAGGGAAGCTTTGCTCACGTAAGCTGTTGGGATCCATAGATAATAAAGGAAACAGTCCTGAACTCCTCTCTCTCTTTTCTTCCATTCCATCACTTGTCAGATATGTCCTTCCCCAGATACTGGGGCTCTGTTCCCTACAAGTCAAAAAACTGATACAGGTCATTTGGTCAGCTTTGCGTTTGCAGAAGTAAAACTTTAGAGGACTGAAATGGGGATGTGGTGTTTCTACACTGGGAAAGAAAGACTGACCACATGTGCATGTTACCAAAAATCAGAATAATTGTTGGAGCAACATCTATGATGTTGCTATCTTCCAGACACAGATTCAGGACAGATCAGTCTGGCAATGCTTACAGTTTTGAGAAAAAAGTGGTATTTTACTCTGGAGCAGTAGTTTTATTGGGTAAATATGATCAGCCTGAACTACTAAGAAATATTTAATTGATCTAGGCACAAAATATCCAGTGTCAAAAAGCAGAGAAGAAATATTTGATCACAATTATTTCACTGTCAAGGACTGTCATTAGGATGGATCCACAGCATAAATATTAGTGTGGGTGGATGGGGTGAGTACATATAAGCAAATGCTGAACATACTTGACTCTAACAGGCTCAAGATCTGAGGATTGTTGGAGATACAGAACCAAACTTAAATAATGTTCTGTTAAGAACTAAACTAAAACATGACACTTACTGTTGTTAGATTGGGCATACGGTTTCATGTCTAGATTTTTGAAGCTTAGGTTATTTTTAAATATCTTGCCTAGTTGTTATTTTTCTCATCTGTCTCCAAAATTCTGTGCAGTTACAAAAAACCTTCCCATTTCCACACCAGATATATAAAAATCAATGAAGCATTTGAGTGGAACCACAGAGAAACTTGGTAGAAGGGATTGAATTCAGAACACAATGCAGTACATTTTCATATATATGTCCTGTACCCATCATACAAATTTATATTCTGTTCACTTTGGGAATCAAGTACTATCCTGACAGATTCAATGGTATTTCAATCATGTAAGCCCAAGAGATAGTAAATTAATTGAAACTTGTATTCATTTATTCTCTAGGTTTATTTACTTGATGGAACCACTAATTAGCTTTATTCCTGGCTGCCCCCCACTCCTCCCTCCATGTTTTGGTGATGGTAAAAGACAGGTAATATATTGCTAATGATTTCCTGTATTCTATTACTCACATTGTTGCCTGTAATAGAAACCATTCATTTTGTATTTGCTACATTTAATTTTTTTAAACTGTTAATGCTAATTGGGGTGTCATGAACCTAAATACCAAAAACCTGAGGAATAAATACTACTTTAGGCTATTTGTTAGTGAAATAGATGAGGCAATGTGATAAAAAGTGGTAAAAAGTTGAGACTAATATAGTCACCTAACTATGGATTGTATTTAGTAATTAGGCCTTGTTTAAATCTTATTTATGTAATCCAAAATGTATTCTAGTCTGAAATGTACTCTGAAATCCAACCAGTTCCAAGATCTGGTGCTTCTCTTATTTTCTTGTGAGTGTTCAGACAATACTGAACTTAATGCTCTGCTCTTCCTCTGAAATGGCCAACATTCAATGAATAAATACAGCTTTTTTACTACTAGCTGCACTGCTATAACATTAATGTTCAGTATCCTGAAATATATCTATTGAAGGCTTGAACATGATTTTCTTACCTAAAAAAAATATTTATTACTAATAAGAGAGTCTTACTTGCAGTGTAGAGTCTTCATTTGGTAATGAAGTCTGTATGAACAGATGCTTGTGTCCATATGGAGGGGCAACGTCAGATGGGTGCCAAGGTTAGACACAGTGTGGTTACTGGTAATATTTTTTTTTTAAAGGCAGATTTATATGTCATGGATTCACTTTATTTAATGTGCCATATTTTGGAGGAACCTGTCTGTAGGCTGCATAACGAGAACAAGCAGAAAAGCAAACAACAAAAGTTCAAGTTTACTATTTCACGGCTTTGTTGCTTGTTCTCATATCCCGCTGAAAATTGTTTCAAAGAAAGCAAGTCACACTGTAATCAATGAAACCTCTAGACTACTTTTTGTGGGAAGACATTTGACCCATTACAGCCTGCATCCTGCCCTGCATCCTTGACTCTGCTCTAGAAATTAAGGAAAAAATATGCTCTTTCATCACCCTTTTTTTCCAACGACTTAAATTATGTGAAGATTTACAGTCTTGAGAATCCCTTAATGATAAATTGAATACAATTAAAATACTGCAGCTACTATTCAAATCAACCAGTTTATTAAAATTCCAGTTACTGGGAGTTGTTTTTTTTAATGGCCAGCATACTTCAATGTTTTCTTCCCTTCATGGAGTAAGAACATTTGCCTTGTGGATCTTCTGACACTAAACAGTGTGCTGATGGAATTAAAGGCCATAACAAAGCTGAAAGAACATACCTCAATTCTTTTTTTTTTTTTTCTGCTCAAAGATGAGTATTTGTTTTCTTCTTTGCTGTGGCTCCTCATGATTCACATGTAGCCAATATGAAAGTCTTGTGGTAGATTCCCTTCTGCTGGAATACCACAGATGTGATGCTGCTTTTACAGCTTTGCAAGATTAAATTCCATGAAAATCAATAAAGTAACAGTGCTGTAAAACTGACATAAGTGATGAGGCTCAGCATGTTCTCTGAAAAATCCTTTTCTAAAAAAGATAAAACAGATGCATAACATTTGGGCTATTGACTAACATTTGCAAAGTTAGATTTATTTTCCAATCCTTACCTGTGACTTTCAAGCAAGTCTGAAATGTCACAAAAATTATATCATCTGCTGTGGAAGGGTGATTTTTCACTATGACACTGGGATAGTGAAGCATTGCAAAATTAATTCTTTTGCTATTCCCCCCTCCTCCAAAAAACGAAATAAAAGCCAGAACAGTTAAAAAAACATTGATAGGGAGATAAATGCAGACTTAATTTTGAGTGAATTTTTGTGGATTTTGAGTAAGAAATGGACTTATTTATGGGTTGAGGACTTAAGAATTTTAAACTAAAAATGCTGCTATGAGAGAATTAAATCTGTAATGGGGCCAGGAGGCAGAGGGAGGGGGGAACATGGGATAATCGACCCCAAAGAAAAACAATGAACTGGTTTCTGCTTTTTGTTTCATTTTACTAACATAAAAATGTTAAGTAGAGATAGTATTTCAGAGATGGATTTTCAATAGCATAAGCTTTTACTGTCCCTGCCTGAATTACCCTGTGTTCTTTCACAAAATAATGTTTATTGAGACTTCTTGGTTATTACTACTAATACTCTACAGGTCTGAGAAATCAGATTCTATTAATAGAGACTTCTTTAAAGAGAAAACAAAGTCACTTTCTGAAGTAAGTATTTCTGGAAATCCTTAAAATTCTCGTGTACTGTGTGTCTGATTCCGAGATGTAAATTCTGTGGTGGCTTGGAAATGAAAGTAGGCATGAGGATCCTTGTGAGCACCTTCCAACTTGAGATATTCTATGATTCTATGGTCTTTTTGGGGTGGTGTAACCTTTAGCATAAGTAGACAAATAACTTCTGATGGGGAAAGTGAGAAACTGCAGACTGATAACCAGCTACTATTGTGAAAGACTGAAATGTTAAAGGTTAATAACTTGAACAATTTGCAAAAACACAGGTAATTTTAGAAAAAACACTAGCATAAGTTCAAGTGGGTGCCTAAGCATGCTGCAGAAATGGGACCTAGGAAGTTAAAGAAGGAGTGAGAATGGCAACCATTAAGAAACCCAGGCACAGCTGTGGAGAGATCTGGACTGGACTTTGTAATTGACAAGGAGACAAGGAATATGAGGATTTGGGATAGGTCAGAGGGATGCAAGTCTGTGCAAAATTTAAGAAATCCTTAGGAGAAGGGGGTCAGGGAGAAAGAAGGAGGGTGGAGATTAGGAGGAGGGGCATTAAAAGGGCTGATAAGCTGATAATATAGAAACTGTTGTTAGTTTCTACACCTGTCTGACCTCTGCTTGTCACTGCAGTCTGTCCTGTTTCGTTAAATCCTTTCTGATCTCTGCACAGTAGCATTCTACCCTACCAGGGGGCAGTGTAGGGACTGATTGCAAGCTCTAGGGGCATGCACACAAGTGGATTTGGGGTCAGCAGGTGGAGTCAGACTGGGATGAGTGTGCACCTGAGCTTGTCCTGCTCAACTGGAGCAGGTGTGGGCCTCAGTGTCAGCCACCAGTGTGTTTGGAGGGCTGGAGTGTTTGTGATTTTCTCCTGTCTTGGTGTGCAAGGGGGTTTGTGCACATGTAATTTGGTAGCAAATCTGAGGTTGGACTAGTTGGTGAGCAGGAGGACCTAACTTGGGGTAGGTGTATCTTGGGTGACCTGTGAGGTGCTTATGTCTATTTGCTAGCAAATAAACAGCTGGGATAACTTGCAGGTGGAGACTGGAGGAGGTCAATGTGTGGCATGGGTATTGAATGGGAAGACACTGCTCCTGCTGATGCTCAGGGGATCTGAGAATGTGCTCATGGATTTAGGGAGTGTGGCAGCATGTGCTTTCCCAAGATGAACTTCACCCATAAACAGGTGGAAAGGAGGAAGTGGATTTGGTCATCTCTGCTGTGTTTATGTGAGTTCTGGCAGTGTAATATGTGGGTCCTGTTAAAAGGGAGTGCCCAGCCTGCAGCACTCAGTAGATGACTGCATTGCTTGCTGTCCTCTGTGTGTGCCTGATTTCGTACTGAACATCACTGTTGCTTGAACTTGCAAATGAGAAAGCATCAGCTGCACCCACTGGCATGGGATGGAAAAACTAATCCCTGTGGATACAGGCACACTAGGCTGGGCTGCAGTGGCTGGAAAGGAGCAACCACAGAGGCAGTAGCATTAAACATCCCATAAAGGACACCTGAGCAACCCTTTACTCACAGTTAACAACTAAAAAAAAAAAAAAATCAACTTGCAGCAGTAACTGGTAATTTAACTTTTTTGGAATTTTAAGACTGCTAAGAAAAATGGTTGTAAGGCTTCTTTAAGAGATGAACTTACAAAGAGCTTGTGTTCAGATTTATTTCTAGTTTTTCTGTAAGGAGTTAAAGACAATTAAAGACAATTAAAATACAGGTAAATGAATCAAGACAATCCGTTGTTCAAAATTCAAGGGAGTCTTTGCTGTGGTTGAGAACTCTTTATGCTACAATATGACCCAGTATGGCTAGTGGCAGTCTCAGATACACTAGCAGTACCCACTGAAGGGAAATGGGAGTAAGTTTCAAAATTAAATGTGAAGGAAAAGTCAAAAACCAGACTACTGAATTGTCCAGTTATGGTGTCAAAGGTGTCAGGTTGAAAGAATCTCAGTTTCTTACTGCTTTAAAGCAAAGCAGAGGGGGAGAGGGAAGAAAATTCTTTGGCTACGGAATTCAACAAAATTCAAATTCATAACTTGTTTTTTTGGGTTTCATTAAAGAAGTCTCCAAAAAATTCCAACAGTTGTTTAAAGAAAGATAAAAGTGTTCAGACTTTACAGTATTTTCTCAGCACTAGTTTCATGGTCTTTACGTTGAGTACAATCCTTTTTCAATCTACTACTAATGGAAAATTAATTTATTCTTTCCATATCAGTAACCTCTAATATTCTTCAGTTCTGCTGCAGCACTCTATATTCCTTGTCAGCAACTAATAACTTTTTCATGATGCAGCTCAGGAGCTGGATGTCTGGATTAAGAAAAGTACAGCAGCACTTTATGAGAAGAGTGGCCACTGCAGTTTGAGAGCCCTTGCACAGATCACACCACTAAGCAACAAGGCATTACTGACAGAAAAAGTCGGAGCTTGTATCAGAATGAACTTAGTGGATACTAGACTAGAGTTTGAAACTAATATTTGAAAGGATGAATAGGTCAAGATATACGAATTGTTTTTTGAAGTGATGGGGGCATTCCTTTCCAAAACTGACTAGTGCGTACACATTCCTATATAAAGGTGTTTGGATGCCAGAGAGAGGGGTGTATATTGCTGCTATTCACATAGTTAATTTGCAGGTATTCTTTAATGTGAAAGGGGAAGAAGTGGATGAAGGTAAACATTGTGAAAAGCTGAAGGGAATCATTCATTCATTCACATGGATGTGCTGAAGTGTTTCATTGTGACATCTTAGAATTAGTATGTATTATAAAGATCATAATTCTGTGGGATTTTTTTAACCTATTTACTTCTCAAATTTTGGGTTCCAGGGCAGGAAACTGATCACAGAAATTAATATACTGTATCCATTGATTTGTTTCCACACTGACTTGGACAAGCACCATTAGTTTCTCTTTATAATTTTCACTTACTCTGTCAGTTATGGGTGGTTCCTCTTTACCCCTGAAAACCTTAACCTGTTCATCTTTGTGTGATAGAGTCTTGAAATATTTCAGACTGAAAATATACATAATCATTGATAGCAAGTTTCTTATCTCCCACCCACTGAGTACTATCTGAGTACTAAAGCAGTATTTTTTTAGAACTTCCAAAAGCCGCTGCAGAAGCTGTCAAAAAAGATGAATTATCTTGAATGTAAGAACTAGCAACTTTTTCCCATCTTCCTGTTGCCAGACAGTGGCGTGGGCTAGAGAAGCAAATTCCTACTGAACTGCTCTTAGGTTGGTACTCAAGTACCACTTTACAAGTTCTTTGGCTTTGTTTTTGAAGCAATATGTAAAATTCTGGTTTAAAAACTGAAGGAAGACATCTCAGTGGAATACTGGCAAAAGGCGGACTGATGTCAAGAGAGGATAGATATTGTTCATCTACAAGCACCTGCCTCAATCTCTTTGGCATTAATTTCTATTTTGTGAAAAAAATTTCTCCCCTGTTTTGATTGTCTGATTTTGTATCCTCACTTGCAGCACAAATGAGACTGTGTTCACTGTGACCAAGCAGTTCTTATTCAGTGACTGCTTTTCAAAGGACAGACCCACTCTTCTCCCTCATAGCTTTGCTTTATTTGGTTCTATATCTACAAAGTTAAATTTTACCACTTTATAAAAATACTATATGCAATAAGTCCCTCTTAGAGTGCTTTTTTATTGTTATGTATACCTTTGCTTTGATTTCTGTTCCTTAATGATTTCATGATTCTCTGAATCATGAAGTTCAGAGTGAACTTTATATACAAGAGCTATATATAATTGTTTTTTTATTGTTTAGTAAGCTTCATGAATTGTGAAAATAATTAATAAAAGCAGGCTCCTTAATGTGGTTTTTTTTGTTGGTTTTTTTGGGGTTTTTTGAGAGCAGACAATTAACTTTTCATCAGTTAGGGTGTTTTGACATTGTATAGTAATTAAAAAAAATCAAATTACTTTGTGGCACCACATCAAATACTAGGTCTGTGTACATGTTTCAGTGAGAAAGCTGCATTTGGTTACCTAGGCATGAGCTTGGGCTATGACATATCAATAGAGACTCACTTAATGAAGACTTCAAACTCAGAATAGTATCCTATTTGGTCAGTTTTCAAGTTGACTAACATTATTTATGCTTTCAATGAACAAAATCCAATTCTTTGATGGAACCAAGTTTGGTTTGTCAAGTTACCTCAACTGTTCTGTGTCTGAAATATCCCAGAATTATTAGATTTATCCAAAAACATACTTTGGCAAGGTGTCCTCAGTCAGCCCTCTTTTTAGGATACTTGAAAGCTGACTATATAATGCATTTCGTCTCATTAACAAAAATTTCCCCGTCCTTTAGCTTTTTATGCTATTCAGATGGTGACACAGAATTGAAGAATTTCATCCCAGAGCAACTTAAATTTTTGTAAACTGTTCTTCTGCCTCCATTCATGAATATGTTTTTCTGATAAATATTTATGAAGCCTTTTATTAAAGACCTTTAAATAGACAGATTACATGACTTCTCCAGGCAATCTATTCTAGCCCTTCACTCTCTTTACTCCAAAATTTTTTTCTTAAATTTTACCTTGATCTTTTATCCTGTAATGTGGACCCATTCTTTCATATCTGTCATAGGTAAGGAAAACAGATTAGTCCCTCCTTTGCAGAAGCCATTTATTTATTTAAACCATTTTATTTTCCCTTCTCCCTTTAAGGTAATTTAGATTAATTCAATAATTTCAGTTAGTAATGCTTTTGTAGGCCTCTGATTATTCATTTTCTTCTCTTCTCGACCTCTGTGGTTAGTGCACATTCTTATTGAAGTTCAGCTCCCAAATCTGGATCAGAAATTCTAGTTGACTATGAGACTCTTCTTGGTCTTATGACCCTTTCTCCATAATTTTCATCAGCAAGTACAACTCTTAAGTATGCTTGAGGAATCTCACCAAGTAGAGCAAAGACAGAAACATAGTTGTCCCCTTCTATCCTAAGCCATTCCTATTTTGTTAATTGGAATAGGTTATTTATCAAAACTAGTCTTTCCATTGATGCAACAAGCCTAGTTAGATGTTCCTGTTTTTTCAAGGTCAGCCTTTGATGCTGGTGATTCAGGAGCCATCACGAGAAGATTTTTTTCAATGACTTTTAACTTGATTCTTATTGAGCAACTCCTTGCCTTGTCCTGTCCTAAACTGTTCCTACATGCTGATGCTCTGTTCGTGGATGTGCCCTTAAGAATCTGACTTTTGCCACTTGTATATTTTCTTCTTACATTTGAAGTAAATACAGAACTTCTTATTAGACATATTGATCTTTTGATATGTTTCTCACTTGCCTTGAGAGAATGACTTGCTTGAAATACTTGAAGACAGGAAATGTTTATACTGTTGCTTCTCCTTTGATTTCTGAGGGTTATTAACTCTTCTGCTTACTTATAGATTTAATTAAAAGTACTTCTTCCTGTGACATTTTGCTCAGCCACTTCATCCTTGTTGTTCAGAATTATAGCTAAGAGCCATCTCTGACTTCTACATCAAGAAGCATTCCCACAGCACTCCAGGGGTATGGTGGACATCTTACCTGCCAAAGCTACCCAACTGGGCTTCTTCTATAATTAATGAAGATTAATGGGCCTCTGCAGACTATGATGATAATTTGATGATAAGGAATGAAAGAAATATTCTCTGAGAAAAGATATTTTGTAATATTTTCTGCAGTTAGGGTGTTTAGATGACTGGATTAGTTTTCACTTAATAACAGTTTAGATTGCTATAGTTCAGTGAGCTGAATAATGCTCTCTACTTTTTTGGTGTAATCTTTTTGGAGCAGATGTTTGGATAATTGAAATTGTTCATTATTACTGAACTTTGCATTCTGAGTAATACTGCCATTGACTCTCATCAAGCCTTATCTTCTTGATGCTCATGGTTTACCTTGAGCTCTGAGCATGATGGTACCCACTCTTACACCTCAAGGCACTGCGTGTCTTCCTCTTTTCAGAAGCTGATCACTTAACTGATAAATGGATTGTCAAACTATTAGCTCAGAATTTTTTTTTTCTCAAAATAGGAAAATATAAATTAAATCAGCCAATAAACAATCAAAAGTACTACCAAGGTGCAAGCCAAAAAAATGAGGAATGAATGTTTCAGGGAAGAATTTTTCAGATTACATCCTAATGGACAAACTAGAGCCTTAATTTTTTTAGGAAAAAATATGGAAGGCTTTTTTTTTTTTCCTTACAAGAATTGTGGAGTTTCAGAACCATTTTATCCCAGCCTCAAAATACCAAGGTAATTTGCTATAGTGGTTCTTATTTTGGCTCCTGATAGTAAAATAAAAATATTTTATATCCTAAACAAGTTGGGAATGGTAATTTCTACCATCGACTGCTTCACCATCCAAGCTGTTTGTCAAATGTGTTGTCACAATAGCTTCTTTGGGTAATAATTCGAAGAATCAATAGTCTTCTGTCTTTTCTTTTTTTTATGAAACCTTGCAACTTTTCCATCGATTGCTTTTCTTCCAACACTGCACCTGCTGCCTTTGCAGTTTCTGATTAATTTTCTAGCATCTCAACTCATTTGTGTATTTCAGTATACCACAGTGACGTGGGCTTCTGAGAATATACTGGCTGTTTCTTTCCTGCTTGGATACTGTAACCTATGCTGGCAAAATGGACCATGTTTTTTATATACATAACATTGTGAGGTTTAGATTAAAAAAATAACAGATAGATAAAGGCATAACTCTTCCCTGCATACAACCATAGGATGGTGTGATGGAATAAAATAGGAAAGAAACAAGTAATGTTTGATACAATTGCTAGCTAAACATTTTTTAGATGGTAGTTAAGCAACAAAAGTTAACTGTGGTGTCCAGGAGTATGTCTCCTACTTAATATAGTGTGCCTTACCTATAGTAATTAACAGTAAATACTGCAGAGTGTAGCAATTACGGCTACAAGTAACAATAAGGAGAATGTTTGCTATGACCATCACTGGAATGATCTAATTGCATTTACCTTTTGTGTCTCTTTTCAAAAGAAAGGTTTGAAGTAATGACAAGTTTAAATCTTGTCTTATCTGAGGAAGTTTTCATAGTAAATATTTTCTGAAATAACTATGGTATATTTAGAATAGAAGCTTCTCTAATCTGAGGACAAAACCAAAACACTCCAAATCTTTGAAAGTGCAGTATAAAGGATTCATTTATCATAACCCTTGATGATGCTCTCCAAGTGAGTAACTACAGCAGCAATTATCTAATAGCTGTGGAAAAATACTTTCCATGCTAACCCGTGATGGTGACTGATTTATCTGTGTCTTTAAGTAGGTTTATTGTGTAACACTTTACTTGTCACTTCAAATTTGACCCTAAATACAAATGGGTGGAAATGGTTTCTCTTACTGGGTATTTCCAATTAGAGTGCAATTTTGTGTTATTAAGTGCATGTTCATTTGTTGCTAGAAAAGGTTAAAAAATGAAGGGCAAATGTGAACATTCACAGACATGACCTTTTGCAGATGGCTGTAAAAATTTAAGAAGTGTTCTGGATGGCTTTGAAGTTACAGTTTATCTATGGCTAAGCGGACTCTAAAAATTAGCTTTTAAACTGCAACAGTGTTTTATAATGTTAGTATTGTCTTAATTATTGTTCAAAAATCCAGCACCATTCTGGGCACCATTTTCAAAAAAGTTGTTGAGGCCCCATCCCAGCAATGTTCAAGGCTGCATGGGACTTTGAGCAACCTGCTCTAGTGGAAGGTGTCCCTGCCCGTGGCATGTTGGAACTAGATGATCTTTAAAGTCCCTTCCAATTCTAACTATTCTATAATTCTAAGATTCACTTTTCTCTTTCATTGTCTCTTGTCACTGTCAGTTTCTGGAATGAACCTTCTTAGACCAAGACTATTTTAGTGTCAGGGACATGTTGAATCTGTATTCATAATCACTCCTGTCTTCTTCTGTACCAAACTACAAGTCTTATTTTCAAACTGGTTTTTGTGTACTAATCCTCATCCTTAAGTTTTTATAGTACTTTTATTTTTGCCTGTTTCCTGATGTTCTTGTATGTAGGTTATGGCATGAACCAAGCTCTAAATGTCCTTGTAAAATGTGCATGTTGAGCTGGTAGTGATGTAGCTGGGGGCGGGGGCTGATCTTACACAGATATAGAAATTATATTACTCTAAATACAATTCAAATACCAGCTCACTGCATGTTAGCAGATTCACCTTTTGTCTTGTGTATACCAAAGCTACTGAGTAACTATTAATTGGGCTTTCCAAGGTAAATATTATATTTTTTTCCTATGCAGCACTTGAGGAAAAGGGCATCCAGCATTGCTAGTAGGATGACACATCTAATTGTTCCACTAGGAAAATAGACAGCACAGCACGCCTTTATTGTTTGTCCTGATAGACTGCAGGAAACATATTAACATATTTTAATAATCTACAAATTATTGGTATTAAAAGATTATTAATTAATAAGAAAGTATAAATAACAAATTAAATTAAGGAGAGATTTCTGTGTATCAATTTAATTTGCTGAGATTAAATCTGAAGTCAGGGAGGACAAAAATGTATCTTTTGTTTACTTACATATTCTTCTGACTGAACCCACTGAAAACCTGAATGTCTCACTACTTTGTTGCATACTTTCATGAAATGTGCAAGCAGTCAGACAAAAACCAGAAATATATTTGTATTCTATTTTCACAGTAGCCCAGTGCAGGCTATGTTAAAGAGAAAGCTCTCCCTAAATCTAATGCCATTTCCAGTTCTTTCTAACCAGAGGTAAAACATTATTTTCACTTGTCTAAGGATGGGAAAAAATGTGCATTCAGTTGGTTTAACTTACTGATGTTTTTTTCCTCTAATAGGAGAGGAATTTATTCTTTTAAGAGCTGGCAAGTGAATATTGACAGGTGCAGCTTTAAAAACTTGCAGAAAATGAGGTCTCTGGTTAAAATGGATCATTAAAAATCTTTGCTTATCTCTTCAGGGAGATGTATCTGTTTCAAAGGTAGTAAACTGTGATGTAGCTTACTTGGATCATGCAGGAAACTTAAATGGCATTTAGAGAATAATGAAATCATCAGGCACCATTAAAATGGGTTTGCAAAGGAAAAGTTCAACACGTTTAACTACACTGATATCCTTCTATGATAAGGGTGACCTCATTGCTCTGTACAGCTTCCTGAGGAAGGGCTGTGGAGAAGTGCTGAGCTCTTCTTCCTAGTTGCTGGTGATAGGATGCCATAAATCTGAGAAAGCCCAAATAGAGATTTCTGAAGGTACTTTGAACCCCAAGATTTTGCTATTTCAAGCTATATGCATGAACAGAAAACCTAAGTGATGCTGAGTTTTTGTATATGCATTTTGTGTTATTTGTACAAATGCAAGTATCTGATGGAAGGATCTGTATAGGAGTACCTTGTGGTTTTTCATTAACTTGGAGGTATCTACCAGTTCAGAGCTATTTCTTGCTGTCATTAATTATACCTCACTAATCTCAGTAGCTGAGCAGAGGTGCAAGTTTTAACCTGCATTCAAGACAAATTATTACTTTGAATAACCTGGGAGTTAGATGGCAGTATTAGCTTACAGTACACTTCTGATAGGTTGTTCTTTTCTTCAGGTTTTCATAACACCCTTCTCACTTTTTTCAAAATCTCTTAGTGTTGTGTTAAGCAACATGACTAATCTGTCATGCAGTTTTCTTATTCCTTCCCCACAGGAGAAATGAGTGCAGTGGTGTGTCTTGTTTTGGTCTTTTTTTTTTTTTTCTTCCTACCCTCCTACCTCTCTTTGATTTGCAGTCTTAATTTTACCCTTTTTGAGGAACTTTTGGAAGTTGTCTGAGTCATGTTGCTACTCTGCAGAGAATTTGAGCCATATTTGGAGATGAATAATGCAGCCTGGGATACCAGAGGGATTCTAAATCAGTGCAGCTTACATCTTCCTCTGCCATCCCAATAGATCAGCTGCACTTAGTAAAATCTCTGCAGATTGCTTTAAACAAAGTATTTATACTTAGGTTTGTTTGTCAAGATGTAAATCCCATTCTCCATCTCATCTTCTCTTAAATGGTAGAATTCCAGTGCTGGAGGGTCCAAAAAGGGAGGGAGGGAGGGAGGAAGGGAAAGAAGGCAGGAAGGCAGGAAGGAAGGAAGGGAGGGAGGGAGGAAGGGAAAGAAGGCAGGAAGGCAGGAAGGCAGGAAGGCAGGAAGGAAGGAAGGAAATTAACTTTTCATGGAAAGCTATTCCTGCTTATATCATATCTTTTATAACCTTTGCTATGACAGTAGCTATGATGGTGGCTGATTTATCTCTGTGTCTTTAAGTAGGTTTATTTTGTAACACTTGTCACTTCAAATTTGACCCTAAATACAAATATGTGGAAATGGTTTCTCTCAACTATTTTAGATATTTCATGACATTTCAAAAAAAAACCCGCACTTTAAATATCAAATTGCTTGTTAAAAAGGATTCAATGAAGAAAAATTATTCCTAATTTATTCAACTTAGACTAAACATTTACAGATGTTAAAATATGCACTGATGACTTTCCTTTGCAGGTGCATACATAAAGCTTACTGAATAAACCACCATTCCACTTTGGCATAGATAAAAGTACAGGTTTTGGATTATGTTATTCTGAGAAAGTTCCACATTAAGAGTACACTAAATTATATTTCCAGTGTTATGATTCAGTTTATTGAAGAACTATCTTCTAGAACAGACACTTTCTCACTGAAGGCATAACCATAGAGGCCCTCAAAAGAAATGTGCATCAGTGGATGTGGATGGATATATATAAATATATAGGACATACAGTTTGGGTCCAGGTTTATCCCTTACAGAGGCATGGACAGTGCAGAGAGAGCTTGTTTCAAGGCCGCAGCTGATGCAAAACTAAGTTAAGGGAGAAGCATTGGGAAGAGAACAGCAAATACACCTTCTGCCTAACTGACTAGGCTATTAAGGGAAGGATGGAGTCAGTATTACATAGATCTGGATGCTTGTTAGAGTTGGAGAGTACCAGCAGAGTTTCAAACTGTATCCATTTTGAAAAACCTCTCATATTTCCTTCTACCAAACAGAATCTGCTCCCTCAGTTACAAAATACACTCTCATTCTGAGTAGTGTGACCACTTATGCATGCAGACACATACAGGTGCTACTATCACCGAGTTGCAGGGACTGTGTTTGACAGCTGGTGACCAACATCATATATTTGCTGTTTCCACTTGGAATTTTTTCCAAAACAAATAAGCAAACCATTATGGAGGACTGTACTTTTTTCAGATTGACCATAAGTCTTTTCCTTTCTGGCTGCATGTGTGTAATGTTCATGCTCACTTTTGGGAAAAAAACACCAGACAACTTCACCTTCTCATGGGAAATTCCATTCTTAACATACAGGCTGACTGCAGCATCTGGGTTACCCTGATCACTACATGTATGTCAGTGTGAGAATGTTGGATTCAATGCTGCTGTCAACATGTCACTTTTAGGTTAACCTTGTAAATCTCAGGAGAAGGAGTACACTGGATCTATAAAAAGGAAGCTTTTCTGTAGAATTTAGTTACAAGTTCATTTGGAATCTCAACATTCTTATGACATGTGGTTATTTACTTTTATTAGAGATAGCTTCTGCTAATAAATTAGCACTTAATAGATGGTTTAGTACCTCGAGGTGTTGCTGGTGAACTACAGAAGTTTTACACATATCGCTCATTAAATTTAAACCAAGTTTGGACTTAATTTGGTTGGCTCTGTTGGACATTTAGCAGGTGAAATGGGTTTACTGGGGACTTGATTGTAGTATTTACATCATATATACTACCCCCAAGCTTTGAGCTAATTAACAGACTGTGAAATCAAAGAACTCCATGGTCTACAGGGACTGCACTCCCCTTTCAACTACAGAAAGTTTTTTACATCCCAAAAGTTATTGACTCCCAGGTAGAAAAACTGGGGGGAGGGAGTGAAAAAACAAACAAAAAAACCCAGCCAAAACGGAACAATCAAATGAAACAAAACCATCTTGCATGTAGGGCTGACTTCCAGTGTTAAGTTCATTGGGATCTGGAATCATAATTAAATATCCATACACATTTGTCTGTAGCTCCCAAGCTATTGACGAGGGTTTGCTTTACTTAATTTTGCTATGTAGCAGGAAAGTTCCCCTTGGGAATTTTTTTCCTGTCTTCCTTCTTTAGATAATGGTGGATATAACTTAAAACCTTCATTTAGTTTCCAGACAGAGGTTACAGTGAAGAGGAGAGCAGTAATCTTTTTATATCTAGCCAAACCTTTAAGAGATAAATTTTCCAGGTGTCTCGCAATGAAGAAAAAATTGTGGCAAACCACTTGTTTAGTGTTCAGACTAATTTTTTTCCCCCATATAATAATGCCTTTTTATATAGTTATTGTGGAAGTTCTACACATAAAAGAGGTATTAGGAAGGGAGGCTCTGAGGCTGTTGTTCAGTGCTGTTGGACATTCATCCAAAAAACCCATGTTGTTGGTATGGCTCAAGTATGCCTGAGTGCTATTCATATATTGAATTGTTATCATCAATAAAAATAACATAGTGAAAAGAACTTACTAATGAAATGCAGTTTATATGTTGAAATCAAAGTAATATCAATGGGGTGGTAAGGATTGTTTCTCCTATTTTGTATCTGTGTCAAGATTTTAGAGATTTCATTTATTCATTAGCTATAGGTGAAAAAGTTGTTTTGCAATAATTTCACAAAAATAATTTGACAAATTATAGTTACAGAATAACTATAAACTGAAAAAAATCTAAGCATATGAAATTGATCAAGGACATCCTGAAGCTGTACACTGGCATAAAAATGACTTCTATTACTTCATCTTTGCCTTAATGCAGAATTTCAGGTTGTTCTACTTTCTCATGTGTTTTTAGGTGGGTAGGAGACTTGCTTGCACAGTTGTGGGGTTTTTTTGTCCAGACACCAATTTAAATTAAATACACAGGAATGTATCTCTATATCTTTTCCCTCCTGTTAAATTTCTGTAAAAGCTATTACCTTGTTTCAAAGTCATGGTTTTAGGGTGGAATAAATATTAGACAAAATCACCTCTGAGCATCTTTTCAGGAAAAATCAGTACTCCTTAATGTGGTAGTTCCTCATTGATGTCATAATTATGATACATTCTTCAAACTATCAAGGGCTTGATCTGCTAACAGTTACAAGCCTGCAATATTCAAACATATAGTCAAAGGATGGTCTCGCAGCCTCAATTTAGATTTCACTCTTCTTAAGATTGGAGTCTGTTCAAAATTTCTTTTTCCATGAACAAGGAAACATGGAATTCAGAAATAGCCTCTACCCACACACAAAGAAACTTCTTAGTAAGGATGTAAAACAGCTTGCTGAAGCCAGCAATTTTATGTTTATATTAAAATAAGGCTAAATGAGCATTGCAACAGACATTGAAATTAAGAGCTTTTTTAAAATAGAATATTTTTTTAAACCAGAAGTTGATTTTGATAGTGAGAGAAAGGAATTATGAAATATAGCAGGGGCAATGATTTTAATTTTTCAGACAGATTAAATATTTTTCCTTTTTAGAGTTTATTTGTGCGCTTGTTTTAATTTTTTTGAAACCTTATCATTTACGAAAATGTTTAGCAGTTTTATGTTCTTTGAATGTTTTTTTGGTTTTAGTTTGTTTTGTTTCAGAAGAATGAACAGCCATTTTAAAATTTTAGAGCTGTATTCAGAGCCTGGACCAAGTATTTGGCATTGGTGAAGAGCAAGGATTATAGCCCATCTTGACTGGATAACAGATGATAAAGCACTCTTCAGCTGAGAGCTTTTATCCATATATTTTTAGAACTTTGGAGGCATTGGCAGTAAATGTATCTTTCATTTAGAGTGGCTTCAAAGGAAGGAAGAAAATATCTTAGAAAGAGTTCTGGAGAGCCATTTAATGTGCATCTGTTCTGATTAGGGCCAAGTTTTCCTACTTCTGCATATAGGTTTTGGTCAGCTCTTTGGGGTTTTGTTGTTGTTTGGAGGAGGTAAGAAGTTACATTTGTTTATGTATTTACCTTAATAGAATTAATTCCTCCAGGTATTGAGGTCTAATATCAGACATAAAAGTGTTTCAGTTTGAGGATCTCCTTTGTGGTGGGACATGGCAACACTGATGCATTTACAAAATGCTCAGTTGAGAACACAATGCACATATATATTTTTCAAACCTGACGTACAGATATTCCATCCACAGAACAGTTGATGGAGGTGTATGTGCTTATTTGGGTTATAAAATCTTCATTAGATCATCATGTCTTAAGGTGGCTTCAGAGCATTAAGTATCTCCATTTTAGCTAATCAGTATCATTTATTTATTCCTCAAAAGACATGATGTATCCACATATTGAGAGAGCTGCGGATAATTTCTTATCGGTTCAATCTCAGGGCAAAAATTGTTCACATCCAGAATTCTCTTTGCAGCAATGAGCAGCACTATCCCTGATTAGTAGCACTAATGAAAGCAGGCATAAACCAGCCTTTTACATGCTTACTAATTAAAGGCATATGGCCTTGAACCAGCTAGTCCTAATTTCAGGTTTCTAATCTCATTTCGTACTGCTATTTTCAGTGACACTAAAATACAACTGGGGAGAAAGAGAGATAAAAAACACTTTACAAGTGCATTATGAATTTTTGACTTCTTGAGAAATATTAGAGCATTGATGCTTTTTGAACTTACCAAGAGCTCTTCCATGACCTTCGTTTGGAAGTGAATCAGGGTTTCTATTATTTTGACTGTATGGCCACTTCGAAACAAGATTAGAAATAGCATAAACCATCTGCTTTTCAGGGATAAACAAAGAGCTAGGCTGGCTCTGAAGGATATGCTGGGAAAGTCTCTCTTGATTACTGTGGTGAGAAGAAAAAAAAAAGGAAACTGGAAGGTTGTGGCATTCCATCAAAACTGATATATTGGCTGGCATACAGAACGGTGAGGAAAATATTTACCTAAAATATTGGTTGTTTTTGACCACGATAGCACTTTTGGACTAATCTATTTAGAAAAAAGCAAAGTTCATGTTAACCAACTGTAATTCAGATGCTTCTTATAAGAAGTATAAAGGGTAGTGACACTTAGAAACCCCTTGATTTATGCTATTTTAATGCCCTTAAATTATTTTAGTCACTTGCATCAGTAGAAAAAGAAACATGATTAAAAGAGTCAGTGAATCACAGAAATTTCAAGTATTGAATCTGTTTGGTGGCAAGTTACAGTAATGCTTTCTGCAACTATCTAAGTGTTTGGAAATTGTTTTGCTATGACAACTGTCACTGATCAGTATCTTAGTAAGGATAATTATAATATCAATTATAGTCTCTTTCTGTGATTAATATATTTTTCTTTATGCTTCTCAAGAAGTGGATGCTTATTTGCCATCAAGGTATTTTGAACACAGGTAAAGAAATAAAATTATAATATCAATTTAAATGTATGATTAATAATAATTTTGAAAAAAATCCACTATATTCATTGTAAGGCACTTGTGAACCAGTAAATGAAAAATTCCAGCCATCTAGATTCCTCTGATAATCTTCATTGAAATCACTTGAACAGCCTCTTCTGTTCCCTCATCAGCTGTTTGGCCAGCTCAGGGTTCATAGTTTGTATGTCTTTAAGCACCTGAGCTTGTTACTAATGCCTACTACTAATTCACTTATTTGGCAAGGATGAGCAGATTCCTGAGCTTGTCATAGGTGCAATATCTAGTCCTTTGCTTGATGTCCATACCAAGTAAAATGTCTCCCACAGATGTAAGAAACTTAAAATGCCATAGTTTTCATAGTTAATATTTTCTGAAATAACTATGGTATATTTAGAATAGAAGCTTCTCTAATCTGAGGACAAAACCAAAACACTCCAAATCTTTGAAAGTGCAGTATAAAGGATTCATTTATCATAACCCTTGATGATGCTCTCCAAGTGAGTAACTACAGCAGCAATTATCTAATAGCTGTGGAAAAATACTTTCCATGCTAACCCGCACTGTGCATAAGAGGACTGATAAACTCTGCTGGGTCAGAAACAGCAAAGGTGAAAATGGTTTTAAACACAGGAGTGCTACATGTGGGAGGCTGTGAGTAGGGTATGCATCCCTGAAGTGTTAGAGCTGAATCAAGGTTCACTAAACATGAACCTTCCTACTTATTGCTTAAGCTTTGTGCTTTCTTCAGGGCACGTCAGAAGTGGAAGACTTGAGATCACTGATAGGGTAGAAAAACTGATTAATGCCTTCAACTCTGACTCAATTTATGCTATCAAATGTGGGGGTGGGGTGACGGGGGAAGGTTTGCAAAAAACACTCAATGTTTCTCAGAATTTATTTTACTAGGCTGGAGATTGTGGCTAATTCAAAAGCTGAAGAGACTGATATTTTGGGTTTTGTCTCTTTTAAGGCAAAACATAAATATAATGCTAGAAACTATGAAATATTTTACAGAAAAATACCCCACACATGAATGTGAGGACTCCCAGCTTGTTGTCAAGCTTAATATCGCTGTAATATGATCTTGCTCACCTCCAAGGTGTACAGTTAGGAGGGACGTGTTTTGTACTTAATCCTATTTATTTGGTAGCTCTTGATCCTTTTAAATTGGAAGCTTCTAAAAATAAGTGCTGCCTGGTCTGATACTTATCTTGAAGTTTGGAGAGTGAAGACAGGTAAGAAGAGAGCTATCTGTAGAGTTAGAAGAAAGGGGAAGCACACAGGAAAAATTTTCCTTTCTCACATTTTAAAATCTTCTCTCCCCTCCACAAGTACTGCTGTGCTTGTAAAAACAGCATGGTCATGTTGTATTGCTTTGCGTTCCTTATCCCCCTTATCCCTTGGAGGCTGTGACCCAGGTCTTTTTCCTACTGCAATGTGGGAAAATGACTGGGGAAAAAATTAGAGAACTGGGAAGTTATACTCCCATTCCAACAGAAGACAAGCAGTATGGAAGTTATAGGGTGGAATGAAGTTGCTACTCCCTGGAAGGGATGCAGTCAGCCTGTGTGACTTCCCCCACACAATACATCCTAAGGAGGACTTAACGGAGCATGGAGAGGAGACACCACAGCCAGGCTCTGTTGCAATCAGACCCTCAGGTACTTGACTGTGGAGGCCCAGAAGGGGGTGTCCCTCATGCTGTTGGTGTGCGTCCCCGAACCACCCTCCAATCCAGCAGGACTGCCCAGTGAAGGGTCCCCATAACAGGACACTGGCAGACTGGTCAGGCACAAAGGTCTTGGCTTTTTTGGGGTGCTGACAGACTAATCACACACAAAAGGTTTGAGAAAATCTCCCCTTTCATGTAACACTGTAGGATCTAGGCCACAAAGCTGCTGTATTACAGGTTACTTGAGGTCCAGTTCTCCAAACTCAGCAATCTGGATGGTGTTTCTTTCTTTTTCTTCCTTCCCACTTTCTTCTTTTCCGTCTCCTCAGAATGAGCTCTTCCTGCCTTCATATTTGTTCCCCAAGTCTTTGGAATCCTTCCTTTAATCCTCTTTCTTTCTTTAATATTTTTTTCTGGTTTTTTTTTTTTTTTCCAAGGAAATCCTGGCACCCTGACAGAAAACCTCCCTGACCTCAAACTTTTGGCTCAAGCCTAAAATATTACTGGGATTTTACAGGTCCTGAGGCTATTTAATGCTGCAGCTGTGACAATGACTTTGAGTGCAGCAGGGGAACAACAACAATTTGGATGACTCTGAAGAACACACACTGGTGTCTGAAGCTGTCTGGAGTTCAGGAACATGTTATTTTATGATAGTGGGGTTTTTTTTCTACATGACAGAGTAGATGTATAATACTCCATAAGGTGATGAATAGCCAGAACAGAAATCTCAGTTTTGTCATCCTCCCATAGCAGGTGGGTAATGCTGGCAGTACAGGCTGTTCTGGACATTGATGGAGCACTAAAAGATGAGAAAATCTTGAACCTTTCCTCAGTGGCACTGCTCTGTTGGGTTCATCCTTTGTTTTTCTCCCCAGTTTCTGGGAATAGGAGGAAGGCAGGCAAGCTTCTGAAAAACTCCAACACTAAATTGCCTGCGCTGCACTAAACTGTTGTGCAATGTGCTAGCACAGAGTGGCACAAGTTTGGATGTTGTTTTGGGACGTAAAGTTTTGATTTTCAGAGTTTCTTCTGAAAATGTAGGTTTTTAGACAAGATAACCAACACTTTTTGAAGTAGTTCAGCACCTCAAAAGGACAGATGAGGCATCAGTTCAACCCTATCAATTTAAAGATGCCTGAGGAATAATGAGGAAATTACTGTGTCCCAGGCAGGGGAGGAGCTGCTCTGCCAGCAACTCTGAAGCCTGTAGTCAAAAAGCAACTAGCCAGTGTGGAACATGGCCTTCATTTTCCGGGAAAGGCTTGTGGATCAATGAAAGAAGAGCTGCCTTTGGACTCAACCCAGGCTAATTGCAAAATTGAAAAGGTTGAGGTGTACAAAATGCCCCACCCTCCAAATTGATTTGCCCAGTTATTTCTGCTCCTCTTATGCCTGCATGTCACTGGAGTTACTAAATGGCAATTGCAAGACTGCCAGCAAATGATTTATCGGAGTGCTAGTGGCATGTGAAAGAAATCAGTATTTTTCACTTTTGTATATATGTGATTGCTTCTTTATAATCTCTAAGTTCTCATAGAACATAACTGGCACTTTATTAAACATAACATGGACAGCACACTAGTTATGTGCTCACAGATATTTACTGACCATCAAGTAATCCATGTTTAGGTTCCACAGTGTGTTCTGGGGGGATACTGCTGTTTGATGTTGCTCCCAGAACATCTGTGCTGGTTCTGGCAACCTCAAGGACTGCTTGTCCTCTAAGTGCAGGCAAACTCTTCTATATTACAATACACCCATTTATAGTGCTGTCTCTAGAAAACCAGGAGACAAAGGGGATGCATAGAATTTCATGCAGATTTGCAGGTGTAGTAATAATGTCAGAGGCAATCTTAAGCTCGTAATGTTCTTTAGGCTAGTAAAACTCTTTTACGGTCAAAACAGACTTCAAATGGCACTGTGGAGTGAGGAACTACTTGGCCTCATCAAAGTTATCTACCACATGCCTCAGCTTGGGGGCGATGATGGAGATTTTGTTCAGAACTTTCTATATCTTTAGATTTTTATTTTTTCATATTTTTATTTAAGGGCTTAACTGCATGTCTCAGGAATTCGTGGGGAAAATCCATGGTCTCTTCTTTGGTTTCTGACCCACGATGTTACAAAATCAAAGTTAATTTTCAAGTTCTGATGCAGAAAGAAGAGACTGGTGGAAGGAAAAGAAACTACTCCTCTTACTGCAGGTCCAATGGCACCTGGCTTGTATCAAGAATAGTGTTGCCAGAAGGACCAGGACAGTGATTGTCCCCCTGTACTCAGCACTGGTACGTGTTCTGGTACCCTCAATGAAGGAAGGATTCAGGTGCTGAAGTGAGTCCAGAGAAGGGCAGTGGAGCTGGCGGAATGTCGCTGTTGTGCACAGGGATGGCGCAAAGAATGACATGGAATTCAAGTCCAGGATAAATTGAATTATTTAATTAATTATCACCTCGTTTATATAACTTGGTTTGCAATAGAGAAATGACATGATTGGCCTATTGATTAATCTCCCACCAAAATGACTGGTTGAGAGAAATAGTTCCCATTCTCAAAATATTATTCTCAATGAACCAAAACATATCCACTGCATTCTCACAACACCCAGCACCTGCAAATAGTTTACAAAATAGCAAACCATCTCTCAGCTAGTTTGTGTGAGAATGGAGACTTTCACAGGAGACTGCAAAAGGTGGAAAATTTCTCTGCTAGCCTCCTCAGCATCTACAGTGGAAGTCTAGAGAATAAGTCCCATGAGGAGCAGGGGAGGGACCTAGGGGTGTTTAACCTGGAGAAAAGGGGGCTCAGTATCACTCTCTACAACTGCCTGAAGGGAGACTCTAGCCAGGTGGGGGTTGGCCTCTTCTCCTTGGAAACCAGGGACAGGATGAGAGGACACAGCCTCAACTATGCATGGGGAGGTTCAACGTGAACAAGTGTTGGAATGGACTTCCAGGTAGTCAGCATCCCTGGAAGTGTTCAGGAAATGAATATATGTGGCACTTGGTGCCGTGGTCTAGTTGACGTGATCGTGATTGGTCAAAGGTTGGAGTTGGTGATCTCGGAGATCTTTTCTAACCTAAATGATTCTGTGATTCTGTGAAAACAAAAGATCAGTTTCGTCTGTAGGGAACTTGCTGTAACATCTCCTCACTTAGGCACTAGCAAAACCTTCTATGGTTTATCAGAGAGATTTGTTGCTGTTTCAGCCCAGGGATGCAAGCTTGAGTTAGGCAAGCTCATTTTCAGCATGTGCAAAAAACTACACTGGACATAGGGGGACTCCTGTAATTGCTTATGTTGGCACAGCTGTCTGGTCCCCAGCTGGCATACACTGTCATCCTGACCCAGGGCATCACACAGTGTCATGGAGATTCAAAGGGCTTAAATTTCAGTGCAGAAAATGAGTTGTGATAGAAATGAGAAACCTGTTGGTTTATAACAGACAGCTTCCACTGTGCTCATTATTCAGGTTTGGGATCACTTGCATCCATGCGCACTGACAAGCTGCCCTGGCACGGGATGGCTTTTTTAAAGGCTCCCCATTGCCAGCAGCTCTAAATCTTTATCTCACATAGGAACAGATGGAAATCATTCTCACATCTGAGCAGCAAAAATCTCAAAATGGACTGGGCACAGTGGCTGACATTTGGCTGGCTATTTGTTGTTTTCTTTGCTAGCTGTTTTCCAAGGCAAAGTACATATTGTCAGGCATCTGGACACAGTGCGCATAAACCTACTATGGAAAAAAAATAAATCAAAACACCTGGTATAATGGTAGTTTCTTCCAGTAGGAATAATTGCATGCTGTCAGCACTCCTGAACAATACAGGTAAAGCAGACACAATGACCTCTGGAAAATTTATGACTATTCACCTGTTCAGAAGTTCAGTAGCAAGATACATCCTGGGTATGCACCTTATAACTTGCCAGATTTTAAATTTGCATTTGAATTGAAAAAAATGAGCTGATGGAACTGAGGAGTGGATTCCAGCATTGCTGTCATCGCCTTCAAAATACATTGTCTCTAAAAGAAACCTTGCCAAAGATTACCTTGCTCTGCTGTCATGTAGACTGAGAAATACCTAATTTATTTGTTCAGTGACAATGCTTTTTAAGGCCTCACCTTTCATAGAAACCAGAATATTTAATAAGTATAAAACAAGCTATTAGAATGAGATTTGAGTGAAAACTGGAAAGATATGAGTAGAGGCAAACATAAAAGGGATTAAGGCCTCATGTTCACGGTTTATGAAAATAACTTTCTAAGTGGACAAAAGGAATGTTTCAGAACATTATTAGCTAAAATAACACCTGATCCAAAAAATTGTCTTGAGTAGGCAACAAAAAGATAGGTAGTTAGTTATCCAGCTTTGAGCTTTGTTATATACTTGCTTTGGATTATGCGTGACCTAATTTAGAGGTCAACAGTATTCTCTGAATAGTTCATATAGATGCTAAAGCATTATGTAATTTATCAAATTATTCAATTAATGTAAAGTTTCCATCAGAAATCTTGGCAGATGTTCTTAAAGGAATACTCATAAAGTCTTATTTATGCAAGAAACATCTGTCAGAGACAGATATTGGATCACATCAAAGACTAAGGTGACTAAGACTGGTTAACATCCACAGAGATGGGTTGCCTTAAACCCTAGTGCTTTATATAAAGGTTCCCACTGATTGCAATGGATTTAAATTGAAACAGAAGAATAAAAGAAAAGATTTGGCTAATGATGAAAATATCAAATAAAAAAAAAATACAGAATTAGTATCATACCTGAAACTACTTCTAATCTTATTTAGAGGTGTCTATGTCTAAGGGCATTGGTTCAGATAAAGAAAGAGTAATATTATTATTCAGGCATAAAGCCTGAAGAGAAACTTCTGATTTCCATCATCTTGAAAGCTGTCTTTTGTAATATGTGTTTTTATCTGTACAAGGATGAAATTTGGTAACTTCACAGTTCTGATTTACTGACAATAACCTAGAAAAATTTTCCTTTAAATTTGTTCAGTCTTCACGGTGTTTCCCAGCTGTATTGTAGAGCATTGGGTGACAGTGGCTGGGAGGTGGGAGTCTGGCATACCCACACTTTCAGGGAAGATAGGCTTCTGCAGAAGAGGAGCTTGCTGTTCCTCCTTTCCAAGGGAACTCCTCACAGCAGGAAGCAGAAGCCACCCTGGTTGTAGCTGATACTGCTGTGGAAGCCTGCTTCACCTGAAGCAAGGTACTTTGGGTCAGCTGAATATATCCAAGTGTTTCACTTTGCAAAAGGGTTAAACAGAGCCATATAGCAGGGATATTTTGTTGTATGTGCACATTTTTATTTCCCGTCAGGGAAATAAATGACAATGAAAATTGTTTGAAAAGACAACTGTTGAAAGTTGCATCTTCTCTTTCGATGGAAGATCCTCCACTGCTGCTTTCTGGATATTGCAGGCTCTCAAATGTGACTCTAAGTGTTGGGGGAAAAAAGAAAAGGTAATAGACCTTTTCAGAAGTGTAATTAGCACAGCCAGATCTTTGCTTATTAGCTGTTTCCATTCTGTTAAAAGATGGTAAAATGTTCCTTGAATGTCCCACATGCAGACCATTTGGCATCTATAAATTAGTGAAATGCATCTATTATATAACAATTGTAAATCATCAGTGATAACTGTGTCATTTAGGGCAACGGAAAAAATATGTACTCGATGTTTTA
>NW_008239054.1:1311409-1321080 GCF_000691975.1 Corvus brachyrhynchos | reverse complement strand
GGAGGTTATTATAATGATACCTTAGTGCACAGTGAATGTAGTTCTCTCTCTCTCTACATAAAATTTTTATTAATTGCATTAATTAGTATATTTTTATTTTTAAAGCATAAAAAGCTTCTCATTCCAGGCCCTGAATACTTGCATATAATTTAAACTTATCATAAAATGTCATGATAGTCTGTCTACTCATTTAGCTTCAATTACTTAGAAATATGCATAACTGAATGTAATAAAATAGACCCATTTCAGACCAGTCATAATAAACCTTCTTATCTATCGTTATGCTCTTTCCTAAGTACCAGAAAGAATGTTCCAGGAAATTAGTAACTACTAATAATACTAGGAGCAGACTGAAAAAGAGTGAAGTTGTGAGTCTGTTAACATCAGCGTCAAGGCATGTGCTGATTTTCCTGGAATTGGGATTTTAGCTTTCAGTGAATGAGGTAATGAACAACAACTTTTATAAGCTGTTGGCATCATCTGTAATTTAAGATCTTCAGATTTCATGAGATGCTGTTTTAAAGCTTTACTTCTATGTAAGTTATTCTCAAGTTTACTAGGTAATTATTTTCAAGTCCTTCACATATATTATTAGTATCATAAAAGCAAACCCCATGTTTTCTGTTGGGGTAAATGGAGAGAGAAGGGTGACTTCAGTGAGTTTTTGATAATTTATGATGAAAATAAGCATTGATCTTCAGAGGCAAAGGTAATCAAATTGTAACAGGCCAAATACATGCACACACAGGGGTGTGTGTGTATATGTTCATTATATGTATCATTTTTATACATGCACTAATAATATGGGTCTTACATTTTATATATATAAAATAATCCAGCCCCAGTCACTCACTTCAGTTTTGAAATCTTAATGAATGCTTCTTCTGGATTGAGCATGATCTACATACTTATAAATATACTTTTGATTTAATATCCAAATATATTGATCAAAAACCTTTGAATGGCTGAAAATAACACTAAATATCAGTGCTTATCAGTAAATATACAGGACCATAACCATACTGAATTACCCACTACATTGTTTTTTGTCTGGTTTTATGCCTATAATGCTAGTGAAATAGTAGTGAAATAGCTATTTTTTTGGTCAGAGTTCTCAAAGAATTGAACTTAGTTATTTTCCACAAGCTAATGGTGGTAGCAAAAGTCCAAGTCTGCTGCAGTTATATACAGCATAGGATCCCCTTCCTTTGCAGAGGATTGAAATGATTAATGAAAACATTACGTCTCCACAGAGTACCCCTCAGCAAACTTCCCACTAAATATATCCATTAAAAGCTGGCATACAATATGTAGAAAAGATTTAAAGAATTATGCTGGAAAGCTGTCTGGGATTTCAGTGTTTCCCAGAGGGTAATTTTTTGATGGCATTAACGATCTCCTGTAGAGAAATCTGTGTCTAATCATTCTCCATCCCTGCATGACTCTGTGCAGTATGGCATCCTGCAGTATATATCGCTACATATGTACTCTAGGGTATTCACTGGCTGGCAAATTACTTGAGCAGGTTATTTACTTTTGCAGGAAGTTATGACTGTTTCTGCACTTCAGCTCCTGACGAAAGAAATACTTTATTTTCCAGTGTCTGAACATTGAGGTTATCCTCATACTCGGTGGGCTAAAATTTACCATCTTAAAATCACTGTAAATATGCCTTCTTGTACCATGGTGAGGGTTTCTTACCTTTCATACTAGAAAATCATGATCATAGAAATTAGTTTGAAGCAGTGATCTAAAGCTGGAAAATTAAAGAGAGAAGAAAATCATGGAGGACAATGCAAGTCAGTCAGATGGTAGCCTTGCTGTGCTTCGTGCTGTCTGGCAGGGCAGTGTGTGGCAACTAGGTGTAAAAATGAAGAATAATTCTCTCCTTCTTTCATTCAAACCAAAGAATAGGAAAATTTCTAATCAGGAAAACTCTTGCCCTCCTTCCATAGGCTGTGCTCAACTGAGGGGATCAGCCTAGGAAGGTGATCCCTGAAGCTGCCCTTATAAATTTGAGGAATCATTCCTTGAGTCAACATTCATCATTTGAAGCTTTTTGTGCCACTAGGGAGGGTTTTCTGCCCATCCACGTTTTGTAAATGCACTTACAGCTTCATACAGAAACTTTCAGAAATTTGAAAATATTTCACCATGTTCTGTTGAGGAAGAGATAGGAATAAGAAGCAGATGGTTTCAGTGACATTTTAGTTTATTTCTTGTTTGGTTAAGTCTGAATATCTCTGTGTCCTCTGTTAAAGCTCCTTGAATTTGTAGAAGGCATGCATTGCAGCAATGAATACTTCAAAGTAAAATAAAGCAACATTTGCTGGATTTTACATACAGTTTTTAGAGTGAAAAGGAAGTCAATATTGTGACCACTTGCTACTGTAAACTCTCTCCAAAAATTTCCTGGTTTTATTATTATGTTAATGTAGTTCAAGCTATGGTTTATTAGTGTTCTCAAACTTACTAGGAAAGTATGAATGTATTTAGAGACAACGTATACTTTCTCTCACACTTTATAATAAAATGACATTCAGAAATTGTGCATGGGAGAGAATAAGGAAATAATTTTATTTATTTCCCCTACCAGTGTTTTTTACCCAATTCCTTAAAAAAAATTGTTTCAAAGTTTATTAATATGAACTGACAATAAATATATTCCTCACGTAGCATTACATACAATGTTACTGCTGTATATCAAATGTACAGAAGAGAATAAGTCATTTTTCAGCTATACTAGTTTTCATTTAAACAGACTGGCCTTTGTGACATGAGAGTAAATATTGTATCCCATTTCTGGACAAATTAATTTTAGAATTTAACAGCCACTAAGAGAAATGGAAAAATGACAGAATCTTTATTTTCCCAGCTAAGAAATCAAGTAGTCTGTGTGTGAAGAAATAATCTCTTGCAGGTATGTTACTGAGTCTTTAGTGCAATCATAAAAGCAGTCTACTCCATGGTATTTTCATCTGTACCCTGTTAAAGGTTTTATTCTATTAATGCCAAGCTAATCTAATTATAACTGAGCTACATTTTCTGGAAATCATTTCGTGTACCTATTCGCAGCATCTATAACATTGACTTCAAACCCTTTTGTAAGGTAATTTTTGTGTTGCAGTGCTGGGATGGGTAATTAGAGCCTGCTCTAGTAAGCATTGTGTCATACTATTTTCAATGGTGTGAGAATGATACCTGGAGGTGTAATTGCCCTTATGTTTTTATGGATTCTTTTAAGATCAAACCTATCAATTATGAGACAGAAAGACACTTAGACAATAAGAACAAGTGTATACATCAAGCAAAGTCAGCCAAAGGTAAATCTGAAATTGTTTCAACTTGCAAGAGGAAACTTTTAATGTTTATACTAATATATTACTTTAAAATAATTTTAAAAGCTCCATAAAATAATGGAGAAGGATCATGTGTTGTTCTGAGATTATTTTGCAAACTAGATTGTGTCTCTGAACCACTATATCAGTTTGTATTATTGCTAGACTTGATTTCTCATTGGACATCTTGCAGAAAATTCACCTCCTGCCTTCATAAATGTAGATTCTAGCTTTAATATTATACAATACTATACTAGCTATAATACTACACAATTAAAGGTTTATGTAAATCAAGCTTTTCAAGAAGAATGAATTTATATGAAACTCAGGATGAAGATATTTGGCTGCCATAAGAACTTAATGAAGATGAATTATACAATCAAAAATTTCTGTTTTTATGATAAAATAAACAGATTTTTGAAAATACACAGAAAAGAAGAAAAAACATTCCCCTCTCCCTGTTTTTTTGCTAAAAAGCTGTTCAGTGTTGTGCATATTCTTTCCTTTCTTCCCTTCCTGCATTGTTATGAGTTATAAGGTTATCTTTACATAGTAAAAGATTTAGAAATGTGAATAAAGTATCTTCTAGAAGTTTGAAGTGTTGAAATATAAATTAGCATTATTTCTTAAAAAAAAAAATGAATGGTAGTATGGTTTTGGCTTATTTCAGTTTAAATGCTCTTTTTGCTTGCACTTGAATGATTTATATTTTCAGTAAAAAAAAAAGGGTCTTTTTTAAAAAATTTTATTTAGGTAGCCTGACTTTCTGGAAGAATTTATTTTAATATTCACTCTATTCAATCTAAAAGAAATTTTATTCTTAACATTTGCTGTATGTTTCTCATTCAGGAACCACTTATGAATCTGCAACGTAAAGTATGTTTGTGTCATCCTAAAAATTTTTGAATAAAATTAATCCATCTTCCTCATATTAAGCTGATATAATTATTTTTTGTCATAAATTCTTCTGTTAAATTTATGAGTGGAGCGGATTTTAAATTAAACTGTTCTTGGTACCAGAGCTATGAATCTCACCTGGAATATGGTATAGACTAACTTTAGGAGATAACAGCTCCATGAATATTTGCCAGCAGTTTTCCACATTGGGGAGCAGATCAGTCTTACTATTTGTACAAGACAGAAAAACACAACTCCGTTTTTTGCAGTCTATGTGCTGGTGTGAGAAGGGATCCTCTGGTTGTTCTACCTAGTTCCATTGGGGCTGTTTTAGAAATAGGTGTCTGTAGAGATGCCTCCACAAACATTGCAGTGACCCATGAGGGCTCTTTGGGACCTGCAGTTTTGCGCTATGACCAGACTGTGAATCCAGTCCTCTGTTACACACTTTAACCTGCTCTGCTCCACCCAAAGAAGGGAGGTGGTTTAAATCCTTACTTCCCCGGCATTTTACATGAAAATGAACGCCTGATGCCATCTGTAGAATAAGTATCATGTGAACACTGCTCTTCTGACTGTTTTACCACCCTGAATCAATTTTTGATCTACGCAAGAAACCTTATAAAAAGAGTTATTTTCCATTGAGTCGGAGAGACCCTCCTGAACAGATTTTAAGGGCAAAACTTCTGAAAGAGTGGTTTTAAATTTACATTTCAGCTTCACTTATAGGTTCATTCAACTGTGAATGATGGGGGGAAACTGCAAATGTAACGGAATGTCTATTAGTGGTAAGGCACAGGTGCTAGGATTATTTGAATGGTGATAAATTTACATTGCAAATGCGATAAATCTGGTGCAGTTCTAATGCTACTGTAATGACTATCAGCTGCATGCATGAGGACAGATAAAAGCTGTTAAATGCATACTCTTAGTGCATGGAAAATGTATTCTCTCAGCAGTTTATGTACTGCTTGATATTCATTTATGAGGGCTTCTCTTCACACAGGAACTTCCATTTCTATAGAAATTTACTTTGCAATGTTTTATTTGTAAATTACACTATTTGGTTATTAAGGCTGAATACATACTCATTGCTTCTTGGTAATACGAACATGTATGGGAGTTGTGCAGGGTAGTTTTCCATTTCAAGTTACTTTTTGTCAGCTCTTTCTTTTCTGGCAGTTTCCTGCACTGCAGCAAAGTCATTGCTGACAAAGCACCACTCAACAATTCCAGTGAAAATCAGAATCTGAAAGATGGCTGATATCTTTAGTACTAAATTCAATGGTGCATCTTCAGGTAATTGTTTTGGTTTACCTTTCATGTGTGGTGTTTTAGCAATTGAGAGAGAAAGATAAATGATGCCCAATGTACTTCAAAATCTGGCCTGTGTAGTCAGCAGAGATAAGCTAAGGCAGATTTCAAATGTCTCATATAACATGAGGTTTCCTGTACCGCTGACTAAAATGTTGGGTTCTTTAGTACATGCAGGATATTATTTTTTGATATTTGCTATTAAACTACCTGTCCCAACTGTGCACAGAGGCAGCCATCTCTGCCCCACAGAAGCGCATATTCTTAGCATGTATGTGCATGTGTGTGGGCAGCAATGAAGTGAGAAGCTCAGTAAATTTTCTACCTTACTTGCAGCTATGGAAGCATCTCCCCACAGGGGAGCCTGGGCAGAGATGCATCAAAGCTGGAAGGACTGGGCTTTAGTGGGTGTCCCACTAAAACATCCTCACGTTGCTGGGGAATGGTCCCCTCCTTCTCCTTTGTCCCTTTGTCTTCCGAGCTACATTTGGCCTCTCATGGGGAGCAGCTCACTTGCACACCCCAGGTGTTTATCTATCTGAAAGTGTCTTGGACAATGGGAAGCAGGAAGCCTTGGAGGAAGGTCTGCTCTGGGAAGTGGACACTCACCCTATCTGCCTGGTTAAGAGTTTTGAGCCCAGACAGAGTACTGGTTAATGTGTCTTGATCTATCCCTGCCACATGTGCATTTATTATTACCATCTGTAATCTTGCATCTCTTAATGTTTGCCCCAAAATATCTTATTCCTACATCTGGATACTATTGATCCTTCTAAGTCTTGGACTTACAGAAAGGTGTGGTTGTGCAACCTCTCTGGCTCTGTGTGCCCCTTTCTCCCCCACTTAAGCCATAACCTCCACTGGGGATGTGATGATTGCGTCCAACTTACTCTGGACTTTGGGAGATGCATGGCAACATAGCAGCTGAGGGCTGTCTGGAGAGGCAACCTAGATGTCTTGCCAGTATGTCAATATGACTGTAATTCAATCATCTTACTTCATAAATTTTAACCAACATGCAGGCATTTTTTTTTTTTAAATTCACAACGGTTTTGACTTCAGAGGTTTGCAGCTTCCCTGATTGCTTTTTTTTTTTTTTTTCCCCTGTGGATTTTCCATTTGCTCTTTAACAGTGCACAGAAATAGGATTTAGGCAGTCCGGAAGGCACTCAGGTGGTTGACTGGTCTGGTTTCCTGCTTGTATCAGTGGTAACATCTACGCTGAATGTGTTATATCTGTTTGTGTCTTGTAATGCAGCTTTGTAGCTCAACGCTGCTGTCCTTAAACCTCCTTCCCACTCCTCTTCAAAATCCAGTTTGTAGAAGGACTGTGGGGGAAGATGACAGAAATAACTCCTTTCTTCTGCAGGGTTGGCTTGCTTGGCATCATTAGGAAAATGAGAGGTTATGGCCTTTCCCCTTCAAGGGAAATGAAAGACATGGTACTCCAATGACAGGACTTACAGAGAAACACTGAATGTTATGGCAAATTATTTGCTTGATGGGTGCGTTTTATCACTTCAAAGTAAATGAAATCAATGGTTTGAAATGCTTATAAAGTAAGGCATTTCCCTGTGTAGTGAAAATGAAACAGCAAAAGGCAACTACGCAGTTACCAAACCTTTTATAGACTGGAAATACTGAAAGTAACAAGTGTTTTGAGTATAGAAGTTATCCCTAATTCTAAATTTCTTTCTTACATTGAAATGGTAATTCAGTGTATTCACCCAGGCCACATTCCTACACGGAGTAAAATAGCACTGAATGGTTATTCTAATGTTTCTCAATGTTTATTAAGTCTATTAAAAACTGATGTTATTTTTTGATAGCCTTGTTTTAATAAAAACCCATTTGGTTTGGACAAATTAATTTGAGTAAAGTAGACAGTAATATCTTAGTTGACACTATTGCAAGGATTTTACAGGCTGGGTTAATTATACATATGAGCCTATAGCTACTGTGTTTCCCCCCATCTTTATCACGCTTTAAAATAACAGACATTATAGTACTCCAGAGTGATCTTACTATTTTTCATTCTCAGAGAATTCCCATAATATCTTCCACAATATGAGCCTCAAATTTCCTTTATAAATATTATATAATTAGGTCTAGAGTCTTTGTGACTCTAGTATTTCCCCGATAGTAAAAACTGTGTTGTATGTGAGAACATTCTATTTGACAAAAACCTGTGCTTTTTATCTGAGAAAAATAAAATGGCACTATACACATAAAAATAAGATATTATGAAGAACAGCATAACAAACTTGTATTGTGTTGTTAATTGAAGCTTTATCATCATTAGAAAAAAATAATTTAAAGGTGATATTTTTTAAAAACAAATAATACGTTAGGAAATACTAAAGAAGAGTAGTGAGAAGACTTCAGTCACTGAATAGTTCCCGTGTGAAAGTAGCCCCTCCCTTGTGAGCTGCTCATGGCAGGCATGAGCTTGCAACCTACTTCTGTGCCCAAGTGTAGAAGTACTCTCAGGTTTCCCCTTGTACTGATTTACTTGTGTGTGAACCCACTGAGCCCAATTTTAAACCAAAGAGAGGTCTATACAGTGAACATAGTGATTTAAAGCCACTCTTTCAGTTGTTAAAAATCAGACTCCTGAAGCGCTGCTGAGAAGGGGTGAGTTAAGCTCTTTCCCACTGAGATATCACAGGTTAATACAATGGACCTTTGGTCAGAGCTTGGTGAACACAGAGGATGCTGAGCATTAGTCAGTGCAAAAAAGTTAAAAGAAAATTTCTGCTGTAGCTGTAAACCTAGTGCAAATAAAATTTCACAAGAAGTCAGATCAATTTAACTTAATGTTCCTGCATGGATCCAAAAGGAATGAAGGAAATGTATTACAGACATCTAGGAGCATCATTGCATCAGACTAAAACATTCATATTCTCTACTCCAATGATTATTTAGTTTTTCTTTAAACTTCTGGAATTCTCCCTCTCTGAAAAAAACCCCAATAGAATTATGCACACTTCAGTACTTTTTTCTCAGTAAAGCCAAACACATTTCTTGACACTTCTGTTAAAGTTTATTGAAAGAAGTCAAAAATATTGTAATTAGCTGTTCAAAGATTTGCTCTTTACTCAAAAATTGTCTAAGCTTATTGCATACTTTTTTATCACATATTTACCTCAACTGGGGAGTCCAGATCATATTTCTCTAATTACAAGCATAAAAAATTTTGTCTTACTGTGAATCTTTGTTTAAAATAATATGTAGTAAATCAAGGCAAACAATTACCTTTTTCATAAAAAGTAGAATTAGAAGTGAATATATCACTAAAATAAGTCTAGCAGTGTTTTGAACAGAATGTATGGGGAAGAGTTTATTCTCCGAGATTTATTTTACATATTTTCAGTTGCAGTATGTCTCTTCAATGCCAGTTCATAAGCAATGCCTTGAACAAGGATCAGCGTTCAGGACCCTTAATCTGCCAAAGGTGCACTGAATACAGAGGCATAGATTCCATCTTTCTTATTCTTTGACTAATAAATTCTTGCTAAGCAAGGACATTGCTCTGGCAGGAGGGACAGATAGCTTGTCTCTTCAAGTATAATCTACTCTGGTAGAGTGGGAATAGTTGGTGAGACAGAGATTTCTAGGACCATCTTCAGTTTTTCCTGTTTGTGGCAAAGAGACCACAAAGACCACTCTTGAAATTCTGTGTAGAACAGTGATCTTGTGCTAAAAAAAATAAAAATTTAAAGAACAATTCAAAAGCTGAAATCTCATATCAACAATCTTCTGGTTTGAATAACTAAGTGGCTTCTCTTTAGAAACAAAAATGCATGAATATCAGCTTTGCATCAGCTTCTCATTTCATATGTTGGTAGCTTTACTTATGTCTGTGAGTAGAGATTTTTTTTTCCTTTTTCAAATGAAAGCTCAGATTCTTAAACCCAAGATGCACTCAAATCAAAATCAAAACTCTCAAATCGCCTCCTGAAGCTGACCAAGTGTGACTCTAATTTTTGAATACGAAAACTTGACAAGAAAGAATTAATGAAAACCTTTATTTGCATATAAATACCATCTGTCACATAAAATTCACAGTACAGTAGTTTAGGTAGGATGTCATTAGTTCTCCAGGAAGCACTGAACAGTAGG
>NW_008239054.1:1282480-1311398 GCF_000691975.1 Corvus brachyrhynchos | reverse complement strand
GAAAATTCTTTGTAATGAAAAGTTTTTGGGAGCATGATTTAACTCACCTTGACTGCATTAATATCTGCACCTGTAGTAGATTTGTCCTTATTTATTTACAGTTGAGAATACCAAATTGCATAAAAAGTGATTGATTTCCTTTTAACCTGAAAGCCGTCTGGAGTGAAAACTGCTCTTTCTGTTCTGTCTGCATAGCTAGTTCAGTCAAAGTCTGGGATCCCTAGGTATTTTACTGCAGTAAAAGCAAATAATCATTGCAAGAATGACTACATTATTACTATTTCTTGTAAAAGCTTTTTAGCAAAAAAAAAAAAGGCTCTGTAGGTAGTTTAAATCTTATAATGGTCTGAAAAAGGGATTAAGAAATGCAAAAATAATAGATGATATAAATATAGAGGATGGAAGTATTTATGGCATTACCATCCATACCAGGAGAACAAATATGAGCTGTTCATCTATCTTACTTAAAAAAGATAATTTTATATAACATAAACCAAAATAAACATATAGCTCTAGCTGGCATTAGGGATGGCTCAACAAAAACATCTGTACAGTGTTTAGCAATGTGTGTGAAAATGCCATCACATCTGGGGAAGGAGAGTACAGTGGAGAATATAATTCTTGTAGAAGGTGGAATCATGTAAACTAAAATCTGGATGAAATGAAATACTTTGAAATTTTGTTTAGGTCAGAGGAAAGAATGCTTAAGAAAGGAGCAAGAATTAGTAGCTGTTGCAGAAAAGGAGGTCAGGTGAATACTTATATTCACTCACTTTGTGGAGGAAACAAAAAAAAATAATATCTATAAAACTATTTTAAGATAAATCATTTCATTCAATGTATAACTAACCCAAGGAACTTGGTGTTAGAATGTCAATCAGTAGGAAAAAAAGCTTAGTAGAGCTAGAATTGATGAAAGACTTTCACACAGAAAAGAACAACTGGTATTCAAAAGACTGGTGAGAAGAGTTGAGAGAATAGAAACAATTTTGCTTTTGGACACCAAGGAACACTATGTAATGTGTTTAAGAAGTCCCCTTATGCACAGTTTATCCCACCCTGCATTCTTGTGGGGTTTACTATAAGCTGGATAGCATGAAAAACATGGAAAACCTGATTGCTGGTGAAGAGGGGCTGCTTCATCTCATATCAACTACAATCTTTTTCTGACAATACAACCTCTAAAATTTTTTCAGGTTTTAGAATATCTGGGGTTCTTAATCTTCTTTTAAGAGTCAGAGTTAGAGGATGATGGAGAAAATTTACTTCATTCTGTAAAAGTTGTTTCACCATTTTAGTAGTGGAAAAATAAAGGCAGAAGAAAAAGAAGGGAGTTGGTATTAAAAGGAGAAGTAGAAAGTCATCATTTACCAGTCTGTTGCTCATATAGTAGATGAAAAAAAAAAAACGAAACCTATAGCTGAACAAAATCAGAAGTGTCTCTTGAATATCTCTTATTTTAGGTCTAGCTGAGCACAGTATATCAGTGTTACATCTACGCCTTTCTGTAAGTGCAATTATCAATTTACAGTTCTGTTCAGGTATATTCAAAAAATAATAGGCCTGCAAGAGATCAGAAGGTTGTCTTAGACATCTCTTTACCTCACTAAAGTATCAAAACTATCTAAATCATACCTGACACTGGAAGTGTTTGTAAACACTTCCAGTCAGAGATTTTACAATCTTTACTGGTAACCTGGTGCTTCATTCTCTTTACTGTTTAGGGAATTACATCACAAAGTCTAACCTAAATATACTGAAATTCTATTACATTTTAGCTGGCTTTCAATTCCACTTAATTTCAAGAACTTTCTCAAGAACTTGTCTTGGAATGAACACCACAGTTCAGACTGACTCTTAGAAAAGAGAAGACAAAAAAATGCAACCTGAAGCAAGACTTATTCCTTGAAAATGTAAGATTGTGAGTATGAACAGAGCAAAAAGGTATTGTTGTCTTACTCTGAATGCTCTTCTGAGGAATGTCAGGTTTGCCCATCCCACTCCAAAAAATATTAACTCCGTAACAAACATTAATGATTTTGAAATCACCGTGATGATCTATTTAACTGCATATGGATATGACAGAAACCAGCAACCAGTGTGCTCTACAGTCCCCTCAGCACTTTTCTGTGTGTGAAGTACTAGCTGGCTCTGTACATCTGCATTACATTCCTCAATGTCCCCTACCTACTTTTCAGACCATATTTTCTGAATAAAGTTCCGTAGAACACTGAAAATTTTAAAAGGCAAGAATACAATAAATTGAAAATTGAGTATCAAGATGAATATCAGAATAAATATTGTTAGAGGTAATAGTAGTTTTTGTATTTAATTCTGTTGAAATCTAGGGGTTTTACACAATATCATCACCGCCACAAAATTCAGGAAGTCTGTCCCAGGTCCCACAATCGAACTTATGAATATACAGTAGGTTTTGTTTAGCTGGTAATGTGAAATATAGAAGAGCTACATGACACATGGAATGGGGAGTGAAATGCACAAATGAAGTTACCTAAAAGTTAGTGAATTTTATTAAATAAGGGTGTACTAGTTTGAAAACAAACCAGTGGGAGGTTGCAAGTCAGTTATAATTTAATGCAAAAATTAAAATAAATGCAATAGTAAAAGAACACTGACAGAGTCAGGATACAACCTGACACCCAGGGTGTGGGTGTCAGGGTGGTCGTAGCAGTCCAGATGAAGTGGTTCTGTTGAAGTGGTGATCTACAGAAGGGTCTGGTCTTCACCTGAAGCTTTAGCAGTAGCTCTTCTTCTCTGGGAATCCAGTAAGTAAAGGCTGACTGTGCTGTCCCAAGCCTCAGATTATATCCAGGTGGGAATGTTTGGCTCCTCGCCCTGGGCGGAGCATCTCACAATGGGATGATGTAATTCTATGAGTCATGCGGTGGGTTTTTGATTGCCCATTAAACAGAGATAGTCCCCAGAGGGAGTTATCAGGGATGAGCCACGGTAGGAGATAACGAACATTGCCCCCGCTGCTTGTGAAGATGATAATAGAATACATGCTTTTGGTTACATTTTACACTGTAACCTAGGAAAAGGGGCAAGCTTGTTTACAGTTGAGTTGGACAAAATCCCTCACTCCAGTAACCTGGGTTGCAAATTCATTAGAGAAATGTGAGCATGTCACTATTACTGTGTCATCTGTTACAGAGGGGTGATTTCAGCTGAAGGGGATAATGGGCTTTTGAGAGGATTTTGAAGCAGATAGTCCTCCCTAGAGCACTGGGAATCACCAAATTTTCTATTAATTCTTCTCTATATAAATATTTTTAACATGGGTTTGCTTTCCAGAGTCTTACTTGGTGAGAGGCTCAAACAAAACATGACTTTTTTATACGATGCTTGCTGAAATGGTGAAAGAAAGTGAATTCTGCTTCTGCTCCACATAGTCATCCTTGCTGACAATTTAATCTGTTACTAGTTTGACTTTGAGTCTGCTACAAAACCGACACAAATTCTAATTTTAATCTGTTAATCATTTTACCTGCCCGCAAGATAGAATTATCATGACAGCAATTGCCTCTTCAGAGATGTACATGCCAAGTCCTTCCAGAATGGGTCCCAGCTGCAGCTAGATCCTAGATGCTACAATTATAAGAGTGGTGGTAGGTATTAAAACAAAACACATTTAGAGTATTTTATGGTGATTGTATTTTCCAGTAATGACAACTTTAAGACAAAAAAAATTTCTATTTTTGGGCATGAGAGAAAGGAGTTCAAATTCAAACAGCATGGAAAGCTATGCACTCCAGATTCCTAAACTGCAGAAAATGTTATTCCTGATGCAGTTTCACTAAAGAGAAAAAGAAACCCAAACATCAGAAAAGCAATCCTTTTTGCTTCCAAGTATTTGCAAGGAAGAATTTGAGTGTGAAGTGATGACAAATCAATTGTGCTTGTATAGCTGGTGCAGTATTCATTGCACAGTCAGTTGTTATGCTCCGAGATCAGCCATTTAGAGTATGCATGTTTGATACTGCCCGCCCCCAATGATACCAGAATCTGTACTGAAAAACAGAAAATGCATTGAGCAGCTGTGTGTTTTCCAGCTGGGGTATGAATCATATTTCAGGACCCTTGTTTCTACACAGTTTAAAACCAAGCTGTAACAAAGAAAGTCAGAAACCATAATATAAGCCTTTAGCTCCTAGATCTCATGAATTTCAGGTTCTGGGCAGAGTCTTGCATCAACATGAAGATTACCAGCATTTAGCAGTAGATGGGTCATTTATCACTTGCTTCAGTCTCTGCTTTCATATTCATGAATCAGAATGTGCAGTGTTCCTAGCTGAACTTCTGTGCTTCTGTACTTCACAGCAATTAACATCCCTGACATTTTATCTCAAGATAAGATGCTCAGCTCGGAAGACTGGTAGGAAGTGAAATGCAATCTGTCATATTTAAGTCAGCTCTTTAATAATAACCCATTCTAATAAGGACAAAAGTAAGTCCATTTCTTTCCAGTTCCTAACCTCATGTCTTTGTAATTTACATCATAATTGGCATGTTATCAACAATATCACCTGAGTATCTCTGGAATTCACAGACTTTTGGAGAGCTAATTAGCTAGATATAACAACTTCAAGTCAGCTTGGAAGAATGGGATACAGCTGCAATATACATACATTTTTGATGTGCAGTACGTTCTATTTTAGTTAGGATTTATATGTGAGGGATTTGTGGATTGAAAGGGAAGAGGACAGTGTCTGGAGGTCTCCAAGTTTCTCCTGAGCATAGGCTAGCACAGTATTCATGCTTTGTGCCAAAACTTATGCTGTCGGTTGCACGGGCTTGCTATTTTTCACTTGGTGTTTGCATTTGTCCTTTGCTTTCTCAAAGCAAGCAAATAAGATACCTGATGACACCCTATGCATGACATTAAGAATGTCAAACACCAGTTTTTCTGTGCCTTACCTATCAAAATGTTTCCAGGTAGAAGCCCTTTCATGGTGGATCCAGCCAGCAGACAGTTCTTTTGCTAACAATATTTAGTTGCACCTTTAGTTCCAATGAGCATCAACTGCATGGTCAAGGAGGCTACAAAAACCAGCAGCTGTCCCCTATATTGTTGTGGTGAGGACTAAGCACTTACAGCAGTGGACTTCTGAAAAGCACTCTCTGAAGTAGGCAGGGCTGGAAATTCTATCCTGACTGTAACTTAAGCGCTTCCCAGTGACATGAAAAAAAGTGATTGTCAGTGGAAAGTTTCCAGATGAGACTAAAAAAAATCTTCAGGTAGCCATCCAGTATTTTTCTATGGTATGGTTTTATTTCCTTTAAGTTGTTGAAAGAAGTTAGTGACTTCAGCAGATCCTGGGCCTTCCTAAGTTCTACCTTTCACCAGAATGAAGAAAGTTAAAGGCAGTGAAGCTAAAAATTGATGCTTGGTCTTGCAATAGTATCAAAAAAGTATAAAAAGACTTGGGGCAATATGTGTTTTCAATAATTTCGTCTATGTATTCATTTTCTGCTTTATGTTGAATCACTGTTCACTTTAAAATCAGCATCATGAAGCTGACTTGAAGTAAGCAGTGTAAGTGCTGTGTGAATCCTAAACAAAGCCAGTTCAGTGACTCCAGTTTTAGCATTTTTCTCACTTCTTTCATGCTGTCTTCTTGCCATCAACACCAAAGGAAGGCTCAGAAGGAATTTTACATTCTGACAAGCAATCTATTACCCAGCCTGAAAAGTGAATGGGCGTGGGAAACTTATTTTCCCTTTAAGTAAGTGTGAATGTCAGAAATGCTCTTGATATGTGACAAATGGCATTCAGTCAAAGTAGTAGCTGAAATTGCTAAAAGTAGTCATAAATTGGTGAGTAGAGCTGGCTTTATTTCATTTGTGAATATAATGCTAAGCTTTCATTATCTTTAGAAGATGAAAGCTAGCTAGAGGATGGACTGGTGATATCTTCTGTATGAACTGTTTGCATAAATGTCTGTTTCTTTTGGTGATTATTTATTTCACTGAGAGTACACTACTTCTTTAAATGCTAGGAAAAGAAACACAGAAAAAATAAGGGGAAAAAACAGAAAATATGACAGTGCTGTTTATTGGCTCAAATACATGGATTGACCTAAAAATTCCCTATCAAGCATCCAAGAAAATCTATGTGCTTTTACCCCCCGTTTCTCAAACACTAGCAACAATGACTATGTGCTAATCCTGTAGCACTTTTCCATGAAATGTGTTTCCCTCTTTGTGAAAGAGTATAGGTTATAAAATCTATCTGTGTGATAAGGGAGAAATAAAAACATTATTTTTACTTCATTCTTCATGCATATAGTATGGCTAGGGGAGATATTATTTTTTCTAGGCAACATTCCCCTTTCACATTTCTAAGATCTGGTGGTCTAAGGATAATGATCATATTTTTCGTGGTTTTTTTCTTTGTATTAAAAATTAAAGGGAGAATTTAGAAATAATACCTAAGGGCAAAACATAATGTATCCATTATGATGTGTTTCTGAAGTAGAAGAACTATAGTTAGAAAATATGCTTCTGCTAAAAATGTACTTCCTTTTTTTTCCTTAGAATACTAAGTAATTAATAAAGACTGTATTTTTCTTCTTATGTGGAGAATAGGTCCATAGAAGCTTGTTTCAGACTAGTTGGTTAATTCAGGATAGAAGACTTAGAGGATCCAATTCCGATTAAACAAGGTGAAGTGATTTTTATACAATGTTTTCAACCTGAGAGCTATAAGACAGCATCACATATAGCTCTGGGGGTATGAAACCTTCCTCATTCATGTTTATTAGATGCATCTGTCACTTCCTTATAATTTATATGCAGTAAATTTCTATAATAAATACTAAGTATACATACCACATATTTACTATCCTGCTATTATGTCTTTTTGATAATTTAGTAATGGACATGCTTTGCATTTCAAATATTTTCTTATCCTGACTTTGTAGAACTATGAGTGGAACTGTGTCTTAGGATGATTACTAATTGCTTAGGAAAACATTCCTCTTGGTATTCATGAAATCAGAAAGAGACTTTTGGTTTTGCTATGCTTGTAAGAAGCTGCATAATGACGTGGTATAAATAAGATAAGAAAAACAAAATAATAAAGTGTAAGGTTTTTTTAAAATCTCTTGGAACTGAATGGAAAGTTAAACTTTAGTACTAGAGGAATCTATTATAGAGTATTTGCCAGTTATTAGGGTAGCTTATTATACCACAGACTCCCTGCATGGCTTTGTTTGAGATGCTTATTGCAGGAGCTTCCTGGATTTATGCATTGCGTATCCTGTTTACCTATTGGAGAGACTGATGCTGCCTCTGCTCACTTCCCACCAGCTGTAAAGAGATGGATCCTCACATTCGGGCACCTGAAGTCGCCTCCCTGAAACTCCTTCCTGTGTTTCTGCAGAAATACATTTGATAAGCTGTGGTTTACTCCTCTTGAGAAATGTGTCTCAGTATGATAGTCTTTTTGACTCAGCTGAAAGGACTGTTGCATTTGCCGTTGTCACTGTCAGTGGAACCTTCATACCACAAACATGTCATCAGTGCACATCAGGAGAGAGTGTGGTCAAGCAAACATGTCCTCTGTTTCTCCCATTAGGGTGACTTGCTAACAAAGAAATAGAAATCCAGGGCAGTACTGCCTGGTGTGGCCAAGCAGCAGAAACTGGTGAAATAAAGGAGGAAGTGGTTCCTGCATATGGACATCTGCAGCTTTTTCTGGATGCACAAGGGGAAGGCTTCTGCTTCTTCCCAAACACGCTTTGACAGTATGGGAATTACTCCCTGACAATGCCAACAGAGTTGATAACACTGTACACCAAATTAGTCTGCTGCTGGAAAATGAGAAAAGGAAGGAAGAAATAGTATCTGTTTGAACACTGCTAAAAACTAGCTAGCTCTTCCCTTTCTTTTTAAACAATTGAAAAATCAGTGCTAATGATGGCAGCAAACTCAGTTTCTGAATGTTTTTCTCTTTTGTTTTCTCTCAGAAATATCTGGTTAAGACTAACAGGTGGAATCTGCTTGCTGTTGTATGAACTCCATCAGTCTTATTAATTCATCATCTTTTTATTTTTGTTTTGTATGCCTCGATAACTCTGGCAGTAATAAGAAATTATTATAGACATCATAGTGTAGGTAATACTGTTATCATCCTGATCTCCAGTGAACCAGCATTCCAGTATCGCATTGGTCTCCTTCTCCTCTGAAACAGCTATTCAAGAAGTTGATACCAATGATGTTCAGGTTAAGCACAGTTATGTATCAGGAGTTCACCCTTTGCTAGAATGAGCAGGAACTTAATTTGAAAACAAATGTAACAGGGGACACAGAGAAGCTGTTAAAAGATGACAGAACAACTGAAATGTGTCTGCAACATGTCTAGGGAAGTGGAACAGAGGAAAAAATCAATCATAAATATACTGGGTGCAGACACTGATTGCACAAAGGAAGATCTTGGAAAACAAAATATCAGATTGAATTCTCAGATCCGCGCTGCCAGAACGTAGAGAGCTACTGACTGGAGTTGCTATCAGGTTATTTTTCATGACCTTTTTTTGGTATCAAAATGCATTTTACTTGAGTTATTAAAAAGAGGTTTTACAAAGACATTTCTAAGAGCATTTGATTGCAGTACTGAGGCAGCTCTCCTATTGAGCAGACACAGCTGGGGGCTCACTGACAACAAATAGGGTGAGGGATCATAAATACTGCTCTACAGTACCAAGGGGACAAAAATTTTGCAACATGGTAGATTACGGGGTGGGGGGGGGTTAATATTAGATATTAGGAAAAATATCTTCACTGAAAGGCAGTCAGACACTGGAAGTAGCTGTCCAGATAAATGGTGGAGTCATCATCCGTGGAAGTGTGCATAAAAACATGTAACTGTGGTACTAGGGGACATGGTTTAGTGGTGAGCACAGTGATGCTGGTTTAGTGGTTGGACTCAATAATCTTAAAGGTATTTCCCAACCTTAATGATTCTATGATTATTTTTGGCCATTCCAATTAACATTTCTGTCATTATTTCTGTTCCTATCATGAAGGAAGTTTGGGTTCAATTCTCCTGTCTCTTAAAGAGTGGGAGCCCGAAAAAAATCATTTTATTTCTGAACAAAAATTATAAAACTGCTTTGTGATTGGCATGCTTACTATATTAGGAATGATTTGTTTTAATGTCAACTTAGCAGCAACTACCACTTAAATATTATATATTTTGAAATTGTCTAATCAAATGAGATTGATGGGGTGTTTGTTGTTTTGTGGTGGTGAAATTTTGTTTGTGTTTTGTTTTTTGGGGTTTTGTTTGTTTGTTTCATTTTTTAAACAAAAAGTTCTCCCCTTTCACCCCCTCTATACAAACAAGGCAAACTTCAGCACATGTGCATATCCACTAAAATTAAAATATCATTAATTACCTTGCTGTGTTGCCTTTAGTGGATACTGATGATCAATTTTGTAAGAATGAAAGCAAACTGAAGATAATCCATAGGCATTAAGATGAATGAGGATTTTTGTCTCGTAGTACTTAAATATAGAATTTTGTAATTTTATTGTCAAAATTAATATTTTCTGATTTTTAATGTTGAGATTTTTATGTAAAAATGCATTCAAGTTTGGGTGAAGGTGAATTTTTTTCCTTCAACTAGTGATCAAGTGCATCCTCAGAAAGTTTACTGATGACACCAAGCTGTGTGGTGTGGTTGACACACTGGAGAGATGACATGCCATCCAGAAGGACCTGGACAGGCTTCAAAGGTGGCCCCTTGAGGATTTCATGAAGTTCAACAAGGCCAAGTGAAAGGTCCTGCACCTGGGTCTGGACAATCTCTAGCCCAAATACAGGCTGGGTGGAGAATGTACTGAGAGCAGTACTGGGGAGAAGGACTTGGGTGTGTTGGATGATGAGAAACTCAACATGACCCAGCAATGAGTGTGCTGGCAGCCCAGAAAGCCAAACATGTCCTGGGCAGCATCAAAAGCAGCATGGCTGGCACTTTGAGAGAGGTGGTTCTTGACTTCTGTGTCCAGTTTTGTCCATTTCCCAAAAATGAGAAGTAGAAGAAAATGTACCTGTTGATGTGAGCCCAGGGAAGGGCCACAGAGATGTTCAGAGGGCTGGATCACCTCTGCTATGAAGGCAGGCTGAGAGAGTTGAGATAAGAAGGCTCTGGGGGGACCTTAGACATGCCTTCCAGTATCAAAAGGGGCCTACAAGAATGCTGCAGAGAGACTTTTTTACAAGGTCATGGAGTGAGAGAATAAGCAGTAATGGTTTTAAACTGAAAGATGGTAGATTTGGACTAGATATTAGGAAGACATTCTTTACTGTGAGGGTGGTGAGGCACTGGAACAGGTTTCACAGAGAAGTTGTGAATATCCTATCCGTTTTAAGTGTTTAAAGCCAGGTTGGATGGGGCTTTGAACAACCTCATCTAGTGGAAATTGTCCCTGCCTGTAGTTGAGGGGTTGGAATTAGATAATCTTTAAGGTCTCTTCCAACACAAAGTGTTCTACGATTCTATGATCTGTACAGATTTGTGCTTCTCAAGTTCTTTTACAAAAAAAAAAAAAAAAAACAAACCAAAAAACTATGAAAATTTATTTATAGTTCCAGAGTTTTTGATAGATATTTCTGACTGGTCTGTATGGAGAGCTGTCTGGGACTCGGTGTATATCTCAATAAGAAGCATATCGAAATAATCAAAAAATTGTGTGTTTGCCAGTGGAAGAGCATTAAGACCCTGGAAGTACATAGAAGCATTGATTAATGTTGCTTACTGGGGGAGAGATGAATGCTGGCAGTTTGAGACAAGCCTTTTGTCTCAACTGTACCTAAGATGTAGCATAATATAGTGTGATATATTCTGGTCCACCAAATCATTCACAATTGAGAGTCATTCTGAAATACTTGTGTTACCTCACAGGCAAATCTATTGGAAATCTAGTGTACCCTAATGGCAAAGCATGTGTGTTTTTTATGTTATGACCCTTGAAGTGTAGCATGTTCAAACATCTTATTATATCTTAATTTCGGTAGCCCTCAGGACGTCTTGTCCTTTTCCTCTGAATTTCTCATATTTAAATTTCCTTATTTCTCATGTTCAGGGAGGCACCACTGTGCTTTTAGAATAGTTATTTTTATGTAGTTAACCAGACAATAGAAATATGTTTTTGGGGTGACTTTGAAGTCATTAAGACCCATTGCAGGATCAGGAAGGAACTGTTATTGTGTCGAAAACACCGACCAGAAGATCTGCCTGAAAATGCAGCAGAAGAATATGTTTATTTGTCCATTTAGTCTTCTAGAATAATTTTGGAGTGCAGCTGAAACTGTTGTGTCATTTTATCTTTGTCTTTTATAATCATCTGTCATCTTAATTGTTTTCTAAGAAGCCTCAATTTTAAATCTTCAAAATGGATTATTTCCCCTTCAGTGTTCTTCATTTAATATTCTTGTCACAGGTGAGTCTTATTACTGCTCATAGGCATTCCAAATATTGCAATTTTTGATCAGTTATTTCTGCTCCCAAATGGCTTTATTTCTGCCTTTTCTTGTAGCATTTGTCCTGGCAATCAGATACTGAAAATTTCTTCAAAACAGCAGTTTGTGAAATGCTCACTGGAGAATCTCATTAAGTCCACAGTTTGAAGTCCTACATAGTGAATTTGTCTTTATATTTTATTGAATATTCACACTTTAGTAAACAGAGGTTTTGTTTTTGTCTAGCTGGAGTCAGGATTACAAAGGTAATCTGTTCATTGCTATTCTGATCTTAATTTCATTGCCAATTGCATCCATTTAATTATTTTTCTTCCCAAGACACCTGAAGTACCAAATTTCTTTGGATTTTTTTCCTCATTGCTCAGATTTTTTGTGCATCAGTGAACACGAGTGTTCATTGTTTAAGAGGTGGATTTTGGATAAGGACAGGGAGGGTTGATTTTGAGTGTTTTAGTTTGGGGTTTTTCTGTTGATTGTTTTCACATACCTGATCTAAAGCATTTCTGCTGGTACTTGGAATTGCCTTAAATATATAAAAATTTAAGTTCCTAATGTTTTATATAATCACAGTTGTGTTAACATTTTTTGTCACCTTCCCTAATAGTCCAGGAATTTATTTAAATTTATTTCATAAATTCTATTAGACACTGTGCAAGTCCATGTAGAAATTAATGACATTCATTCATTCATTTTTGTTGAGACAATGAGGTAGGTAATTGATCTTTATATTTCCTATCTGAATCTTGTCTGTTGTAAAATTGTATCTGGTAATTTCTTTAACTGAAGAAGTAGTCTAATATCATATATTTTAATACTATAGTTGATTTGAGATCCATGGTACTTCTCTCTAGATATGGTTAAGACCTCTTCTCTCTGACAGCTCTATTGTCTGGTTATATCTATCTGTCTAGGTACGCATTAATAGATACCTGCCCAAAGCCATACGCAAGTAACATCTACATACCTAAAAGCCTTGGGAAGCCATTAGCAGATAAAAAGCCATTGACTACTGTGAACATATGGCAACTCCTGGCTTCCGCAATAACCTGCATTTAATTCCAAAGTAGCAACTTTCAACGGCCCTAGCACATATGCCAGATCAAGTTCTGCCATCTTCATTGTGTCCAAAATGCTAATGATTTCCATGGAAAGTGGAAAATGGTGGTGAGAGGATCAAGATCCAGTTCAGATTCTAATCTTTGTCTGGGGAAGGATATTTTACCTTATGCAGGATAACCAGACATTGCCCAACTAGCGCATTAAATAACTTGTGGATGTGGAAAGAATAAACCTGTATCAGCTGCTGCTGGGCAGTCCAAAGTACTTGGGGCCTTACTTGATTATCCCTCTGCTATCCTTCTTGTTAAAGATTGGTCCTCTGGGTATTTTCAGCGTCTAAAGGATAACCAGTAATTTTGGTGAAGATATGACAATTCAGAAAAATTTATATTATCCCAGTAGAGACATCAGGTGGTTGACAGACATTAGAATGATGTGACAGAAATTTCTTCTCTCAAAAGTTAATGCATTTCTAGATAGCAAACCACAGTCTGCAAAAGACAAACTTTGTTCTGTCAAATTAAAATGCTATAATTGAAAGGAACCTTTCCAGTATGTTTTTCTGTACTACATCACATGTACTTCAAATGCTGCTTCAAATGCTGTACTACATCACATATACATCAAATGCTGCTTTTCTGCAAAGTTGGATGCATTCAAAAGGAGAATTGATTAAGCCTCTCAAGCAAATTACTTTCAGCTGAGTTGCTTATGCGAGAAGAATTCTTGCCCTGACCTCAAAGCATACTCATCTAAAAATGTGAATCCTGTGCAAGACATTAAAAAATCCTGTAGGACAAATGAATCCTGTATTATTTCAAATGTATTCTTCAGCTATGCTTTTAGGAAGCACTTATAGCTCAGTGTCTGCATTATCATTTATATTTCATTAGCACCTACAGGCCTCAAGTGAAGCCAGGCCTGGTAGCGTTTGGGAAATAGAAATACAGTATAATATGCTATTCTAGTCCCAAACATCTGTCACTGTTAAGACGAAAGAAGTAGAAAGGGGAACAGTGGCATGCTGATGTGCGAAGGATGGTTTGCAGCAGATCCCTGCCAGCAGAGTACAGATTCCTTGAACTGCAGCACTGTGCCTTGTTTGCTCGGACGTGGTAATGCTAGTGCATCCTGGTCATAGAAGAAACAGAGTTTGTGTAAAGTTGAACAGAGTTGCCACAAACTACCCCTATTCCCCCCATGATTTTAATAATTTTGTACTACTGGGAAATGTTACATAATGATTACAGGTGGATCAACTAAATAATTGTAATCCATAACTAGGTCTCTATTCTGTCATTCAAGATACAGCATAGCGGAAATTTTTTGCAGCTCCTTTCTTGAGTAAAGCTGAACACATTTTTGCATATATGCTGTATATGTTTAACTACTAAGTATGATAAGATCTTTTAGATATTTTAATTATAAATAGACCTTTCTTCATTAACCTGCTACCCACAAGATCTGAAGTCTACTTGATCTGAAATGATTAAAATCTGGAATGATAACTGGTGCAGAGTATATGTAAAATCCTGGCAATGAGGCAACTTCATTAGGTTCCTCCTGTCTGTGTCACTTGTGTAATTTGAAAAAGATTACTTAAATTTGTCTCATTTTGATTCTCTTGGAGCCATTGCAAAAAAGGAATAAAACTTCTCCTTGTGCTCCAGTATCTCACATTTGTTTTGTGGGTGTTTTGCTTTATGTCATGCATCATGTTTCTAATAAAGTGTTTCCCTAAGCAAGTCAGAGGAAGCATCTTCACCTTGTGTATGACGAGAAAAAAGTGGGTGAAATTGGATGCTGTGAAATTCAAATTCTCCTTGGAACTGTAAGAAGTGCAAGCAGTCCTACTCATGCCAATTAAATAAGTGGGGGAAACCATATGGAAAATGCTATTGATATTAGCTACCTGCTTTCTCAGAATATTTTTGGACTTGTTGAAGTTGTAGCAGAAATTAGGGACAATTATTCCTAAAACATGGCAAGATTAGAAACGTCAAACTAAATAGCAATGTTACTTATGTTAAATAATGATAATTATTTTTGTGTCCTTGCCCCTCCCAATATGATAATCCCTTCTTTACAGGTTTTGTGGCTTTCCTGTCAGTTCTTTCTAGCCTTCCTTTGAAGAAATGATAGTGTTGCACTATTTCAGAATAGAAAACACTATTTCTTAGACACAATTGAAACTATTTGCTGAAAGACATTTTGAAGAAAAAATAAAAAAAATTGAAATGTGCCTGACTTGCACAGCTCATCAGAATTCCTGCTTATCAAAGCTGCTTCTCTGTGGTCTGAAGCAACAGGGAGTTAAAACCACACTGTTGTTTTGAGCCATGCTGCAGATGATGGAGCGGTTTTACTTGCATATCAATTTCAAGTACAGAAGATTTTTTGTTATCACTTAGAAAATTTTAAAAAGTGAATGAAGAAAAAATTACCTTTGTTTCTCATTTAAATGTATAGAATTTGAGTAGTATTGCTCATTAAAAACACAATATGAATAGTTGATGGAATTTTCTAAGTCAGGTGTTGTGCAACACTATTTTAGCCTGCCAAAGTGGTTTTCCTGTAAAAAGTGTAGCCGGGGACTTAGTTTTATTCTAATGTCTGCATAATCTCTTAGCTGTCTTTTCACATGTGAATTTACATTGGGTAGCTGATACTGAGAAACTAGAAAACAATTATTTTTAAATGCCAAAAGCAATGCTTCCTCATATAACCTCATCTATCTGAAATTAAATGTGCTGAGGGAAGGGGGAGAATGTGTGCGAGAAATTTATTTTGTCTTAGTTTCTTTTTTTTTTTAAATTAAATTCTTGCGGTCTCAAATAGTTTGGGTTGGGAGGGACCTTAAAGATAATTTAGTTCCAAGCCCCTTGCCATGGGCAGAGACACCTTCCACTAGACCAGGCTGGTCAGAGCCCCATCCAACCTGGCCTTGGATACTTTCAGGAATGCGGCATCCACAGCTTCTCTGGGCAATCTGTTCCGGCGTCTCACCACCTTCACAATAAAGAATTTATTCCTGATACATAATCTAAACCTTCCCTCCCTCGGTTTAAAGCCATTACCCCTTGTCCTACTACTACATAACATCATAAGACAAATACTAGGGCGGTGTTGCTGTGCTTCTTAGTATGAGTAACTTGGTTGGTAATTCATTGTTTTAAAGACTTGGAGTACTCTGGAGTGCACTGCAGATCCATGAGTAGATTGCTCAATTTTATATCTAGATCTCCAAGTATGCTGGAGGATATGTAAAATAGCTCTTGGGCAGACCAGAGTCAATTCATTAGTGACATGATGAGCACCATTCGCTGAGTTATAGAGTGAGGCAGAAATGCATCACCTCTTGTCTCTCCAAATGGCAGTACAGGTAGCAATAGCCATATCCCTGACCTGAGTGGAGGTTAGGAAGGTGAATCTTCTATGGTGCATGGCAAGGTATGTGTGCATGCACAGTGATGTGATGTGCCTGAGGGGAGGAGGGAAAGGATCTGCTCTCCCTGTAGCCAGTCAAATATATCCATGGTCTCTGTGTGTACTGAAGATCTGGATGAAATGCCACCATTTGAAGGAGGGAAATTAGGTGCTATGGCATTTGATGTAACTACTGTTCCAGTCTTAAGGAAAAAAAGCACTTAAATGTGAACCTTGCCCCACTGTAAATGTGATAAGAGTCAAGGGTAAATATTGAAGACAGCATGAGAAATGTTTTGGGTTTATATCAAGATGAAAAGGTCTAAAAGGACAGTGATCAAAAGAAATTACCAAGGTCCTTTTTTGATTATAAGTGGAGTTTTAAACTAGTCAAAATATATATTTTTTTAATTGTAGCAGCATATGATACATCACTGGAAATAAATTTGAGTGTGTAATCTGAATCACAAAATGAGAGTCATGAGAGCTACGTATTTCCCACAAAGGCTTGTATTTCCTGATGGTGAAAGGCTTAAAATTGTTATGTTGTTGTTCTTGTTTTCTTCAAAATCATACTTGGTTTCCAAAATGGCCTGTTCAAACTTCTATGCAGGAATGGGCAGCCTGCATAGAAGTTTGGTCATGATGTGATCTCACAAGCAGTCTGGAGGTGCTACATCCTGCAAGTTGCAGTAGGGCTGCCCAGCCTTTGTGGCTGTGGCTAGTAAAAACCATTACAGATATCATCACTGGGTTTTGCAGGCACGCAGCTGTACAGGAAACCTACCCATGTGCCACTATGAGGTTGATATCAATATCAGCTGTAGCTGTGAACCAACCCACATCTCCTTGCCAGCAAGCTCTTTGGAGTATGCTGACGTGTCTTGTAGCCCTTGGATTGTAGAAAGCAGGGCCAGGAATGATGGCTGTAGCTAGTTTAGGTCTGAAATATTTCCCAATGTTTATTTCAATTTTCTTCTGAGTCAGGTTGTGCCTGAAAGTACATGTGTGAGCTAAGGGGAACATAAACATATGTGGATGGGCCAGTTGAGATAAAACTTCATGAGATACCATTGGAAGGTGCTAATAAAAATGCTATTCTATGACTTTTGAACTACATTATCCCAAAATTTTTGAGCAAGTTCTTTACAACTAAGATGTGTACATCTGTATATTCTTTTTCTATTGCTGTTTTCATTTTTTCTGAATATTTTTCATTTAGAGCTTTTAAAAAAATCCTTGGAGCATAGCGCAAACTATTTTTATTGTACAATATAGCTTCACAGGCTATTTAACACAGTGGGCCATGTTTCACAGCTGGTTGGATCTCAGGAAGTTAACCAAATTCTGCTTTCATTTAGATGAACAATAAAATTTACAAAGATTAAAGTAGGACTTGGAGTTTGTAGATGGTAAATTTGGTTGTCTCAGTACTTACTGATAACTGTATATTCTGACTATATCTACTCTCTGCCTGTAATAAAGGGAGCTAGTCACTCACAATCATCAATAATTAAATTTGGAATTCAGCTTCAGCTTGTGCTTATTTGCACAAAGCTACATTTTCATGTAATGTTTGCAGGAAATAAACTTTGAAGAATGAACTTATTTATAAAATACAGATGTGTTGACATACTCTAGTAAAAATACCAGTAGAGATGAAATACTGAATAGTTCTGTAGATCCTTCTCTCTATTTTTTTTGGAGGGTTCAAACTCTCCAGGCTGAGCAGAGGGATCTTCCCATTTTTGATTTATGCGCTGTCTGTTGTATAAACTTGCAAAAGATAGCAAAATTTTCTGTTCAGGAAACACTGCAGTCTTTTTTATTTCTCCTCTCCTATATTTTGGATCCTGATACATTTCAAATGGTAATCATGAATGTACTATTGCAATAGGGTAATCTCTGAACTCCATGTAATTTAACATGGGTTGAACTATGTTTTATGTCACTTTAATAATACTCTGTAGAGCTATACATATAGAACTTCTGGATACCCAAAGCTATGGAAGATTACATAATTATTTTAGAATTGTCTTACATAATGCATAATAGGGTCAATATTAGGTGTTCAAATAGCTATATAAATATTTTAAGAACAGTAAGAGAGAAACCTTGTTTTATTTCATTGACCAAAACAGACTCCAGCACATTTTGAATGGCAAATCTAGGATTTTTTTTCCACAGTATCTCCAGGTAGTCAGTCCTCTTAGGATTGCTGATTGCACATGGATTGTTGAGGTAGGGTTTTATACAAGTTTGCTTTGCAAATTTGTAAACTGAGTCAAGAATTGAGATTTTGACTTTTTTCCCACATTAAATGAATCTTTCAAAAGACTGTATTTAGTCCAAGAGAAAACATGTGTCCTAGCAAGAAAGAGGATTGCATACATCAGTTAGAAAATAAATTCTATTTATAGAATTTTCTACCTGCATGGTGGCTTCCCTGTGGCTGCTATGTATATAATTGCCTTTTTTTCCTTTTTAGAGGGGCATACCTTTAAATTTTGATCTTCTCACAGTTTCATAGATAATGTTGGCTGTTTGGTGGATATCATTTATTTGTGCTTCTTGAGTACAAACTGGTATTGATTCTTAAGTGCAGAAAACAGTAAATATCCTGAGGCAGCTTTTCATTAATCCCATACTTCATTTTACTGAGTGGTAAAAGGCAACATAATTATGGAATGAGTTACTTTAAGGACAAATCTGTACGGAATGATTTCGAGTTCAGTAAGAAGAAAGAAAGAAAGAAAGAAAGAAAGAAAGAAAGAAAGAAAGAAAAAGAAAGAAAAAGAAAGAAAGAAAGAAAGAAAGAAAGAAAGGATATTTTTGTTAAATAGGAACAGAAACTCAGGTGTTTGCCTGAAGTTACAAGAATCCAAGTCACGTCAGGAGACATGTTATAGACTGATTTGAAGGAAAGTACACATGGTATATATATAGGAAAGTTTTATATATATAGGAAGCTACTTACCCAGGAAAGAAATTAATAACAACCTTTACATTTCATTTCATTAAAACTTTCATGGTAGTTGGCAGAACTGGGAGATGTAGGCTAAATAAAGATCTCAGCTTTCAGAGTAATGATGTCTTAAAATCTGCCTCTGGTGACATGTAATTTGAGAAAAATATTGATCAAATTTTTTTATCCAATTTTTTTTGTGTACGTACATTTTGCACAGTGAAAATAAAGTACATTATTTCAGAGTGCACACAGATATACTGTACTGGTCTGCTTTGATTGAAATACAATCAAATTCTGCTATCAAAGCATCCCCCATTGTTTTCCTAAGGAATACATAAAGTTTACTTAGTACACAAAGAAAAATAATTGCACTTTTACTGGAGATCAACCAGAATATTCTGTATATGTAAATGCTGTAAAACTGTTTACTAGAATTGCAGGAAGCCCCTTTCTTGTTAAAACTGTAGACAGGGTTTGCATATCTCTTGAGGAATCCAGCCACTTGCATCTTTTTTTAAATGCTAGTTCATTATTTGATTTTTGTAGCTACAACTCAGAGAGCACGAAGAAAGAAGAGAACAGTATGACCAACCGAAAGAAAAAGATGAGCTTTCGTATGAAGAAAAGCTAAGTCATACATTTCAATGAGATTTAAAATGCAATGGTTAATTGAAGTTCTTTAATATATTTTTGTCACTGTATTTGAGAATTAGTTCACTCTTCAGACTGAAGAATTAATCTTTCTGGATTTATAGCACAAATAAACCTTTTGGACTGAGTTAACACAGCTGTTATTAATTTTTGAAGGATTAGCTTAGTATAATTTGCATAAGAATTCACACCTAATTGGGGTACTTCATACCTCATTTAGTGTTTTTTAGCCCCCATTGGTCTATCTGGCCCTGTTTGGTTTGGGATAAGATCTTGGACTGGTTAAGTCTCAGCTGAACATATCTCTCCGAGTTACATGCAAGGATATTTGTAGGGATATTCAGTTTTTTTTGGTTAAGAACAAGCAAAACCACAGTGATTAATGGGAATGAAAACAGAGAATAGCATTCCTTTCCTGTGAAATTGGCTGTGTTAGGGGAGACAAGAAAATTCAACTTCTGCCTTCTGGATGGCTGTGTTTTGGGGATAGTACACATGGGACTTTCAAAGTAGTGTGTGTAGCTGTTTGTGTCTGGCAGTTGAGCTGAGTAGAGGAGAAGGTGATGAAGCATCGCGATCTTAATCTAACGTCTGTAACTGGCATCCTCTTTCCAGGAGTGAATATGGAAATTCACAAACTGTTCCTCTACTATGCTCAGCAGTGGTGTACTCTCTTTACCCAATACCTTAACATCTTTTTTTTGTCCACATGGTTTGTTGTTGTTTCTCATTCCTTTTTAAACTTCTGGAGATACAATTATCGTAAATGCAGGCATGAGAAAAAAGGCTGTAGGAGAGAAACAGATAGAAAGTATTACAATACCATACCTTTAATACAAAATATGATTGTATCTCATGTGTATAAATGGCAGATGCTTTGTAAGGGACTAGGTCAAGTCTAGCGGTAATGAATTGTTTTCAGCTGGAAAAGATATTAAATGTGTAGAAAAATTGCTAATGAGTGATCAGTCCCCAAAGTTTGTAGTGTCTGAGAGTATGACTCAACACAGGGATTCAATTAATGATATTTCTTAATGAATACAGATTAATTTTATTTCTGACTAACAAATAAAGAAAGGAAGATAAATACATGCTTTAAAAAATGCCACTGACTCATCTAAGTCTGCAGTAACCTCTGGGTTTATAAGCTGGCCAGGACTCATGTTAATACTTAATGTACAAGGTTGGGATTTAAAAACAAAGGAAAACAAAAAAAAAAACCCATTCTGAAATCTCATCTATGTAATTTATAATTCCTGCCTTTTCTCCTTAACTTTTATGCAACAGCACTGTGGGTATATAATTTACCTTTCCCAATAGTGCTTTTTTACAGGTTTCATGGCAGTGCAATGAAGTCCTGGACCTAAAGTAGCTGTTTTGGATCCCTGAGTTTGTTAATGCAGTGTGATCTTGGGAGTCCCCACAGGAGTACTTTGCTGAAATGCTTTAAATTCCCTTGGAGAAGCCTGGGAGGCTGAGTTGTTGCCTCTATTATAACACCAAGTGGAAGTTAGATGGCAAATGACAAAACTAACAGTGTGTTTATAATGTTTGCAAAATAAATTTAACACAGAAGAGTTTAGTGCTTCATCTGTTCAATCAATCAGTTCTCTGTAAATCCTGGCCTGAATACATGAGTAATGGAGACCTTTGGGTGAGAATCATGTTGGCTCTAGGACTAGAAAGCTGACATAGTGACCCGTGTGTTCCAATCCACTTGGAGAAACTGATCTCTGCATGGGGCCCCTTTTCGAAGATACTTTGTGTGTGGAGGACCTGCGTGTTTGATGCTGTCACTTGGACAGCGTTGCATAGTCATACCTGATCCTTTGTAAAAAAGAGCTCTTATTTATTCTCCTTTGCTCTATGCCTTTTTATTGTGCAAACAAATTAAGTTGAAGATCTTTTTCAGTAAATGTAATATAAAGATTTGCAGTGAGCCCTGCCATTGGAATGAGCTGATCATGAGTCAAGCCAAGAGCAAATGATGAGTGCCAGAGATGACATTAATCATGAGTTGCAAATAAGGCAATGGTATCTGATCATATGATTTACTTTGTGCTCTAGTCTTTTTAGAGATTAGGGTGCTCTTCTGCTTGATCAATGTTGTAAAAATGCTATGGCCTAAAGGGCTTGCAGAGGAAAGAAGAAGAGAGAGAAAAATACAGAAGTCAGCTGCATGAGTTTGCATTGTAAGTAATGGTATATCTGGGGAAATCTGTCTGCTGACCCTCTGCTCTGGGTCTCTCTGCTAGAGCAGTACTGCCCAACCTATAAGGCACTTGTACCTACCAGGCTGTACAAGCAATAAAAGAGGTGGGAAAATGCCAAGAAAAATTCCAAATTGCTAGAATTGAGTTATGGGCTAAGAAGGTTGTGAAGCACTGTCTAGACCATGGAGGTTATATTTATATTCCAGGTTTGTCTTGACCAGTTCCTGTGAGACAGAAATAATAAATCAGCTGTGCTTTCTAAAAAGCTGAACAGTAAAAAGAATGAAATGAAAACGGCACCACACTGCAGTATTCAGTAACATTTCATATTCTCTCTCTACAGGAAAATACTTTCTCCCTCACAATCACATATCTTTACTTTTTTTTTTTTTCCTACACTCATTTCATTAGGCCATGAGGTATCAAGTCAGAAAAAATTAGAAACATTCTAATGAGAAAAAATAGGTGGGAAAATAGACTATTGACATTTTTAATGATCCTGTTCTTGTTTATGTCTTTGACTTAACTACATTTGAATAATAATGGCACATTCTTGGAAGAGTATTTTTAGCTTTTTAATCACTATATCAAAGAGCATTCAGAAAAATAAAAAAGATTGAAATGCACTTTGCAGTCAAAAACCCTTTCAAAGTCCAAAGGGAATAAATATGCCTAAAACATATTAGGAGTCTAAATGCAAATGTAATAGAATTCCAGACTACAGACCTTTGGCTATAAAAGTTACTGTCTAGCTTGTGTTATTGCCACTAGGGATGAGGTAAACCAAGAAAACTGTAACCTCAGTTTAAATTTTAATAAGAAGTGTCTGCATTGTTTTCTTGCTTTATTAATTAGCATTAATTAGTTAACGCGAGTGTGCAGACTTAAAAATCTAAAGTTCTACACATACATTTGATGGCATTCTTATTCCCATTACCCAAAAGAAGCAATCTGAACATGTGAAGACACACTTATATTAACATATTTGCATGCATATAGATATCTCACTTAACTACAAATATATTGCAAAATAAGACTGTAATTGTTTGTTTAAAAAAAAAAGCAAACAAAACCCAAGAAAAATCAAAATTAAAACAAACAAACTAACTAACCGGAAACAACAAAAAAATACCCCCAAAAAACAAAACACCCTCCACAAAACCCCAACACCACAGGAGCCAGTAACAGACTTCTACAGAGATGGGAATGGTCGATACTCTGGTTATAATAAAATAAACAAACACACCCTAGACCCCAGAGAAGACTAGAGTACATAATAAAAAGGCACAGAAAGGCATAATTAATGTTTATTTTGTACTTGGGAACCATATGTGGCTTTGAAATAAAAATGCCAAACTGAAAAGTTTCCAGCAGGGATTGTAGCTGTTAACTTTCCTGGTTCAAAATGCTACAAAATAAAACTCCTGTCTTTGGGAATTTAACAGTGTTGTCCATGTGACATTAAGGCTTATCTACTTTTATGGCTAGACACATTTATCTTTGAAGATATGTCTGTGAACAGGGAGTATGGAATATAAGAAAATTATTTGCCTTGGATAAATATTGATTTTAAATATAAGCAATATTTTCTGCAAAGGTACTTTTGCATTGTAGAAAGATGATAGTTGATGATTATTCCCAGTGCTGGAAATTGCAGAGAACCATGCTGGAGCTAAACAAGATCATAGACTGTTTATTCCATACACAACCTGCCCCCAAACAACTCCAGAAATACTATAAAAACTCATTTAACACCTGAAAGCATTAAAAAACAGTGTCATGAAGACAGATCAACAGCTTCGCTATTCTCCCAGCTACCACATGTAGGAAAATTCCTTAGATAACACCACTTCACATTAAAAAAAAAGGAAAAAAAAAAAAATAAAAAAAAGGTACCAAAGAAAGAAAGTAAGACAAAAGAAAGAAAGAAAGCAAAAAACAATGCCTTTACTTAGTGCATACAAAATACAGTTTTGGTTTTTTCAAAGACTATAAAAGTCAGGAAATGTTGTCTTGGAACTCAGTGTTTAAACATGATACTCTTTTCTGAAAATGATTATTGGTCACATGCATTAGATGATATTGATTCAGCATTTTCCATGATGGGTATCTTTAAGATGAAGAATTACCAGTAATAAATAGTGGATCTTCAGTAGAAGATAATCCAGTTGCAATGCAAACTTCCAGATGAATCATCATTCATGCAACAATCTATTGAACTCTTGGGATTCACAAATATCTCCATGAATGCCTGCCAGTCACCTGAATGCTCATAAATAGTGAATAATGTGGGCCTTAAAAAGCAAGGTAAATGAGCTGCTCTTCAATTTTTTTTTCTCATTCTTTAAAGACCAGATTCTGAAGAGAGCAAAATAACAAACCAAATAATATGTATTTTCAACATCTTGAATTAGAGTTAAGGAAAGAGTTAAGGGAAAACGACCTGAAGAGTTGTACATTCGTGTAGCTGGTAATTACAAAAAATTGCTCAGTTAGATATTACACCCAGTTTTAAACACCCAGTTTTAAACAGCAAAATTTCATTTGCTGCTGCTAACAGGTAGGGCAAAAGGAGATGTCATGTTATCTCTCAAGGGATTTCATTTGAAGAACAGTACTATTTTTAAAGTTAGAAATCTAGAGAAGAGAAAAATAGAGGACCACATTTGGGAGGTAAAGGCTGAACTCTCTGAAAATATAATGAAAAGGGGAAAATGTGACAATGCAGTTATTTGGTTTAGAAAGTCTGAGTAGATACATGTGAGCGAATACTGCTAAAGTATTTGTAGCTATAAATGTTTATTTTGCTGTAGCACTTAGAAAAATGAAATGAGGCAATGGTAGAGACGGCATATCATACAATAGAATATTATTCATAAGCATATCCAGATACATGAAAGGTATTACAGATTGGATAGTATAGACAGTAATTGTGGCTCAGGGGAACACAGGAACTGCTAAAGCAGAACTCAGTAGTCTGTCTTGTCTGCTATCTTGCCTTTGACTATATGACCACATTTGTATGACCTACCGCAGTGAGAGCTATATGTCCATACAAATCTATTTCTCTAGGAAAAAATATGAGCTAAATGAAAAAGTCAGTAGGTCCTTATAGCCTGAATTAGAGCTCAAGGCAATCTAACATGTTAAAAGACTGAATGTAAATAAGTAGTTTACCAACAGTGCAAGGTGTAAAAAGAATCTGAGTACAGACTCTATGGAGTATGAGGAAAAAATATAATAATGTTTTTCTCTTTTAAATTGATTAAGATTGGGAAGATGTTTATTGTTTTGCTGAGATGAAGGCAAAGGCAGTCCACCTCTGAATGTAGCAGAGTACTTCAGTTCCTTTGTGCTGATTCTCTATCACCTTTCAGAGAAAGACATTCTGCAGTGATCATTTCATCTCAGTACCCAGTTCTCATGGGATTTGTCCTTTTGTCCTTTTTTTTATAGCCCCTTAAAGTACTAGCTCTGTTGCAGCCAATTTATCCTAGTAGTTTGAGTATTTTATTGACTTCTACGGGCAGCCAAACACGTATGGTGTATCAATAACTACAGATTTCTCTTATTAAAAAATTATCTCTGTTGAATATTTAAGGAATTTGTAAATAGTAGACAAAGGAGAATTTTGTAAAGGTGGAAGACAGATGAAACTTCTTTCTCTACTTTTCTCTCACAGAACGGCTCATCTCAGCTGTAAATCAGAATACAGAAATCTTAAATCTTGCCTGAGGTAGGTGTAGTTCTGTTAATGAAATCAGATTCAGCAAGCTTGAATTGAGCCAGTTTTGTGAGGACTCTTTATGCCTAAAACAAAGGTCAGTGTTAAACTTGCCGTGAAGAATACATAAAATCACTGAGAACTAGCAGGTTCTCATTGGGCATCCTTGTTTCTGAACTTCCAATTCAAGATGTGTCTACTCAGTGGCTGTCAGTAAAATCAATCTAGGTCAACCTCTTCAGCCACCAGATGATGATAGTTTGAAAATCTGTCGGTTGCCTTTTGCTTCCAGCATCTGGTTTTGAGGGAGAAGATGTTCCAAACATTTTGGCCAAGAGTGCTGCTTAGTGCCCTCCTAAAAAATGCCTTCCAGAAAATTAAGTTAATATATTGGAGACTAACACCTTTCTCAGTAAGCAAAAAAAGTAGTATAAGGTAGATTGGATAGCTGATACCAATGTCCTTGTATTGCAGATAATGGCAGAGTATAATTACATTCATTAACAAGCTAAACTTCATTATGAAACAATTGGGTTAGTTGGGATTTTTTTTTATTTTGCTGATGCTCTTGGGCAGCTCTTCCTAAAACTTCAAGGATTTTTAGAAATCCTTCTCTAATATCCAGCTTTATTTCCTTAATGGGTAGTTTATACCCATTTGTCCTTTATGTTTAAGAGCATGTTGAGTTTTTTTTCTCAGGCTCCCAGATCTGTTTATAGATAATGCACTGATTGTTTCCTAGTATTATTTTACTAATTAACAGAGAGATAAGTAGTCCTTCTGGATACTTATGATATAAAATTGCGTTTTATTGCAATATCTGCATGATACTAAATGTTGAAGAGGGATTTGCTGCAGCTTGCATGTGCACATAAAGTTCTCTGATTTGTTTAATAATCAAGTCTGTGTATCCCAAAACTTTGGCTGATGTTCCAACCCAGAGGTACCCACAGTACTGTGTGCAATTGAGAGAGACCATCTCTTCATTGCACCTTACTCACTGGATGATTAGTCAAAAAGGAAATGACAGGTCTTTTTTACCTGAAATGAGCTAATTTGTTTGTAGGCACTGCACAACATGCACAAGGAACATGAACAGTTAAAACAAAATTTCCTTTGTTGTTTCTCCTCCTTTCCAGCCTAGCGTGCTCTCTTCTGTTTCTTAAAAAAGTGCCTGTAAATATATAATTTCTTAATGTTGCTGTCATTTGAAGATTTATTTGTGACATTGTTGCAAAGTGGGATAGGTTTTTGGCTTTTTTGTTTGATAGGCTGTTTTCAAACATTCTTTATAGAACATGTATTGTAAAAACATTGTCACTACCATTTTACTGGTAAGATAGAATAACAACTTATTGTGAAATCAAAATATCTTTTACTTCTAGAAGGGTTTTAACACATCCCACAGTCTAAACCTCAGAGACGAATTTGTAGTGTCTGATTTTTTTTGTACATATATATGGATTTTGGACTTGCTCACTTACAGATCAAGAGTGGCTATGGTGGTTCAGATGAGAAGTTTGTGTAGCTCAGAAAATACTCTGCAGCAGCATCTCAAGTAGAGATGAAGGCATATGTGCAAGGACAGCTAAGGTGACACTTCACCTGATCACACTCTAAACATTTGTATTTGCAGAAAAATTGGCATGGACCTGTTTTCCATGTGTTAAGATATAATGGACTTTTCTATAAGGATTTAAAGGCACACCCATATATGTAAGAGTCTATATTTAAAATACTTTTAATAGTCTAGTGCCTTGCCTCCCTTTTGCTTTATCTGACAGTAGTAGTAGTGTAGGGGAAGGATGAGGGGCAAGAAAATGGGTAAAATTAGTGAGAAATTATGTGTGGCCCGTGGAGTATTGACTGGTGATCTGCAGAGATCTGGCTGGTTGATTGTGAGAAGTCATGTGTGGAAAATGCTACTTGCAAAGTTCCTGAAAGAAGATGGAAGCATATGGAGCTGCAGATCCACTGGCTTGGCTGAACAGGTTAGCCCCATGTTCTTGCCCTCTGAGCCAGACCTTTCACAGAAACTATTATGCCCGTTTGATTTTAACAATTGTTCAGTGCTGGTTTCTGTCCAACTGGGAGTGAGAATAGTTTGACAAATCTTTTAGTCCATACCATCTGATCTCTGCAGTTCTACTTGATGGCAGCTTCTCTGCTCCATCCTCCTCCTTTGTCTTTGTTTTATTTTAGCTTATTTTTCTGGGACAGTAAGAAACTATGAAGTGCAAACAAAGTGTCCTGATAGACTAGGTTGCTTGATTGCCTGCTGAAGATCCTAACTGCATTCTTTAAGATGGCTTCTGAATTGTACAACCATACAATTTACCTGGTCTCTCTTAATATTATGATCTCAACACCTGTTCTGTTTTGATTCCCCTCTGCAGGCTGCAGGAGAACTGAGAATAGTGATATTCGAGACATTTAAGCCTTTTAACTATCCCTCATTTGTGGTTTTTTATATGTTTAAAAACCATAAATTAAAAAAAAAACAAAAAACAAAACAAAACAGCTGAGGTAGATTTTAACAGGGGAAAAGAACATAACAAAATAGTTAAGAAAGTAGGTAGGGATCCACATCTAAATAAAAAGGTGAGTTAATAGACTAGTCCCACTTTACAAAGGAAGACTATTGGCATGCATTAAAGATATCTGGTGGTGGATTTGATCTTTCTGTTAAGTGTGTGTACTAGTTTGAAAACAAACCAGTGGGAGACACCAAGCCAGAATAACAATTTAATAGGGAAATAAAAGGAGGGGGGAAGGAAAAAAATAAAAGTGGATAACACTGGGTTAAACTGACAGAGTTAGGATACAACCTGGCACCCTGTTAGTCAGGGTGGTGGTAGCAGTCTGGTAGAATGGTGGCTGCAGTCCTCCCGAAGTGGCGATCCTGTAGAAAAAGGGTCTGCTCCTCCTCAGAAGGTCCAGTGGTGGCTATGTAGCTCCTGTCCTCTGGAAATCCAGTGGAAGCGTTGTCTCTGGTGTTCAGTCTCAGATTATATCCACGATGGGATGCTTGGTTCCTCCCTCTGGGTGGAGCATCTCACAATGGGATAATGAGTCATGAGGCCAAGTGTTGATTAGGCTCATTAACAGAAGATAGTCCGGAGGGAGTTATCTCTGAGTCAGGCGGCAGGACAATGATGGGCAATTAACAGAAAGATAGTCTGGGGGGAGGAGGCAAGGAAACACTGCCCCACCTGATTTCAACGGCTGATGGGGATGGTAATAGAATACACTGCAACCCAGGACATTATCCACCCCTTATTCTATTACCATCTACATTATCCCAAATCAATACCTTCTTAAACTCTAAAACACACATACATATATATATATATATATACACAGTGAAA
>NW_008239054.1:1269344-1270793 GCF_000691975.1 Corvus brachyrhynchos | reverse complement strand
GGGCTACCGCCTGAGCGATTTCCTGCTTGATCTGGGCAAAGGCTTGCTGCTGTTCGGGGCCCCAGTGGAAATCATTCTTCTTGCGGGTAACCAGGTAAAGAGGACTCACAATCTGGCTGTACTTTGCATTCTCCAAAAACCTATGGTGCCTAGGAAAGCTTGTGTTTCCTTCTTACTGGTTGGTGGAGACATCGCAGTGATCTTGTTGATGACCGCAGTGGGAATCTGGCATCGTCCATCTTGCCACTTTACTCCCAGGAACTGGATCTCTCGGGCAGGTCCCTTGACTTTTTTGATGGCAAAGCCAGCTTCCAGGAGAATCTGGATGATTTTCTCTCCTTTCTCAAACACTTCCTTTGCTGTGTTTCCCCACACGATGATGTCATCGATGTATTGCAGATGTTCTGGAGCCTCACCCTTTTCCAATGCAGTCTGGATCAGTCCGTGGCAAATGGTGGGACTGTGCTTCCACCCCTGGGGCAGTCGGTTCCAGGTGTATTGCACACCCTTCCAGGTAAAAGCAAACTGGGGCCTGCATTCTGCTGCCAAAGGAATGGAGAAGAAGGCATTGGCAATGTCAATAGTGGAGTACCACTTCGCTGCTTTGGACTCTAGCTCGTACTGAAGTTCCAACATGTCCGGCACAGCGGCGCTCAATGGTGGCACGACCTCATTCAGGCCACAGTAATCCAGCGTCAGTCTCCATTCTCCATTAGACTTACGCACTGGCCATATAGGGCTGTTGAAAGGTGAATGGGCCTTGCTGACTACCCCTTGGCTCTTCAGTTTACGAATCATCTCACGGACGGGAACCACAGAGTCTCTGTTGGTGTGGTATTGCTGACGGTGCACTGTTGCTGCGGCGATTGGCACCTGTTGTTCTTCAACTCTTAGCAGTCCCACGGCAGAGGGGTCATCTGAGAGGCCAGGCAATGTAGTCAGTTGTCTGATACCTTCTGTCTCCACAGCAGCTATCCCAAAAGCCCAACGATGTCCTTTTGGGTCCTTGAAATATCCATTTCTGAGATAGTCTATGCCGAGAATGCTCGGGGCCTCTGGGCCAGTGACGATGGAGTGTTTCTGCCACTCATTCCCAGTTAAACTCACTTCAGCTTCCAGTACAGTCAGCTGCTGGGATCTTCCTGTCACCCCAGAAATAGAAATTGGTTCTGCTCCCACATACCTTGATGGCATCAGAGTACATTGAGCACCGGTGTCAACCAAAGCCGTGTATCTTTGTGGGTCAGATGTGCCAGGCCATCGGACCCACACAGTCCAAAAGACCCGATTCTCCCTTTCCTCTACCTGGCTAGAGGCAGGGCCCCTCTATTCCTGGTCATGGTGCATGCTGCTCCCTTCCGGTGAATACGTTCCTGAGGTCCCTTCAAGAGGATCGGTCATATTATCATTCCGGTACCGTCTGGAGTTCTGTGTGCGGGAGACCGGAGC